>NC_137463.1:23959174-24559174 GCF_964235325.1 Thermobia domestica | reverse complement strand
GCAACAATAGCATATATAGAAATCTCCGTTAGCAAGCAAATTATTTTTCCAAAAGATTTTTTTCAAGTAACAAATGTTTTCTGAAGTAAGTATTAATCCATTAGTAAATCAAAATATAGAGCTTAGGAACCTTTACAATAATTTCGCCAAAATGTATGGAACTCAAAGCTACTGCCAAGTGGCTTCTCATAGGAATGAAAATGTGGGAAGAAAAATATCTTAAATGGGTCAATATGCATGAATTACGAGCAACAGCTCAACCGTTATTCTATCGGTTTCCTTTTTTCCTTTTTAAAAGGATCTAAGACATATATCATTCATTTAATGTCTCCACTAACCCGAAAATTTTCCGTAATAGCAATATATTCAAATTCCTGACGAGCGACTTTATTCTAACTTGCAAGAAAACAAGAATCAGCAAGTTTTAACCTGAGGCATAAGTCTGCCTATACAAACCATTTTACGTTAACAGTATGGTTAACTATTTTTACTTTTCTTTTTTTCTTACACCATTTTTAGAAATTAATACTTCCATATATAACAAGTAATATTGATAAATTCTGAATAAACACCATAGTCAAGGTCAGTTATAGTATCTATAGAAGTTAATCAAGATATATTCAATTATACGGAAAATGTTTTATAGACCCATTCTTATTTTCCAAAGGACCTATCCCACTCACCTCATTTATAACACTGCGAAGAGTTCTTTGCTTAGGACGAGAACCTCGGTTGCAACGTGACGTCATCCCGAACGACACGATTCTCGCGCAACCCACTGAAAGTTATATAGTGCTTCCAATTCCGAGAGAAATAACCAGCTTAGCAGTAAGCCGGAGTTTCATCTCACATTTTTACTTTTTACAATATTTTATTTTATTATGAAACTTGGGTAGGTTACATATTATCCGAGGGTCGTTAAAAAAATTACTTATCCATAAGAATCCCAAGTTGAATAATAAAATTATTTCAATACATTACCAAAATCTTCCTTAAATATTGTAATGCTAACGCCTTCTTCACAAACTTCTACATAAATTTCCAATTCCTTACAAGAAACATACACAAAGGATGATGATGAGGTATTTACAGAATGAAAAGGGTGATCTCTCATTTTCTCGGATGAGGCATTCCTGCAGGAATAAAAAATATATACAACACAAAATTTTGTTCGAACAAACATCCTAAAATATATATATAAGTACAATATTAATAAATTAATTAACCTCAATTCTCACATCAATTCATTTTTATGTGTTACCTTATGGGTTAAGTTGATTAACTTGTCTCGGTAGAAAATATTTTTTTACAAAAACGAACATGACGTTTTATATGTACAGATGGTCTTTCAATATTTTCCAGCCAAACAGTATTTGGTGTAGGTTTAGAAATAAGGCGGTAAGGGCCTTCCAACTGAGGGGCGATCTTTGGATTGAAATGTTTTTCTGCTGAAATTTTCATGAACCTTTTAACCAATACCAAATCATCAATGTTTAAATTAACCGGACTATATTTTTGAGTATAAACCTTCGCACTATGTTTCCAAGCGCGTTCAATGTTATTATTTATATTGACTAATTTTTGCTCTTTATCCTGGTCATCGTCTAGAAGATCTAAATCCATCAACCATTTGACATCTAATGAATGGTAAAAATTCCGTCCCATATAAAGTTCACACGGACTAGTCCCAGTAGTTTCATTCATACTTATGTTAATAGTAAAAGCAATTTTTGATAGTAATTGGGCCCAATTCTGTTTAGACTTATCAACATAAATACGAATTAAATTTTTAACCGATCTCACCGTACGTTCGGCTCTGTTCGATTGAGGGTTATATGGGGAGAATTTTCCATTCTGTATGCCATAGCTATACAAGAATTTCAAGAAGTAATCACTCACAAAATAAGAAGCTCCGTCATTTAGGACTTTACCAGGAAAGCCGTATCGAAGAAACAATTCCTGTAACTTATTACAGATGATTTTTGAGGTTAGTCGTCTTAAAGGTTATAAAAAGACAAAACGACTGTAGGCATCAGTGACAATTAAAATATATTCAAATCCAGAGCTACTAGGCAATTTCCCCGCAATATCTATAAACCAAGTATAATTTGGGTGTATTACCTTATTTGTAAAATATTGACCCATAGGTTTTCGATTAGAATCTTTACAGGTTTGGCACAAATGACAAGATTGTATAAAATTCTTAATATCAGAATATAAAGTAGGCCAGGTATACTTTTCAGCGACTTTAGCAATAGTTTTTCGATATCCCATATGCCCACCATGAATTATTGGACAATGAGAATATTCAATAATCGACTGAGCTACAGAATTAGTTATTACTATCCTAAATCCATTATTCCCTTTGCCTTCAGTCTGTTTAAACAAAATCTTATTTCTTAATACATACGGAGGAACTTCTTCCTTTCTCTCTAACTTATTGATAATCTCTCCTAACTCACGATCCTACCTCTGGTGATCTGTAAGAGGCACATTAAACACAGGATTTTGCCAAAAATTAATGAAAGACAAATTTACTGTTTTATTATGATCTTTTATGACTTCAACTGTGTTATCGTCTTTTGTATAGAATTGTAGATGGTTTCCAACCCTTGAAAGGAAATCGGCTATACTATTTATTTTTGATCTTACATATACTATACGAAATTTAAACCTTGAGGTTTTCTCTAACATTGTTCCATATCTCCTTTGTCTTTTATGGATATTAAGGAACCAGGTTAAACTCTTACTGTCAGTATATACTACAAAGGGATTTGCCAAATAATACTCAAATTTTTCTAAAGATAAAAAGAGCCTTAAGTTCTAATTCGTATATATTCTTACTCCAATCAGATTGTGGAATCGCCCGACTAAACATAGATACAGGTCTAAGATTCCCTTACGAATCATATTGGCTGAGAACCCCAGAAAAATGACGCAAAGAGCTATCACAATGTATAACGAAGTTGGAATTCATATCTGGGACTTTCAAAATAACCTGACTACAGAAGGCATCTTTTAATTTTTGTAGGGCTTCATCATGAACTTTAGTCCATTTAAAAGGCATTTTTACTGATCTTAATTCTTAAAGGGGAGCAATTAACTCTGAATAACCATAAATAAATTTTGAATAGAACGAGAAAAATGAACATATTCTGTTAACCCCTTTTCTATTCTTGGGTTTGGGTATCTATTGGAAAGCTTTGATTCTCTCAGGATCTATAGACATGTTGCCATTTTTAAAACGAAACCCTAAATATTTTATACTAGTTTGAAAATAACAGGATTTTTTTTAGAAATAGTAATTCACCAATTTCTTAGTCGGGATAATACCTCCTCTAATAGAGCTTTATGACTCTCAATATCTTTGCTAAATAAAATTATATCATCAAAATATATCTCTAAATTCTTACCAATTAACCCTTCAAAGACCTTTGATACCAAATTACTTAAAACAAAAGGTGATAACACTTATCCCATTGGCACCGATTTATATCGATAGATTTTATTTTTTGTTACAAAAGCAGTAATATTTCGACTCTCATCAGACAGAGGAATTTGGTGAAAACAAGATTTACAATCAAGTTTTGAAAAAATATTATTATCCGAAATACTAGATATTACATTCTCCATGTTAGGAGAAGGATAGCTGTTTACCATCACCTTTTTGTTCACTTCGTATGAAATTACAAGGCGACTGTTTCCATCTGAATTTGTTACTAAGAGACAGGGCGATGTGTAGGGAGAATAATCTACTTCTTCTATAATATCGTCCTTCAAAAGCTGGGCAATAAAAGAATCTAATTCGTTTTGCTTATGAGTTGGTAGTTGATAAGGTTGCAAACGAATTGGAGTTTTATCAGCAAGTTCAATTTTGTAAGAAAAATTCTTAACTCTACCAATTTTATTCCCTATTACATCTGAATAGGAAGTTAACAAGTTATTAACATATTCCTGTAAATTAGAATCACTTTGTAATAATTGATCAGGAACCGTATAATTACCTTGAGATTCCTCCGGTCTAGTCTCCGGTATATGGACTGATCAAAAACGAATTCCACTCCAGGGTCAAACGTGGTGTTAACTCCGTTGTCTCTGGTTACTGATGTCGATGGAGTCAAACTCTGTTTAGAATTACCAAGAGATCTAGGCTGAGGTGTAGCTTTCGGACAACCAAGGTCGCATGGCGGCTGCTTTCCACTCACCCCATTCCTAGAAGTATATGCAGAAGCGAGAGAAGTCTGGGCATACAAAAGTTCATCAGCTCGGATCATAGGAACCACTAACTTCCGAGCTTTTATATTATATAAATTACCGGCAACATTTATGATTGCATCGTATTTCGTGTGAAAGTCATTTCCAAGCAGAAGATCAAACTCATTAGAGTCCACGATGAAGAAAATTTCTGAAAATTTTTGTCTTCCAATTTTAAAATATAATCTAACTCTCATATTCTCTGTAACTTGTACATTCCCAAGCCCGATCGTTTGAACGTTCACCTTTTCTGCCTTTATTTAAGACCTTTTTCTAAGTTCATCATAAAGATGTCGAGCTAGATAAGAGCTCGTACTCCCAGCATCAATTAAGCACTTAAAACGCATACCCGTAATGTAAACAGGAATAGCTAACATTTTTTTCAATTTACTTCCATTTTGATTTACGTCTAAGTTATTTTGAGTTAAATACTGAGATTCTAAATTATGGTTATGAGAAAATTCCACCTTATCAAAATTTTTATAGTTAGATGGTAAAGAATGCATAGCTGAAGAAACTAAATTTTTATGCAAATTTATAGGTTTACGTGATTGCAACACTACTTGCTGTTTTGTGTTCTTCGCTCTGATAAAGGAAGATGGTTTACGGGGTGGCACCAAGTCCCGTACACTACTACCTTGATTACGTAATCGATAATAATCTTTCCTATATCTATGCAAGGCATCATAGTGTTCTGCAGATAAATACAATTGATTTAAATCGATAGGCATACCTCTTTCAGCTAGAAATTGATGGGCAGAAGGCGTTACCATATTAGTAATTAAACTACAAATGGCGGCTTCATCAAAGGACATATCAAGTACGTGAATAATCGATAATTTATTATCTACGAACTCATATAATGAATGATCCTCCCGCATGGGAACGTAGAAAAATAGTCGCATGAATTGTGTTCTACCAATAGTGGAAATAAATCGCAACACTAAACGTCTACAAACTGTTTGTCAAGGGGAAGCGTCCCCAATGAACGATTGTATAACTTCTTGCATTTCTCCTTTTGTACGAGAAAGACAAGCTACCAACACAAGATCCAAAGGCAAACCCTTACCTCTGACAATACTATCAAGTTTTAATAAAAATTGAAATGTAGACTCAGTATTGGTCCCATCTATTATAAGTAGACTATTAATATCATGCAACAACGATTTATAAATTCCTTCCGAAGCAAATTTGTCAAAATTTAAATTTAATGAAGCTGCCATATTAAATGGTCGGTCTCTATATTTATTTTGAAAGCTCTGACTCCCTCCTGCTCTTAAATTAGGGGAGGAATTCGCAAACCGTGAACTGTGTCCCACATTACTTTGTAGGTTCACGTTAAAATTTTGATCCTGAAATGGTCTATTTTGACCACCTAGCAAAGGTTCGTGAGGATTCACTTGAATATGGGCAGGCCTTAAATTGTCATACATAGGATTACAAAATTCATAAGAATATCCAAGAAATTCATCCCCACTAGAACTTGAAGAATCCGAAAATCTATATTTTACATGCGTCTCCTTTGACTGTGCCATCCTTACAAGCACACCACAAAATATTGAGCTCAAAGAAACCAAAAGGATAATTATTATTATTTTTACAACCTTATCAATAATTTTTTGCTTATTACACAATGACTTACTAAACCTTAAATTTTGTATCCGACCCCGGCAACACTATATTAAATATTTTGTATCTTCATTCATATACAACATTTATAGTAACTCAACAAGAAAGGCATGGAATAAAGAAAATATATTATCTAATTTAGAGGTTAATTCGACCAAATAAATACACATAAATTTTTGAATATAAAGGGAAACACTTTGGCTGGACCTCCCCGAGCAGGACCCAGAAGCCAGCTTAAATTGCCTTTCCAGGGCAGTGTTATAAATTAATATTTTATTTAAAAATTATATATGTAACGAGTGAACGACACATATATAACCTTTAAATAGCCCCCACTACCCACAGTCCTGCGAGAACGGACGTCACCTCACTTCCCCCTTTAGAATATAAAATTTTAAAAGGAGAGAGAAAGGAGAATTCCATTCCCCCACGCCTGAGAATAATGACGACGTGGAGTGAGAGGTTCAATGCTGGAAGAGGCTTATATTATATGCAAATATCACTATTAAGATTATCAGGAGAATTTCTACGACTACTTGTAAATGTAAAAGGTTTTCTAACAAGTGGAAAATTTTATTATAACAATCCGAAAGTGATATATAAATGAAAATATAGGAAATATTTAAACATTTTAACAAGCAACAATAGCATATATAGAAATCTCCGTTAGCAAGCAAATTATTTTTCCAAAAGATTTTTTTTCAAGTAACAAATGTTTTCTGAAGTAAGTATTACATCCAATAGTAAATCAAAATATAGAACTTAGGAACCTTTACAATAATTTCATCAAAATGTATGGAACTCAAAGCTACTGCCAAGTGGCTTCCCATAGGAATGAAAATGTGGGAGGAAAAATATCTTAAATGGGTCAATATGCATGAATTACGAGCAACACCTTAACCGTAATTCTATCGATTTTCTTTTTTTTCCTTTTTAAAACGATCTAAGAAATATATCATTCATTTAATGTCTTCACTAACCTGAAAATTTTCTGTAATAGCAATATATTCAAATTCTTGACTAGCGACTTTATTCTAACTTGCAAGAAAACAAGAATCAACAAGTTTTAACTTGAGGCATAAGTCTGCCTATACAAACCATTTTACGTTAACAGTATGATTAACTATTTTTACTTTTCTTTTCTTTTCTTACACCATTTTTAGAAATTAATACTTCCATATATAACAAGTAATATTGATAAATTCTGAATAAACACTATAGTCAAGGTCAGTTATAGTATCTATAGAAGTTAATCAAGATATATTCAATTATACGGAAAATGTTTTATAGACCCATTCTTATTTTCCAAAGGACCTATCCCACTCACCTCATTTATAACACTGCGAAGAGTTCTTTGCTTAGAACTAGAACCTCGGTTGCAACGTGACGTCATCCCGAACGACACGATTCTCGCGCAACCCACTGAAGGTTATATAGTGCTTCCAACTCCGAGAGAAATAACCAGCTTAGCAGTAAGCCGGAGTTTCATCTCACATTTTTACTCTTTACAATATTTTATTTTATTATGAAACTTGTGTAGTTCACATCGTGTATGTTCCCACCGAGAATTGAACCTGAGATCACATGAACAAATGCGAATATGTTAAATATTTTTCAACACTTTAATATACAAAACACAAAACGCTTCAATGATGTTTTGGTTACGTCCTGCAATGTATGATTAAAGAAGCCTGGAGGGTGAAGAAAAAAATAACAGAAATCTGTTTTATGTTTACTCCTTCAACAAACTCAGATCTCAGAAGGGCAAGCCATAAGTTAGGTAATAATGTCATACAACGAAAACAACCATATCGCTTCCCTGAAATTCTCGTGTGTATGTTTAAAAATCTACTGTTGTTCCACGCCAACCAGTCTTTATTTTTTTGTTGTATATACCTTCGAAGTGAAAGATATTCATTATTACATTTGTTGGTGGTTGGACTCTAGCGAGTTGGAAACTACTATTAATAAAGGGTTTGTTTTGTCTACTATTCATACGATTAGAAGGGCCTTATCTAAAAGATATTTCATTTGTATATGAGAAAATAGTAAAGTTTATATTCTAAGATTAAAATAAATATTTTCAATGTGAAGCTAACATTAAGTTTCAAAGAGGAGCTAAACAGAAGAATTTGTTACCCTTTATATCAGTTTTCAGACAGTTCACTATACTCTGAAATGGGGAGAAGTCAAAATTGGAAACATTTTACTAAAGAGACTTCGGCAGAAAGTGCAACATGTAAATATTGCAAGGTTAAAATAAAATAAAGAACAAAGGTAGCATAGGCGTGTTATGGACAAATTTGAAAACACAGCAACCTACTATATTAGTGAATTGGAAAAAAAGGACCTCGCAATTTTCTTACGGAAAGTGGCTTTCGGCTAATGTTGTTGAAACTTCGCTGGTTGATAGTTCTTAACATGTGGATCAAAAGTCTCAATGGGCACAAAGACCGAAATCCACTCCTTCCCCCCAAAGACCACCTCCAAGTAGCTGGGGGGGGGGATTGAACTGATTGCAGCATGTAAAACAATTTTTGGTTTAATCAACTCAACAAGGACCCCAAACAACCACATGTTAAACTATCTACTACCCCACTTGACACCGCCCTTTGCCCCCCACATATCCCCCCCCGCGAATTACCTTACGGATGTTTCATATTACTGTAGTTTATAGTTGCGCGTATGTGTTGAAATACCTACAGTTTTGGTCTCACCGACGATATAATGGGTTTCACGTATCGCTGATTACGAATCTGAGGTGAGAGTTCTAGAATTCAAGATGGAGGATCAATATGGCGGATCAAAAACACGAAACTCCTGAATGTAGCCACAAATAGCTATTTACTAGGTTATTTTGGGTCGTTGGTTACGAATCTGAGGTCAAAATTCTTGAACTCAAGATTGCAGATCCAATATGGTGGATAAAAACGTCGAAGCCACAAATCGTAGTAGACTAGAGTGTTTTTTAAATCGCTGTTTAAGTACGCAACATTCCTTGATATTTCAGCCACCACGTAGAATTATTCTGCACCCTTGCCCTTTACCAAAACCCACCACATATATCTTAATGCTGAGCGGTGTTAAAATAATTCATCAATTATCTGTTCATTATTTTCATCATTTCGGTTTACATCATCTAATGTGGTACTTAGCAATGAGTCATCGGGATATCTAATATTCTGTAAATGTTGTGCATGACCTAATCACCACAAGACACTTGCAACGTGCGCACATGTACCTAATGTACGAGCACCGCTTTGACATGTACAGTAGTAACCTTGAATAACATTTTGATCATAATCCTGGTCATCTTCATCATTGGCTACATATGCTATGAAAACTTGATGCTTAGTTGCATTGCGGAACCTTGAGTAGAGACGTATGCGCAGGAATGCCGGTTCAGTTACGTTTTCGTCAAGCTGGAATTGCTAATCGTTATCTCGTATTAGTTTATCTTTTACGTAAGAGGATGAGATATCTACTTGAGGTCTTTAACACGTGCAGATGGTGTCATGATATTTGTAAACGAGCAAGTTGACATTGACAAGGTAACGGAACTGAATCTTGCTGACGCCACTGGAATGCGCTTACATTTAAACAATGCAGAAGGTTGTAACATAATAGCTATATATCGCACTCCAAGTGGTGATGAGAAAGCATTTCTACAATCACTAAATGATGAGCTTAAAAATTCATCAACTTGCTCTTTGCTTTTAGGTGATGTCAATCTAGATATATTAAGTGACAAATACTGTGAAAATATAGACACGTATTTAAACTTACTATATAGTCATGGTTATGTTTCATGCATAAATAAACACACTAGAGTTACAGAATATAGTAAGACTTGTATAGATCATATATTTTTAAAGTACCAAAGTCCACTGAATGTCACATCAGCTGTGTTGCAAACAAGTATAACTGACCACTTTCTCACTAGTATAAATGTTCCCATTACAATGCAAAAGAGGGAAAAAATGTCATATGAAAGAACAATTATAGATTATACTTTATTAAATGAAGAATTGAAAAAATGTAACTGGAATTTGATAATACACAGTAATTGTGTTAATACTGCAACCTCGAATTTCATCCAAATAATGAAAAATTGTATAAGTAATTCATGTATTAACAATAAAAATAAAAAAGTAAGTAGTAAATATCGCAAAATAAAACCATGGATAACAAAAGGATTAGTCAACTCTGTAAGAGAAAGAGATAGATTAAGTCGTTTAGTAATAAAAAACCAAAACGATTTAGAATTTAAGGAATATTACAGAAGGTATAGAAATAAACTTACACAATTAATAAAAGAAGTTAAAAATGACTACTATAGAAAACAAATTACATTATGTAATAACAATGTTAGTAAATTATGGAAGGTAATAACAGATATTATAGATAAAAATGACAAAAAGTATATAGAAATAAATGAACTAAACACTAAAAATGGTCTAGTAACGTTTGAACGTGATCCAATGTTAATAGTTGAGTTTTAATGAGCATTTTTCCAGTGTTGGCAAAAAAAATAGTTAACAAAGAGATTGATGATAAAATAAATTTGAATTTGAATTCCCAAACTAAAGTAGTAAACTCTATATTCTTTACTCCAATCACTGAACAGGAAATTGAACGCTTCATAAATGAATTGTCACCAAAAACAACATCTGGTATAGATGGATTATCAGCAAGTGTATTGAAACATACGAAATCAAATATATTAAAACCTTTGCAGTATATCTTTAACCTAAGCTTAGAAACAGGTGTATTTCCTGATGATTTTAAGACTGCTGTAATAAAACCTATATATAAAAAAGGATCAAAGGCTGATCCTAATAACTATAGACCTATATCACTCCTCAGTAACTGTGCTAAACTGTTAGAACAATGTATGAAGAGAAGATTAGTTAATTTTCTTGAACAAAATAAATTCTTTTCTTCAAATCAATATGGATTTCAAAAAGGTAAATGTACATCAGATGCAGTATACAATTTAACAGAGATTGTTTGTAAAAATGTTGATAAAGCTGAAAAAGTAATAGCAGTTTTCCTAGACCTAGCTAAAGCATTCGACACAATATCACACAAAATTCTCTTAAATAAAGTAGAAAGATGTGGAATAAGGGGTATATCGCTATCTTGGTTTAACAGTTATTTGAAAGACAGAAAACAAGCCGTCCAAATAGGTAATTTTCAAAGCAATTATTTATATGTAAAACAAGGAGTCCCTCAAGGAACTGTATTAGGCCCAATATTATTTTTAATTTATATAAATGATTTGTGTAATTTAAAAATGGACGGGCATATACAATCATTTGCTGATGACACCTCACTTATATTTACTGGTAAAACATGGACAGATGTATTTAAAAAAACTGAAGCAGAAATGAAGAAAGTAAAACAATGGCTTGATAATAATCAGTTAGTATTAAATGCTGAAAAAACCAGGTATATAACGTTTTCACCAACTTTAACAGGACAGCCAGAAAACATGTCACTTAAATTGCATCATTGTCAAAATATTGAAAAATGTAACTGTAGTCCTCTTATTAGTGAAAATAAAGTAAAATACTTAGGTATATTTATTGACAAGCATCTAAAATGGTCTTCTCATATTACACATATCGCCACGATACTAAGAAAATTATTATATAAATTTGTTCAATTACGAAACATTGTAAGCATAAAAATATTACGAACTGTATATTATGCTCTTGTAAATAGTATACTTACATACGGTATATTAATTTGGGGAGCTGCTTACCCTACTCATTTAAAACCTCTGATTGTTCAGCAAAATAATATTGTAAGAATATGTTTAAAAAAGGGACTTGAGAGTAGACTAGATAGAATCTATGACCAATTCTCAGTATTACCACTTTCAAAATTATATTTGCAGAAGGTATTAATATATGTTAAAAAGAACAGAAACAATTGGGAAGTAATAAAACATGCGTATATAACCAGAAATGTGGCAAACAAAAATTTAGAAATTAGAGCAACGACTAAATCTATAACTCAACACCAAACATATTACAGAGCATCGAAGATCTATAATGAACTCCCACTCCGAATCAAAGAAGAAAGTAATTTCAAAACATATAAAAGGTTAATTTTACAATGGTTAAAAGAATTAAAAAGTGTTTAAAAAAACTATTGTTAGTTAAAAGTAAGAATAAACCTCATATGTTACGATAAGAAAATAAATAAAACACGAGAATCAGGCTCACACACAAGCATTTGCTTATGTGAGCCATTTTCTTTTTATTCTTTGCATAAAAAATACAAAAAAAATTCGCAATATTGAAATAAGTGCATTGAATTAAGTTACCCGACACTGTGAGATAGACATGACTTCTGGAAGTCCGAAGTCCTGTCATCTCTGAATACCGGGTACGTTAAACTCTACCAATAAAGGGAATCAGGAAGTCCGATTTCCTTTAGAGAAGTAATAGCACTTATAAGTAGAAAAGTTACTTGTTAATTTCTGTAGCAGTTAATTTTCTTATTCTTTTATTTTATTTCATTAATATTTTGTATATTGTTATTTTATAATTTAATATGCTTATGTATTTTTTATGTATATTCTTTAGTATATTGGATACATCCAATATATTAATTTTCTTCTTTAAATAAATAAAATAAAATAAAATAAAAATAAAATATGTGCCTACAGTCAAATCTCGTAAGTAGTTTAAGTTAAGTACAGGGAAATCAATTAGGCCTTGATCATTGAGCGGTACCCATTGACCGTTCCTTCTAATAAGATTATCTACCTCCACTCTTGCTTTAACAACGTTCGGCATGATTGACCTATTTCTCATTTTTCTAGGTAATTTTAATGGTTGCATCTTGCATGAAAATAACGGGATGGTATATGTTCAAAATAGCTCCAGCTATGCGATAGAAACTATTCAGTTTCTTTCGTTGTTGCTAGAAACGTTTGTGCTAGAAACTTATAAACAGATCTTAGATGCCCGTTTCTTGCCTCGACTATCCATCGACTTTTAGTAACTAGTCGAGAAGTATTCGCATCTTCTGTTGATAGTTGTCTTTCACGTGGTAGTACGAGTGCGGGCATTCTATGATCAATTCCTAAATATTCCAGTGAAATAATTGCATCGCGGTATCCTCTGTCTACTAACACAATGACCAGGATTATGATCAAAATGTTATTCAAGGTTACTACTGTACATATCAAAGCGGTGCTCGTACATTAGGTACATGTGCGCACGTTGCAAGTGTCTTGTGGTATTTAGGCCATGCACGACATTTACAGAATATTAGATATCCCGATGACTCATTGCTAAGTAACACATTAGATGATGTAAACCGAAATGATGAAAATAATGAACAGATAATTGATGAATTATTTTAACACCGTTCAGCATTAAGATATATGTGGTGGGTTTTGGTAAAGGGCAAGGGTGCAGAATAATTTTACGTGGTGGCTGAAGTATCCAGGAATGTTGCGTACTTAAACAGCGATTTAAAAAACACTCTAGTCTACTACGATTTGTGGCTTCGACGTTTTTATCCACCATATTGGATCTGCAATCTTGAGTTCAAGAATTTTGACCTCAGATTCGTAGCCAACGGCCCAAAATAACCTAGTAAACAGCTATTTGTGGCTACATTCAGGAGTTTCGTGTTTTTGATCCGCCATATTGATCCTCCATCTTGAATTCTAGAACTCTCACCTCAGATTCGTAATCAGCGATACGTGAAACCCACTATATCGTCGGTGAGACCAAAACTGTAGGTATTTCAACACATATGCGCAACTATAAACTTCAGTAATATGGAACATCCGTAAGGTAATTCGCGGGGGGGGATATGTGGGGGTCGGGGGGGTCAAGTGGGGTAGTAGATAGTTTAACATGTGGTTGTTCGGGGTTCTTGTTGAGTTGATTAAACCAAAAATTGTTTTACATGCTGCAATCAGTTCAATCCCCCCCAGATACTTGGAGGCGGTTTTGGGGGGAAAGGAGTGGATTTCGGTCTTTATGCCCATTGAGACTTTTGATCCACATGTTAAGCGAAGTTTCAACCAGCGAAGTTTCAACAACATTAGCCGAAAGCCACTTTCCATAAGAAAAGTGCGAGGTCCTTTGACGAATTTTAGATATTCAATTTTATCATCACAATTTCAGATGTAGGGTTGGATACGAATCAAGATCTGAGATTCGAATTTCGGATCCGTGATCCGGACCCAGATCCGAAATCCGAATTTCGGATCCAGATCCGAGGTCCGAACTTCGGATGCAGATATGAAGTCCGGACCCAGATCCGAGATCCGAATTTCGGATCCGAGAACCAGGTCTGGGTCCGGATCCGGCAAGATCAGGATCCGAAAATTTTTCGCCATCCCTAGCTTCTAGGTCCCACCGAATTAATTGCTCTAAGACAAAGTACATTTCCAGGGAAAGTGCATTCCATGGCATCTCTTCACCCAGAAGCTGGTAGACCTCGAATCAGCTTAGTTTCCTGCGTAATGATTGAAAACAGTATAGTATTATACAATGAAAGTTCTCTTCGATGCGAGCGGTCCCAGGTTTGATTCCCGGTGAGGGCACTCGTTCGAAAATGTGTAAACAACTTTTTTAGGACAGTAATCCTGAATGAGGTTTTCCTTATTCACACCAGGCCAACGCCGTGGTGGTACATACCTTATAGGTCCAAGGCCGCTTTCTTCCTTCCCAAATCCTTTCTTCCTTCTCTTTCCTCGGACACTGTACTCGTCGAGGAACGCCATCCCTCAAACGTGACGGGCTAAATGGCCAAGATAGCGAAAGCCCAGAAATCTAAATCAATCCATCCATCCACGAAGAAAATTCTAGCATCTTTTTTGTTTCTAACTGTTCGCTCTCCCTTATCCTAATAGCTTAGATAGCAGAATAACTTAAAATAAAAGAACTTTTTATTGTTTAAAGAGATCTAATGTTACGTGGATTGTTGTTCTGCACTCCCCTCCCTACTTCCACAATACTCACTGATTGAAATTTCACCGAGAAGTATTCAAACGACTGATAGGTGTAAATCATGAGAAATATATTACACGAGATTTCTTTGCGTAAGAAAATTGGAAGTTATCCTTTAATTTCAGAAATATAAGTTGTGATGCTTTTGATCTCCATTTAATTTATAACTTCAATGGTATATTCCTCGAAAAAGTGGTGGTGCGGAGAGTCACTCAGGGCAACCACTATTTTGGGAGCAAAATTTGGGTAAATGAAAGACACTTCTAGTGTCCTTCTGTGTTATAAACATTTTTTCATGTTATTCAAGATATTCTTACACCTTTAGACCTGAAAAAGACGATAAAGCCCCCTCATTCCACAGAATCTATTGAATTATTCAATATTTTAATGTTCGTGGCAAACGCTACGTATTATTATCAGAAAAATATTATAGGCTTGTCCTTTGGACAAATCACCTAGGTGGGCCGCGGTGGTTCACCCTGTCAGTGGTAAAGCGTTCATCTCTTATGCATGGGGTCCTTGGATCGATCCCAGCTCGCGACAAGTGAATTTTGTGGTGGACAAACACTGTGTGTGTTGGTTTTCTTGTGGTTCTCTCATTTCCTCCCACTTTCTTCATTCCAATATTTACATTTCTCATCATCACTGTCTCCTTTAGCCTAGTTGGCATAAGCGTGGAACGTAAGACTTAAATATTTAATTTCATTTCCTTTCAAATCAGATAGGCCGCTACTTAGAGAAGCTTATAAATATTTTCTTTCCGCATCTTTCTGTTGATTATTTATGGCCCAATCCTCTCACTATCTAGAAGTTTGGAGGTTTTACCGCTTCAAACAAACGTACAGGACACAAAAAAGAAAGAGCATTTTGTCCAATTTACCTATGGCAGATTTACAAAATACGAAACAGATGTCCAAAAATATTGTTCCAAACAGCATGTTGTAAATCATAACCAGTCGGTCTCCAGAGAAAGAAATCCTTTTCCCCCTCACAAACGCATAGTGCTCGTCAAAAGACTCAGGAACACAAATAAAGTATATAAACACTGTTTGCAGAAGCGGATATAACAGGTTGCTAGATCTACATATTTACTGTGGCTAGTCGAGAAAGCGTTTTCAATTCGTTAACCCTCACAGCGAACGCGACCTAGGTGGCTACTCGGTAATTTTACTTTCACCAGAGTTGTAAATCATACTATGACCCAGGTGGATTGTGGTTTCGGGTGTTGCAGTACGAACGATAAGAGACAGAAGATATAAAGTTGACTCATTGACTAATCAGCATAACTTTAGATGCAAATGCTATGTGGCATGTTAAAGTAAATAAAATTCTCTTTTTAAAAAATAAAAAGTGCAGAACATTTTATCCGATTAATCACCTTAATAAATTAGTAAGCTCATTCTCCTCTCTTTGATTGGAGCAAATCTGTCTAATACATGCTGGTTGAACTCTGGTATTCTTATTGTCAGGTCTTTTTCGATAGAAAGCATAACCAATGATGATAACCTTTCTTGGGACATTCTTGGGACATGAAATTTCAATTCTTTTCATGTTGAAAAATACTTTTCGTCTTTTGCTGACGCCATATATACAGTTAATATTAATTTCAGAAGCTTTGTAGATTCACTAAATATTTTTCTAGATTATTGCGAACGATTCATTCTAGCAAACTCAGTCCCTGACAGTGATCCGAATTCCTCTTCAGCGTTGACTCAAGAGAGTTCGTAGCAGAGATTAGTGTTATAAAAAAAATGTACACTGGACACTCTTTATTCACAGTTTATCCAGGAAAATTTAAAATAAATTGAGGAAATGTATCTGGTGCAAACAACACTACTGCCACAAGATATCCTGTAAATTTAAACTGTTTTTTTTTTTTCGAACACTCTCCTGAATTGCCCTTTGCTTGTTTTTTCTAAGCCTTAATTGCAAATTTTTCCTCAGTTGAAAGCTGGTCAATGTTTTTTGTAAGTTATTTACAGAAGTCATGGTATACAATTCATTCAGAATTTGTAGGTTATTTACAGAATTAAAGCACACACAATAAAATTAAACCTAATAATTAAAAACCAAAACAGCTGATACAAAATAGGTACTGGTATATGAATTCCGAATGTCACATATTCATACATCAACACTCTCACACATGTGCGTAAAAGAAAAAAACTACAGTCCAAATCATCCGTCTTGGTTGTTACGCAATGCACGATGAACACAATATACTTGCACATCAGGCGAAACAATGCTTACCAATGTGATATATTCTGGAAAGGAAATCTCGCAACCCGCCAGATGAAGGATCATCATGTAACAGAAGCCAAAAATCAAAGAACATCAAAACAAACAGCACTGCCAGTTCTACACCCAGAAATGTTAACTGGGAGGGGTCCAAAGTATTTGACGGAGGTCCAATACGTCTACATAATATGGAACCTGTCTTATACTGAACCCGAAAAGACGATAAGTAATTCTTACTTACTGTCACCTATATTTTTAGAAAAAATGATAAAACGGTTATATTTATAAGAAAAGAAAGACTACATGATGAGGCGTAAAATAAAATATTTAGCTTACATGAATCGTTTCTCTGTTAAACATGTATAGTTCGTTAGGAAAGTCTAGAAATGTTAGTTAAGTTTCGACATTTTTGGGAGGTCCGGACATGGTGGATCCCCCTCGTGGCTACGCCCCTGAGTATTGCTAACTAGTCCCAAATTCAATGTGGTTCCCCATCATACAGTTTTATGTGGAAATTATCAAGAGTATAAAATATACTTATTTTATAAAAGAAATATGTTTATACTAAATTACTATCCACAGAGTGTGTGGGGGGAGCGATTCTACATACTGACTTATTAATATTTGATTCACAAATTACTGTAGAAGAAGCCTTCGTTATCAATATAAACTAAGAATTAACTTGTAAATGCGGGTCTGCTTTCATTTGTTTTCTCCTCTACTAGATATTTTCTTTCTTATTTTGTAATTCTGCAATCACTTTTTTTTAAATTGTCATTATATTGATTTGCATCGGTATGGTCCCGTAATTTAAAAATATGAATGCTTAAAAAAATTCCATTTGTTAATTGCTAGTGAAAGAAAATTCAGAAATCTTATTTAGCGCCAAAAACCTTCTCGTTCACTGGAAACCGGGCTGTGTTGCAGAAGCACTGCAACGACCAGTCTCTTTAACTTCTGAGATAGGGGAAATGAGACTTAACATTCGCTCCAATTGCCGCGCTGAAGGAATCTGGTCGTTGTATGCTCGCTGCAACACGAATACGCGACAAAACGTACTAGCGACAAAACGTACCACCGACAAAACGTACCACTTACCCTGAGGGCTGCTTGTGAAGGGTTTTCTAAAAACACTTTAAATAATGACAAGCGACAAAACGTACCACTTGCCTGGAGGGCTACTTGCGAAGCACCCTCTAAGAGTCTTCCAATCAGCTATCAAATAATGTCAGGCGACAAAACGTACCACTTGATCGGACGGTATATAAGTATATATATATCGGCCAAAATAAGGTTAAAAGTTGAACAGATTGGTGCTGAGGAAAGTACCGATGCAAGACTAAGACTAAGACTAAGACCATGCCTGCAAGATTCTCGCAACACCAAGACAATACCTGCAAGATTCGCGCCAGACCAAGACCAGCAAGAATCTTGCATATGCAATATTTGAATATTTGCTTATTTCCATCACACTTTATCCAGGCTTTGGACCAGAGACGGATAGGCATTGTTAGAGGGGCGCGGGTGCTTTCTCCCACAAGGGCACCAGTATCTCAATGTCACAAATCAATTGCACAGTTTTCTTTCTACAGTAAGGCAATAGTATTAACAATTGACAATTAAAACCTGATATTCTTTCATCAGTATATTATTCTGAATTTTTCAAAATATTATATGAAGTTCAAGGAGAATGTATACTATATTACAAAATTAGCAGATGTTTTAGTGTACTAGTTTTTGATGCTACTATATCTATCACTTTTGCATTCGAAATATTTTTTTAATAAATCTTTTTCCATAGACATCAATAAAATGTTTTCAAATGTTCCTGCGAGATGGTACTCGTTAGCCTATTTTTAATGTATTTCAGTTTATTTCAATTTTGAAAACTTTCTTTCACATGTTACCTGAGTTACGGGCAAAGTCAATAAAAATGTGTATGCTGGAAACCTGGATAAGTATTACTGCACAAATTACAATTCTGCAAAATTAAAAAGCAGCACATTGGACAATTTTGCAACACGTTTTGCATTCGCTTTCCTTGTAAACAAATGTATTTTCTCCTAATTCTGAATCACTTGCACCATCAGCACAATCATTTTTCCTCGGTTGTGCTCGTCATCAAGACTGACTTTCAAGGATATCCACGCCCTTCAAAAGTCCAAGAGAATACATTTATAGTATCCTTGCAAACTTCTTAACTGAAGTTTTTCAGAAAATATGTAAGTTTATCGAAAGGCACGTCTGGAAGTTCTAGGTTCCTTGGTTGAAGTAGCTAGGGTCCAAATAATCCATAAAGTACATTGCTTCTTGAATCTTGAAGAAATACTCAAAACTACCATGTCCAATATTGTGTTGAATGCTTCGATGCAGTACCTGGTCATTGGATAGAAGCAGCTTCATCTTCATATTCACAGGAAAAATCTTTGTCCATCTCTGAAGGCGAATTGTTGATAGGTCAATAGAAAAAAAGAAATCACGTTCTAAGTCTTCAAATTTGTTATTGGCCCATTCTGCAAAGCTTAATGCTGCATTCTTAACGGATTCAAAATCATCTCTCTACTCTTTCAGTTCGAACAGAGTAGTCTGCATCATCCGATAGGACTACATTAGCAGCACCCTCTATTTGGAGATAGTTTGACAGAGAGGTCGTTACTTGAAATATCTTAAGGAACATTTCTGCTGTCTGAATTCTTTTGAACTTGAGAAGATCTTTTATATATCCTTTTGCCTTACACCTAGCTTTTGGTTTGATATTTTCTGTAGAAGCAATTTTCTTAATTGTTATTGTCAACTCTATATACAAAGCACTTTTTGAGTTCGAAAAATGACCAAACTTTTTCTGAAAAACAGTGTGTTTTCTACCATCTTGTTTCCGCAATAACCGTAAGACGCCTTTGTTAACATTTGATCTTCCAAATGTACATTCGCTGATAAGACTCACGCATAAATATCGCACAGTCATTCAGCAGAACAATGACACAGAATTAATGCAATTTTTTGTCAGATCACATATGACATGATTGAGTATATGAGCGTAGCACCACACGTGTAACTGAGTTTCTTAGTAGTTAAGCGGTTAGCGTATGCGCCTTTGTCTTGGGAAACCTGGGTTCGATTTCCGGCGGGAGCTCATGTGCTTCGGATTTCCCGTAAATCAGTATGTCCCGTCTCATATGGCCGCGCTGCTAAAAGGGCCGTTAAACTCAAAATCAACTGAATCACACGTGTAATTGATCATAGGTGAATTGAAAAATTCCGAATATTGTCCTTGCATGTTACTTGGGCCATCGGTTGAATTTCAAATACACTTCTTAATATCAAGGTTCAACTTTTGCAGAATTTTAGCAGTAAACCGCAAAGACACTGGCCTGTGGTAGATATGCATTTTACAATGACAAAAATATTTTGTTTAACAACCATTTTAGCAACATACCGTAAAACAACAGAGCACTGGCCTGAAACTACTATATCTTGAGTAGTGTCTAATATAACAGAAAATATTGAAGCTTGAGAGACTTCTTTCGAAATATCTTCTCTGATAAGTGTGCTGATAGCATTCAAAACATAATTCACCGTGTTTAGTCAAAGTTATGCGACCACTATCCTGCTTACTTCCTCGTATATGACTCTTCTCGGTGACCTTATCTAAATTACTTTTAAGCGGAAGATCAAATTTGCTTAAGAAAGGAATAATATCCAAAAAGTTTCCATGATCTATAGCTGTGTCTTTCAGTTTATAGGCTGCTACATTTCCTCTGTAAATGAGCCCTCTTTTACCAATGAGTTTCTGCACTTGACAACTCGATACATTACCTGTCTATTCTTCTCAACCTTATATTGCCGTTGTTTTACCTGCTCATGAGGAAGTAGTTTCTTAACACGAAGTAGTACGTTTTGTCGCGGATTAAATATCCGAAATGTTTTAATTAGTCCATGGCAGATTGTAATTTATATAAGTGGTACGTTTTGTCGTGGAATAACTAACTAACTAACTAACTAACTCTATGGCCTATGGAACCCGGAGGTTCAGTGCCGCGTTCACAAAAGCTCTCCACTGACTTCTATCCTTAGCTAATTGCATCCAGTTTCTACTTTGTATTCCTATCTCTGCGAGATCCATCTTAATATTATCCTCCCATCTGCGCCTAGGTCTTCCTAATGGTCGTTTTCCTATGTGTCTACCAGTCAAGACTTTGAAAGCGTTTCTACTTTCTTCCATTCTAGCTACATGACCTGCCCACCCAAGTCTCCTAGACTTGACGACCCTAACAATGTTGGGTAAACCGTATAAACTATGTAGTTCCTCATTATGAAGCTTACGCCATTCCCCATTCTCGTTCCTCTTGGGTCCGAATATTCTTCTCAGGATCCTGTTCTCAAATACTTTCAGTTTTTGTCGTGGAATAAATATCAGAAATGCTTTAATTAATCCATGATAGGTTGTCATTTATGACAGGTCATCAAAAGTGGTACGTTTTATCGCGAAAATTCAAGTGGTACGTTTTGTCGCTGGTACGTTTTGTCGGGACACCCTGCAACACAATATAAATGAGAGACTCTGTGACGGATTATTTTTCGCTTTTTAAAACGGATTAATGGAACGGACAGTTACAGAAGTAAAATATATGTTATTTAAAGTATATATGCGAGTATTAAAAAGTATTTTTTCTGTTCTTTACTACTATTGATAATAACATTTTTTTCTCTTGAAATACTTTGGTCGTTGCGCAACGCTGCAACACTAACATTAGCCGCCACTGCTATGAGCCAGTCAGGGTTTCCAGGTCTTTTCCTTTTATTTCCCGCGCCAGAAGTGTAAAATGAGAATGACCTGCTTCAGTTGGTTTCTTGTGAGAAGACATGAAGGCTATCGAAGAAGTATTGGTCTTAGTTGCAGTTTCTTCTTATATAAAGAAGAAAAGACGCAGAGACAAACGCCGATTTAAAGTGCACCCAATTAATAATTACAAAATCGCATTTTATATCGAGGTCTGGAGGGGCCACGAAAAGTTTAGGGGGGCCCTAGCCCCCTCTGGTTGCGGGTCTGAGTGCCTAGCAACATTTAGCTGTTTGGTCAGGTATGTGCTAATCTTCACTGTAATAGGAGCTGATATATCCGCAATAAAATTATTGTGACAAACTACATCAAAATCGAGTGTGGCAAACGACACGCCATCGTTTCAGAGTCGCTTTCGATAATAGACTTTAATGAAAAGAAGCGTGTGTGTCTTTTCATGGATGTTGAATTGCCATCTTTTTTTTTCTAGCCCATTGATTTATATGAGGAAGTATTTTTCTTTTAGATGGACAGGATTTTGATTGTATGATTTTACTAATTTCTCCTTCTGGCCTATACTTAAGTGTCACTTGCTTTGAAAATGTTCTTATATGATTATAATTCTTATATTAATACTCTAACATTAATGTCATATTGCTTTAGTTTTTTATTTATAAATATTAAAATTACATAATACAGTAGTTAAATATCGCATCGAATACATTTAAAGATCTCAAAAGAATAAATCAGTACCATAAATTAAACTTGTTAAAATTATATATATATGAAAAGTAGCTTTTGTTGTTATGCTAAACTGAAGTTTTATTAATCTTCTTGGAAGACCATTGCAACAACCAAAAACGACCATTATGTATCCTTTTTCAAATAAGAGCTGTTTTCAAGAGTCTCATTTTGGACTTTTTGTTAAACTTGACAAAACTACCTTTGGTTGTATACAGATTCATCAGGAGAACAGTTCTCGAAAATTACTACTATATACAACGTTTCATACTATCGATAAGAAATGAAATTTCAATACATTAAAAACTATGTGCTTTTAATTTGTTTTAAATGGGTGACAGTATTAATTTTCAGTAATAATTGTAAAGTTTTTAATTTTATTCTGTATGTGACCACATCAATAGCATTTTAATTTCGATCTTTTTACGGTAAGAAATATTTTATGAAAGGTAATGGAAATTCAGAAGGATCCTTCTTTGTGAATTTCTAAATATTGATCGATGAAGGTGAAGAATATGTTCAATGTTTGTACTTAAAATCCAAAATATACTTTGGCTACTACATATGTCTGAAATTATAGTAATTACATAATTTCCTAATGAATGAAAGTTCCGAATTTAAGGTACTTATTATCAATTAAGACATTAAAATACACTAACACGTACATATATAAAGAGTACACGTACATATATATACATGTACTTATGTTTTATGTATGTAGATAGATAAAAACATCACACAACTAGACACGTATGCACAAAATAATATGATGGCGATACAAAAACTTGAAAAAATAACCCCAATAAATTCCTCCAAATTGGAAGCATTTGATATGTCAATGGAATTTAAAAGTAAATCATTGGTAGTGATTAGTGTCTGAAAACGTCGAACTTCATTGGGCTAAGTTCTGATCCCTTAAACCCCTATTCTACAACTGCTTGAAGTTCGAAAATGTTATTGTTCCCCTCGTTTACCTTTATTTTTAATATTCCTGCGCAAACAGCAGCTTGAATGTGTCTCTTCACTCTTTTCACTTTCATACCTTCATTCTCACCGTCGCACACTGGGGCCAAACCAGGCAGTTCTTAACAAAAACTCGAAAAATGAAGTAAAAGATTGACTCGATATAATTTGTTATAATGAAACCTTAATAGTGTACACATAAGATAGTGTGCAGGAAAAGAAGTGATAGCAGTTTACAATGAACTCATGGGACGTGTAAATTTGGTTATCCGCCGAAGTCGGAGAGGCGCTGCTTAGTGACAGAAGATAGGAAATTGACTTTGAATACGACTATTCCTACACTGCGTGTAGATATTCAGTGGCTGGTCAACATGGTGACACGACCGACATGTATGTATCGTTTTGTATATTTAGAATGTTGATGTAATGTGTAGTCAATAATCATATTTGGAATGATGCTAATATCATTATCATATTCCTATGATAATTCCCTACTTAATATCATATTTGGAAAATGCTGTGGTACTGAAAGCATATAAACTATGGTCAAACGATAGAATGGCATTTTAGTAGAAAATATGGCATAATATGTCTGTCATTTTTAATATGTCGTAGGGGAAACATTGTTCTTACTGTATGCAAAGAGAAAACCTGCACATTTTTGCACTTTTGGGAAATATAGAGCATGAAAATGTTTGCGGAAAACGGCATTCTGGATACAATGCTGCCTTTGAATTGAGCTGGGATGAATGTGAGAAAAAGTGTTAGGTTATTAGACGTTTGATCCCCATGCACGCAGTGACAAAGTTGAATATAAGTCGATTCTGGGAATTTTGCCCCCAGGACCCATCTTGTTTCCGACATCTAGTCATACTTCTCTGGCATTCACCACCAGAACTAAACTCTAGTCAAACATATTTGATTAATGGTAGAGACGTTTTGAAACGCCAATGTTTGCTAAACAATCTATGGATCATAAGGTGGAAAAATATTAAAATGGTATTGATCAATTCAGTATTTTTTTTTTTTTTTTTTTTTTGTGATGCGTGCACAGAAGTGACATTGGAATCAACTGTAATGAGCCTCCGCTCGCTCCAGCTCAGAGTGTTCCAATCAAGCCCTGAAATGAGCTCACGTAATGGACGATGCAATATATAAAACAACCTGAACAGATTACTGATGCTTGTAAATCATAATATGTTTCATATATCTGATAATATATTCATATCGAGAACTTGGGACGAGATAATTTTTATATTGAAGCGTCCTTGCATCTTCATTGTCGTAACGAATTCTCCACAACTTTGAAATAATTTTGAGAAGCAAGAACTTTTCTTCAATCTTATTACTCTTCAGTTGTAAAATAAGTAAGTAAACTTTTCCCTTAATGCGTAAGAATGTAAGCCAATCGTAAATTGATAAATCAAAGCATATTGCCCACGCGTTTGTTTATGCCAATCATATAATCTGTTATATAAATTAGGCGCGAATATAAGGAATATTTCCTTTTATGATGTAAAACTCTATGTTTTTGATGAAATAATGTCGAAATAACATTATTGTAGCCACTGCACACACCGAACTAATTGGTTTTCTTTCAATTTTCTGCTTCATATTGCTAATTCTTATTTTTGCCAAGAATTCAGTGCTTTAACTCCACTGTGCGTCTTGATTAATCCGAATGAGTAGAAAAAACGTTTTGAACTGAACAAACTCATCACTGTCAAAACGCCGAGCACGAGTTTGTTCGTCCCTGATTTTGAAAATGATCCTGCGTACACTATAACTCATTACTCGGCACCTTGTATACCACATATAATTAAGAAATCATCTATAATAACTCTTTAAGTAATCAGTAAAAACTTGTTGTGACTTATTTAAACTCTTGGATTGCGAGCGAAGCGAGCAAGAAAATTTTTAAGAAATCTACGTATTTCATTGATAACCGATAGCAATATTTATCTAATAGGGCGCCAATACTTTCTGGGGGCGACTATCTTTTATTCATGTCCAACATTACTTTTTCTTTCTCCTTGCTTGTTCGGCGCCCCCTTGCTATCAGCGCCCGGGGCGGACGCCCCGCTGGCCCCCCTTTAGCTACGGCTCTGGATACAAGGCCCATTGTGTATGTCAATTTGACACCGAACAATTTGCACCAAATTTATTTAAAGCGGACAATTTGCCACCTCCATTCTAGGCAATTTGCCGAACTTATTTAATTTTGTCACGGTAATTTCGTCACTGGTAATTTTGTCACGAAAATATTAGCATGTAGGTAATTTCGTTACCGGAAAATTTTACACAGTAATTTCGTCATCGGTAAATTTATCATCATAGTATTAACATAGAGGAAACTTTGTCATAGTTATTTTTTCCCCTTTGTTGAACTAAGTACAGACAAAGTACAGTAAAGTAAGAAACAGCTTACTTTATCTTAATCAAACTTGGAAAACAATTCAGTTGGTGTTAGATTGTTGCTTTTTCAATTTAGTCCTACATCCACATTAATCTGTATATCTGTATAAAAAGGATGTGTACACGGTGTATGTATGTTAGGAATGGTATAGAGACGAGATTAAACTCAATACACTCTCGGTCTCGTCTCGAGTCGAAGAAGATCGTATCATTCTCGGTCTCGTTTCGATCAATATATGGAGCTCCTTCGTGACTAAGCGGCAAGCGTACGTGCCTTTGGCGTGGTAGACCTGGATTCAATCCTATGCAGGAGGTTATGTGCTTAGGATCCCACATTGAGCTGTAGTTCACGTCTGATATAGCCTCGCTAATATAGTCGAAAGAGACGGAGCAAGAGGCATTTTGTTTAAGATATCCTCTGTATCGAAAACAAATATTAGACCTCAATCAATAAATTCCAACACTTACATTACTTTATACTTTACTAGTTATTCACGTGCCTTTGGAGCATGGGATTCCGGATTCGAATACTGGTGGGAGATCATTGAAAAGTTTCAATGCATAAAGGTAGTTTAGATTCCACCTTAAACTGTAGGTTCACATCTTGTATAGCTTCGGTGTTGAAAGGGCCGCTTAAATTCCAAGCCACCAAGTATAAAATTTACATCTTGATATTTTAAACCAATTCACTGGTTTAATCTGATAGTTTTCCTCTTCCCATGATCTTGCCTTATTCTGAAATTCCTACTCTCTTCCAATTTTAGCATCTTATTCTCAGTTTCAGAACAAAGTTGATACAACACGAGAAGTTGCAGTTAAAAAATAAATAAATAAAATAAACATATCATTCCCAGGAATATTTCTAAGCTGCATGGAAAGAAATGTCTGGAAACTGAAACATTATGTGTTTGTTTTACAAAACTAAGTTTCGAAATAATTTGGCAACGTAGCTTTTCGGTCATTTCAAAGGCTGGAAAGAGAATAAGATATATTGAATCCCCATTCAAAATTATTGTCTTTGCTGTTTAAAACATATTCGATATACTTAAGTACTAAACTATTAGAGGTGGCATTTTCCGCCTTTCTCCCGTGCACACATCTATGATTTAAACCATCTAAGAGCAATTGTTCCACCATCTAACATATCCCCCCCCCATAAAATGTCGCATAGCCGGCCCTGGCCCTTTCGGGCTGTTGCGCCGTAAGCTTTGATATATATTTGGTATATTGGAAGTTGGCACAACTTTAACAAAGTATTATTATTACTATATTATTATTATTATTATTATTATTATTATTATTATTATTATTATTATTATTATTATTATTATTATTATTATTATTATTATTATTATTATTACTCATAGTGAACATACAATTTGGTTCGATGTAGCTCTACTTAACAGTATTAAATGAAATCATAAAATAAAAATATTCTTACTTTCTTCATTCTGAGAATTCCGTTCCATTCGCTCCCAGTCTGGAACAAATATCTCAGCCACTTCTCTCCACATTTTTATTTTTAAATCACGATTCATGTAGTTCGGATCTCTTAAATCATATAGGTATGGCCTATTTTGTATTTCGATTATAAGTGCCTCTGTGTTAAACGCACTAACCATGATTGGAGATGTACACAGGACACGTTTTCAAACACAACTGAAAATTTCTCTTTGTGATTACACTTGTGGTTATCTGCTTCGGGGTGGAATTCGAGCTTCAGAGATAAAAGCTCAAATTCAAGTTATTTCATTTGCTTATAGATTACCATGGCACCAGTTAACTGTCAATCAAGTGTATCACGAGAAATAACCCTATTGTGTTACATAGATTTTTCTGTGATTAGTTAATTTTTCGGAATTTCCTTGCATTTTTCTGAATTTTCTTTTGTTATACACACACATACTTCATAATAGCAGAGTTCCAATCTCTGCACAAAGCGTCTTCCAAGCAGCTGTTTCTTGCTACAATCCCCTTGCCTGGCAACACGTCTTTGCTTTTTGTTCTTCCTTTTGAAATCTTTTAAACAGCAGGCGGTCTATTGTTACGAAATGCACCAAATACGCTCGAGCTGACGTTTTCTCCGCGATTTTAATGCTTTCGCGTTTGCAATTAGGCACCTACATTTAAATACATGGTCAGCGTATTCCAAGCGTACGCATGAGCAATAAATACGCTTTGCGATCGCCTCAAGTAGCCGGGTACTTAGTTCTAGAGATTTTTGGTCGCAATAAGGAAAACCAGATTTTTTTTAGTATGGTCTACAATTTTCTGTAGTATAGGAGAATATAGGGCCTACTCAAAAATATTGTGTAGCACATGTTTTTTTTTTTTTTTTTTTTTTTTTGTGATGTCAATGAACTATATAGCTCCTTGCTCCTTGAAGGTATTTAACTCCTTGAAGGTATCTTGCTCGGGAGGAAATCCGAGAACGAACAATTGTCAATAGAATGTTTCGCTGTCTTCCCCTATTATTCGCGGTCTCTTATATGCTACAATAGTTTTGTCATAAATAGAAAATAATGACCGTAGAACAAACAAACTCGACCTTTGTTTCATATTATGTAGAAGTCAACTGTTGAACCTGCCGCTATTCTAACATTACCACATTGCTGCACGAAGCGTTGTTGTTAGTAGATGAGTAACAAACAGTTAAACCTAAGATCTATCGAGTCTCTCCTATAGGTTTCTCTATTATTATTGCATTGACTTAATTTCTTGATGAATGCATTTGCTACCTATATATGCATTTGTATCTGTAATAGAGTATCTATCTATAACTGAAAATTAATTGTTACGTTAAGGAACTTTTAATTAGGAACATTTTTCCGCTACCTCTTCCCTACCAAGTGGCGAATATACTTGCCTTCTATGTGTGCGGTCCCGGCTCTATTCTCGACAAGTTTGCTTGCCTCGGTTTCAACAAGTGGTAGAAGCAAATTTATTATTCTTTTCCGGTTGATTTTCTGTATGAGCAAAAAGCTCTGAAAGTTAAGGAGACGATTTAGAGTACTAGAGTCATACCCAAAGGAGGGGAGAGGGACTCATAGCCCCACCCACCTGAACCAACGAAAACTACTAATCACTGCTTCTATCCATTAATTCTTCAAGACAGCTTACAAGAACTTAGTTAAGTAATAGTCTTCTTCACAGCCGAACCAAGAATTTCTGTAAACGAGGGCCCAGATACAAGAAGATCCATTGAACCAGATATACATTCACTTCAATAAAAGCAACATCTGACTTCTAGAGAACAAACAAACTCGATCCATTTGATCATGTTGAATCATCTGTGCCGACTCTAATGGTGCAATTGGTTTAAATGGATCGGCTCACGGCTTGTTCACCACAGAGTCGAGCGCAGAAAAAACGTTAACATCTCATGTCTACTGAGCCGATGACTCACTTCAAGCGAGCCGGCTTGAGCTGATGGCTCACCAGAGCCGAACCGAACTGAGCTGATGGCTCATCCCAACCGAGCCGGCTCGAGCCGTTGCTCAATTGAGCTGAGTCGATGGCTCATCCCCACCAAACCGGCTTAAGCTATAGGCTCAATTGAGCCGAGCCGATGGATCATCCCAACCGAGCCGGATCGAGCTGTTCTCTCAGTTGAATCGAGCTGAGCCGATTGACATCACTGCCTGGGTTGGGCTTGTGCTTGGGCTCAAAAATTCGACCGTACAGGTCTCAGCCTTGATAGTAAGAACTACAGTATTTACTTACATTGGTGCTCACGACATTTAAGACTGTCTCGTTGTAAAAATTTATTGTTGTCTCGTTCTCGAGACAAGACGAGACGCGAGCAATGTCCCCTCTCGTGAGCAACATTAAAAGTAATCCACATTACTGCTTATATTTCTCATGGCTTTCTCTTTCCAGTCTAGTCAGGTCATGATATCAAAACGAGCTAAAACGAGCTGAACGAGCGAACCATGTATCAAACTCGACTCGACTCGAAACTCGACCTCAAAACAGTGACTCGACTCGGAACTCGACTCGAGAAAATTACCTTTGACTCGACTCGTGCCCATCCCTACTAACTAACTCTATGGCCTATGGAACACGGAGGTTCAATGCCGCGTTCACAAAAGCTCTCCACTGGCTTCTATCCTTAGCTAACTGCATCCAGTTCCTACTTTATATTCCTATTTCTGCGAGATCCATCTTAATATTGTCCTCCCATCTGCGTCTAGGTCTTGCTAATGGTCCTTTTCCGATTGGTCTTACCGCTAACACTTTGAAAACGTTCCTACTTTCTTCCATCCTGGCTATATATTTTGCCCACCTAAGCCTCCTAGACTTGATGACCCTAACAATGTTTGGTAAACCGTATAATTTACGTAGTTCCTCATTATGAAGTTTCCCCATTCCCGTTCCTCTTGGGTCCGAATATTCGTCTGTGCATCTTGTTCTCAAATACTTTCAGTCTATATTCTTTCCTCAGAGTAAGCGACCATGTTTCGAAACCATACAGAACAACCGGTATGATTATCGTTTTATATGTTTTAAGCTTCAAATTTCTCGACAGAATTCGCGACGACAAGAGCTTTTGAACTGAATAATAACACGAATTCCCTGCTTTTAGTCGACATTTAATTTCTTCCTGCATATGATCTTAGTCTGTTAATATTGATCCTAGATATTTGACAGTATCCACTTTATCAAAAGTGTTATTTAATATTTTAACGCATTCATAATTTGCCGTATTACGGTCCGGACGAACTTCCATGTATTTAGTTTTCTCTACATTTACTTCTAAACCCTTGTCTCTGCAAGCGTTTAATAGGACCTCTGCATTTCTTTCTATTGTTCTCCTATCATCCCCTATTGAATTTTACATCATCAGCGTACGCATAACCTGGTGAACACCGTTCAGCTCTAGGCCCTGGCTGTTATCTTTAATTTTCCTTATAGCATATTCCAGGACAAAGTTGAACAATAATGGAGACAATGCATCTCCTTGTTTCGGGCCATTCTCGATGTGAATGCTCGTGGACCAGTGGCGGCTAATGTTAGTGTTCCAGCGTTGCGCAACGACCAAAGTATTTCAAGAAAAAAATATTATTATCAATAATAGTAAAGAACAGAAAAAATACTTTTTAATACTCGCATATATACACTTTAAATAACATATTTTTTTACTTTTGTAACTGTCCGTTCCGTTAATCCGTTTTAAAAAGCGAAAAATAATCCGTCACAGAGTCTTCAATTTATATTGTGTTGCAGCGAGCATACAACGACCAGATTCCCTCAGCGCGGCAATTGGAGCGAATGTTAAGTCTCATTTCCCCTATCTCAGAAGTTAAAGGGGCTAATCGTTGCAGTGCTTCTGCAACACAGCCCGGTTTCCACAGAACGAGAGGGTTTTTCGCGCTAAATAAGAGTTCTGAATTTTCTTTCACTAGCAATTAACAAATGGAATTTGTTTTTATGCATCATATTTTTAAATTACGGGACCATACTGAAGCAAATCAATATAATGACAATTTAAAAAAGTGATTGCAAAATTACAAAATAAGAAAGAAAATATCTAGTAGAGGAGAAAACAAATGAAAGCAGACCCGCATTTACAAGTTAATTCTTAGCTTATATTGATAATGAAGGCTTCTTCTACAGTAATTTGTGAATCAAATATTAATAAGTCAGTATGTTGAATCGCTCCCCCCCTCCTCACTCTGTGGATAGTATTTTAGTATAAACATATTTCTTTTATAAAATAAGTATATTTTATACTCTTGATAATTTCCACATAAAACTGTATGATGGGGAACCACATTGAATTTGGGACTAGTTAGCGATGCTCAGTGCCTTAGCCACGAGGAAGGTCCACCGGGTCCGGACCTCCCAAAAATTTCGAAACTTCTCTAACATTTCTAGACTTTCTTAACGAACTATACTTGTTTAACAGAGAAACGATTCATGTAGGCTAAATATTTTATTTTACGGCTCATCATGTACTCTTTCTTTTCTTATAAAAATAATATATAATACTCGTTCTATATATTTTTTTTTCTAAAATATAGGTGACAGTAAGAATTACTTATCGTCTTTTCCGGTGCAGTATAAGACAGGTTCCATATTATGTAGACGTATTGGACCTCGTTCAAATACTTTGGACCCCTCCCAGTTAACATTTCTGGCTGTAGAACTGGCAGTGCTGTTTGTTTTGATGTTCTTTGATTTTCGGCTTCTGTTACATGCTGATCCTTCATTTGGCGGGTTTCGAGGTTTCCTTTCCAGAACATTGTGACAATTACGCTCACACACTCAATTAATTGTTCATATATTCAAATTAAAACATATTTATATGTAAATTCAATTTATTTTGAAAGTCAAGGAAAATTTTATTTTGTTTCATTTAGCAGCCAAGCGAACCTCTTTCATTTGTCCCAGGTAAAGAAGTTTCTCTGCTTTTCAGAAAGAAAAAAAAAACATAAGACGGTAACCGCACTAATAGACCACCCACCGTTCTACCTCGCCAGTCGATGGTATTGTTACTCCAGCCATACTGTCGCACTACCTAAGTACCTCCATATCGCAAATATCACGTCACAGACACACAGGAACCAAAATTTTTTATCTACAATCTTCGCAAGTGCTTATGAAACTCTTTAACATCACGTACGAGCCCAGAACAGACGCTAGAAACCCAAGCCAAATTATCAACCGATTTTTGGGAAATGGTGTCACGAACTTAAAGCGGCGAATCAGAATCCGAAATTCAAAATTCACAAAGAGAAGAATGAAGCGTCTATTTTTTTTAAAAAATAAAGAAAGCTGGGAGAACGCCTACACGGAAGAGAGGTTACTCTAAGTCGACACTTCATCGTGAAAACATCACCAACACGCGATTCATAAGCGTACGTCAACTCATATGTACATATATATATATATATATATTTAAGTGTTTAAATTTCAGAAAAATGGCTAGCTAGACACCCGTTAGCAGCCAGTTACTTAAATCACGCGTTATCCACAGCAACTTCGTCGTTACAAGATTATTTATACAAATATTTAAAACATCGACAGATAATTCTTATCATCTTACGGTAACGCTACATAAATGGTGATGTTGAAGTGAGTCTGTGATTCTATATACGTTGATTTCCCGCATAAAGTGCAAAGACAGGAAAAGTAGTGCGATGTATGGCGGATATATATATAAACTGTGCGAGTAAAATTTAAGTGCAGATGGATTTGATAAGTGACGCATCGTTGCATTTCAACAACATGGAGATGAAGGACGGAGACACGGGTTCGATCCCCGATACTCGAGACAGATGCCTTGCCACAGGAAGACCCAGACGCTTCAGACAAACGAGGACCTCTTCTCCGGGAGTTGAATCCAGAGGACAGCGGGGTCTGAGAAGGGACATTAGGAAGCATTGTGACGGTCAGTTAAGTACAGTGCAGTTTTCTTCTGAAGTGTGGAAATATAAGCGGAATGACTTATTAAGGTAGGACAAAGTATTCTGTTATTTTCGTTATTGAAGAAGGACTATGGCCAATATTTCCGTGATTCGTGATCTCCATACTCACCTTTTTCTAGAAACTTCGGGACATTGTTTATTCATACGGAACTGTCCGTAAACATTTAGAGCATTTTTTTTCTTTCTTTTTAAAAGAAGTAAACAAATAGCCTAATGCCTTGGTTGCATTTCCAAAATTAATTCACTGATATAGGAACTGTTAATTTCATTCTTGAATAAGTACCATAAAATTTTTGATTATTTTACTAGTGAAATTTGTATACATTGATTTGATCTTCAATCATGCATTTATTTGTAATCGTAATGTGTCAATATTTAGATCCTTGAAGCCGTCATTATAATCATTTATATGCAATCCAGTATTTATTTATATCAAGTATGAATTATTTCTCTTTTAAACATAAATCGCGTTTAAGATGTGTGAATGTAATGTAATTTCTGTTTTGAGTAAACTATGATTTAGCGTCAAAGTCTAGTTTTTCAAATTTTAACATTTGTATAGGTTGTGTTAGGGAAATATGTGTCAGAGCGGTAAACAGGCTTAATATGATTTTATTGTAACTTGTCAATTTTTATTATACTCATTCTTAAAAGAAACAATCAATATAAAGGTTCCAAAGACGTGCTATGTTGAGTAAGTTTCAGACAAATAAGTGTAAACACTCTTATCCCGTAATATCGTTAGAGTCTCGTAAATAAGGTAAACAACTTAAGATACTCGAGTAAATCCCTTCGGAGGTACCTATCTGAGCAACGAACGCAGATAGGGTCCATAGCTATGGAGAAACGTGTATTCGCAAAATAAGGAATCAGTGAGAAAATCAGAAAGCGTCGACAATGTAATTATTTTGATCAATTGGCCAAATTATAATAATAGTAGTACTATATATATATATTTCTGTGTAGTGCATTTGGATATGAAATATTTGTGTAGTTAGTGTTGTGTAACGATGTTTATTGTGAATGGTATTATTTTCCAACTGATATAATATGTATACAAAGCTATGTTTGGTTTATGCAAATCTTTTAATATTGAAAATTCAGTAGAGTTCATTAGAAACAGTGCACTAAATTTTCTCAAAAGCATACTATCGCTTCTAAACTATTTCTCCAGTAAGTCTTGCAAGCAACATAAACCATTAATTCTTTCATTCCGCAATCCGATTCTTAAACTTATTTCCATTTCTTTTATTAATAAAAAGAGGAGTAACTGTGGGCAAATTACTTAATAGTCGTTTATGTCTATGGGGAAAACAATAAATCATTTTGCTAATTAATATTCAGTTTAATAGAAATTTTTGTTTGTATAACTACGTCATAGTAATTATAAAGAATCGAATATTGTCAGTTTAGTTGAGTAGAAATAGATTGTTGCTAAATTTTACAGTCAAGATTGAATAATTTGAATATTACGTTGTACAGTGAAGAATGTGTTAAGAGAAATCATATTATTTGGTCAAAACAGCCAAAAGTCTGATTCATTTTCAGTAAAGTCAATTAATTCATTTTTTTTGTAAATCCAAATTAACTTTCTTGTTGATTTTTGTAGATATCACCTTATTTCTCGTTAAATTTATTAAAAGTCTATTTGACGTTAGAACCAAAGCAGTTATGTGGTTATCATTTCAAAGATATGCCTATTTCTTTAACCGGTATTAGCATACCTAGAAGAACTGAAAAAGTTGAAATACGGTTACATTGACCATCAGAAATTTTTTATCTAAATTAACTCATTTTTTTTAACTTTAAATTAAACTTTCCTTATTTGTTGCTTTTTTTTTAACTATTTTTGCTATCTCCACACACTTCGGTGACAGAGTGATAGTCAGTGTAGCCAACTGAACAAGCCATTAGCAAAAAAATCTTTCTTTCAGCTTTGCAGCTTGTGAGATTTTTGCTCCGCATGTTTAAATCACTTAACTATTAACTACGCACCTGTTTTCCTAGCGCCTTGGAGACACCGTTATGGGGAAAACAGGATCGATTAGACTTAGGTCATCTTTCGTTATATATATCATTTTTTTTTAATTCCTAACCATCTTAGCAAAACTGTATCTTTACCTTGGAGAACTGAAGTTCGAGCCCCGTGGAGTCAACTTCAATTCTCCAAACTCTCATTCATTTTTTTATTTGTGTAATAGGCAGATGAGTTGTCGCTCATCAATACCATTCACTTTTCAAGTACAAGGTCAGGTATTCATTTTTCTGATGCATATTAGGCTCATCCGTGAGTGCCTTAATTATTCATTCTAGTGCAGATTAAATATGCAAATTAGAGATAAGGAATCGAATTCCGAAAACAATACGTTTCATATTCTTCGTCGCCCAAATACGTAAGATCTGCTTATTCGTAATATCACGCAGTAATTCTATTTGGCAGCCCGAGCAGAAATTTTCCTTTAATTATTAGTTATTTTCAATCGTTGCAAAACTTAGCGCCCGAGACAATAACATTATCATTACAAAACTTGGCTTCCGATAGAGGAACCCCAGTGTTACAAGAAATGGCTTCCCGAACAGGAACCCGAATGCGTAGTTAATCTTATTTCAGGGACCCGAATGCGTAGTTAATCTTATTTGAGGGACCCGAATGCGTAGTTAATCTTATTTCAGGAACCCGAATGCGTAGTTAATTTTATTTAAAGGACCCGAATGCGTAGTTAATCTTATTTGAGGAACCCGAATGCGTAGTTAATCTTATTTGAAGGACCAACATGCGTAGTTAATTTTATTTCAGGACCGAAAAGCGTAGTAAGCTTAAAAAAAAAAAAAAAAAAAAAAAAGTAGGAAATCTAGTTTGGAGAAGCATACATAGTAAATTTCGAACAGCGAACGAAAGCAGTAATCAATTCTATTCCACAATAGTAAACTTAAGAATGGGAAGCGTGATATGAAATTAGGTAACTTTGTATTCAAAGAATCATTATTTCGAGATTACCCGTAGGGAACGATTAAGCGTTCTACTCCCCCTCGCATCCAATTTTATTCCATTTCAGCACATGCGTAAAAAATAATAATAATAATAATAATAATAATAATAATAATAATAATAATAATAATAATAATAATAATAATAATAGTTCTTACCTCACGTTTGTTTGTTGGTTTGTGTGATTGGAAGAGAAAGGAGATACACCATTTTGTTTGTAAAAAAAAAGAGAAGAAAAGAAGGAAAGAAGAAAACAAAAAGGTAATGCACCAGGTAAGCGACTAATATAAGTGAACATGCAAATTTTTGGCATATTGATGCATAAATTTAGCTAAGTTTGTTTCTAGTGAATAACATTAGTATTAATATAATTATATAGTCATATATAGATATATGTTTAGAATAGGTTAGATTTAATACTTTTATTTACACGTGCATTTTATTACTTACATATTATTGTGTTTTAGACATGTTATCTGTTAATTAATACACTATTTGTATATACACATAAATATCCATATGAATATAGTAAAAAAAAAAAAAAAAAACAAGAATGAACTAAGTTGTTGTGGAAAACGTGTGGTGATAAAGTAGCTTGGCATGCTACATTGATGAAATAGTAATATTTTTGCGTATTAAGGTGAACTTAGAGTACGAAATTTAGAGTGATTGACAGCATAGGTCAGATAATTAGAATTAATTTTAGACAAATTTTAATAAGAATCATTCTGACAATCCAGTTATTTAAGTCTACTTGCAGATGCCACAGTTGAGGCCATCTACCTTGAGGCAACGACCAAGAAACAGGATGTCTGCCATGGAAGAAGCACAACGTTGTCGCACGTGTGGACGTGACCTATGGGAACAGGATTTGGATCCCACGGATGAGGCTCAAAATTGTCCTGAATGTGGTGACCAGAGGAATACAAGTCCAGTTATGGAAAATGATGTCACTCAAGGAAGTAGAGACAACATTCAACAGCATCACAGGCCGAACAGCACTAATGGCGATTTTCAGGAATCTCTTCTATCAGCGTTACATGAGTTCATGAGACAACAAAAAGAAGAAAACAAGAAAAACGAAGAATTTAGAGAAGAACAGAGGAAGAAAATCGAAGAATTTAGAGAAGAACAAAATAGAAAACTTGACAAGCTCATGGAAAAACAAGACCATTTGGCAGAATACCTCTCGAGGAAACGACAGGAGCAAGCCAGGAGGCTGGACGAACACGAGAAGTCGAACACGGAAGTACTGGAGGAACTTCCATCAGAAGCAATTGTGCAGGATACACACCAGGAAGCCAAACAAACCCCCACACCTGCAGAGATAAGCACAAGTGTTTCCAACGCTGTGAACGCTCCAAAATTCAAGAACAAACGTAAACTGTGTGGAAGAATGATCCCTGGTAGGACAAGAATACAACCAAGACGAAACAAAAATACAAGAATGAAAGGTTTCCACGACAAACGTCCAGTATGGCAACGCAGCCATAACTACTGCAGGAGGAATAATCACCTGAAGGTACGGAGAAAACAGGCCGAAGACTCCAGAAATGTAGAAGGAAAAGGAGTACTTGAGTTCGAGGACCAAGACTCATGGACAACTTACAACGGCCAGAGAAATCCATGTGACCGGCAAGATACACACAGTCAGGCCAGAGCAGTAGAGACACAGGAGATAAGTGACGATAACTGGCAGAACGAAGCAAATCCGCCAAGAAGTTATTTTCATGATGAAGGCACCAGAGAAGAAGACCACAAGTCAGAAGCAGAATGTAAAAGTGGCCAACAGGATACATTGATTGCCAATAGGAAAGTGGTGAGCACTCAGGAAATGAGCAATGACAATTGGCAGTACTCACATTGTACCAAGGAAAGCCTGGAAAATGACAAGAATGGTATCGGCATTGTCACCATTCACCCGGCCATGACAGTTGCATACTAAAATTGACTCCAACGGTCCAGGGTCGAGTCGAGGTTACGTGACAGCTTGCTGGAAAACAGACTAAGATACACAATGGCATGAAAACTAATGGAAGCACAGAAATACAATGATTGTAGGCAAGAAGTAAAGAAAAATTGCAAGAAGATACTGCAAGAAAAGTATAAGTCAAGAATAAAGTACTAGCGCGAAGAAAGAAAACTTAGCAGGAAACTGATGAAAGAAATATAAGAGAATTTTGTTTATGGCATAGCTCAGTTGAATGTACCTGCATCTCTTATCCAAGCGGCTAACCCTAGAAGATAAACATAAAGAATAAGAATATGTACTATATGGAAGCATAATGCCCAGAAATGAATTTGTTTACCATCATTGGTTTTAACTTTATTTCAGATATCGGATGTGAGGCAATCAAAGTTACAGAGGAAGATTGGAAAAAGATGTTCACCAATGTGTGCAACCCAGCATTAAAACCGGCCCAGGAGATGTAATTTTTGTTATGCACGAAGAAGTGCCTGTATACAGAGCAATCGGTAGAGATGGATTCCCGATTTGAGCTCTCTGAAGTGGAGTTTTGCGTTTAGAGCAGAGACTCAACGCACCCCTTCGCCTTGGTGATGATACCTGCGAAAACGCGCCGAGCCTAAGAATAGTGAGCTACGAGCAGCGAGCAGATGACAAATCCACCAAGATGTTTGCAAGTTCCCACAATTGGATGTTCGCGACATGGAACTTTGCCTTAATCGTTTTACTCTCCTTATATTTTAAAGTTATGGTACTGAAGATGAATCATGGCCGAAGAATAAAAGCAAAAGTGCGAGCAGTGGCTTTGCCCTCGCACATGGAGGAATTGAAGCTCCATGCCACCCCCTGTACCAATGCTCTCTTTCCCGATGATACAAGACGCTGAAGATTATTTAATATTGTTGTTTTGTTGTTTTATTACCTAGGGCAGCCAGCACTTTGGAAGAAATATAAGAAGTCGTATCCCGCGCATAGAAAATAAAGAAGAACTCCAAGAGACAATTAAGAATAAGGTCATATTATTTAAAACATGCCTCATAAGCTTGTGTCCAGCAGCTTGAACTGACCAACAACTCAATACCTGAGACCTCTCATCTAGATTGAGATTATCTCTCTCAGCTTGCACGAAATTTTAACATTAGGGTTCGGATTTTTTGTGAATTTATAAATTTTCTTCAACATAGATTAGGGTTAGGATTTTCATGTATTTGTACTTTTTGTTAGAATTTGAACTTTTATATTTAGCAAATGTTACTTCTCCTTAGATGCAGCCGTGCCTCACTCTGTTGCAGCACTTGCTACATCTTGGGAGGGGGGTATTGTGACAATTACGCTCACACACTCAATTAATTGTTCATATATTCAAATTAAAACATATTTATATGTAAATTCAATTTATTTTGAAAGTCAAGGAAAATTTTATTTTGTTTCATTTAGCAGCCAAGCGAACCTCTTTCATTTGTCCCAGGTAAAGAAGTTTCTCTGCTTTTCAGAAAGAAAAAAAAAACATAAGACGGTAACCGCACTAATAGACCACCCACCGTTCTACCTCGCCAGTCGATGGTATTGTTACTCCAGCCATACTGTCGCACTACCTAAGTACCTCCATATCGCAAATATCACGTCACAGACACACAGGAACCAAAATTTTTTATCTACAATCTTCGCAAGTGCTTATGAAACTCTTTAACATCACGTACGAGCCCAGAACAGACGCTAGAAACCCAAGCCAAATTATCAACCGATTTTTGGGAAATGGTGTCACGAACTTAAAGCGGCGAATCAGAATCCGAAATTCAAAATTCACAAAGAGAAGAATGAAGCGTCTATTTTTTTAAAAAAATAAAGAAAGCTGGGAGAACGCCTACACGGAAGAGAGGTTACTCTAAGTCGACACTTCATCGTGAAAACATCACCAACACGCGATTCATAAGCGTACGTCAACTCATATGTACATATATATATATATATTTAAGTGTTTAAATTTCAGAAAAATGGCTAGCTAGACACCCGTTAGCAGCCAGTTACTTAAATCACGCGTTATCCACAGCAACTTCGTCGTTACAAGATTATTTATACAAATATTTAAAACATCGACAGATAATTCTTATCATCTTACGGTAACGCTACATAAATGGTGATGTTGAAGTGAGTCTGTGATTCTATATACGTTGATTTCCCGCATAAAGTGCAAAGACAGGAAAAGTAGTGCGATGTATGGCGGATATATATATAAACTGTGCGAGTGAAATTTAAGTGCAGATGGATTTGATAAGTGACGCATCGTTGCATTTCAACAACATGGAGATGAAGGACGGAGACACGGGTTCGATCCCCGATACTCGAGACAGATGCCTTGCCACAGGAAGACCCAGACGCTTCAGACAAACGAGGACCTCTTCTCCGGGAGTTGAATCCAGAGGACAGCGGGGTCTGAGAAGGGACATTAGGAAGCATTGTGACGGTCAGTTAAGTACAGTGCAGTTTTCTTCTGAAGTGTGGAAATATAAGCGGAATGACTTATTAAGGTAGGACAAAGTATTCTGTTATTTTCGTTATTGAAGAAGGACTATGGCCAATATTTCCGTGATTCGTGATCTCCATACTCACCTTTTTCTAGAAACTTCGGGACATTGTTTATTCATACGGAACTGTCCGTAAACATTTAGAGCATTTTTTTTCTTTCTTTTTAAAAGAAGTAAACAAATAGCCTAATGCCTTGGTTGCATTTCCAAAATTAATTCACTGATATAGGAACTGTTAATTTCATTCTTGAATAAGTACCATAAAATTTTTGATTATTTTACTAGTGAAATTTGTATACATTGATTTGATCTTCAATCATGCATTTATTTGTAATCGTAATGTGTCAATATTTAGATCCTTGAAGCCGTCATTATAATCATTTATATGCAATCCAGTATTTATTTATATCAAGTATGAATTATTTCTCTTTTAAACATAAATCGCGTTTAAGATGTGTGAATGTAATGTAATTTCTGTTTTGAGTAAACTATGATTTAGCGTCAAAGTCTAGTTTTTCAAATTTTAACATTTGTATAGGTTGTGTTAGGGAAATATGTGTCAGAGCGGTAAACAGGCTTAATATGATTTTATTGTAACTTGTCAATTTTTATTATACTCATTCTTAAAAGAAACAATCAATATAAAGGTTCCAAAGACGTGCTATGTTGAGTAAGTTTCAGACAAATAAGTGTAAACACTCTTATCCCGTAATATCGTTAGAGTCTCGTAAATAAGGTAAACAACTTAAGATACTCGAGTAAATCCCTTCGGAGGTACCTATCTGAGCAACGAACGCAGATAGGGTCCATAGCTATGGAGAAACGTGTATTCGCAAAATAAGGAATCAGTGAGAAAATCAGAAAGCGTCGACAATGTAATTATTTTGATCAATTGGCCAAATTATAATAATAGTAGTACTATATATATATATTTCTGTGTAGTGCATTTGGATATGAAATATTTGTGTAGTTAGTGTTGTGTAACGATGTTTATTGTGAATGGTATTATTTTCCAACTGATATAATATGTATACAAAGCTATGTTTGGTTTATGCAAATCTTTTAATATTGAAAATTCAGTAGAGTTCATTAGAAACAGTGCACTAAATTTTCTCAAAAGCATACTATCGCTTCTAAACTATTTCTCCAGTAAGTCTTGCAAGCAACATAAACCATTAATTCTTTCATTCCGCAATCCGATTCTTAAACTTATTTCCATTTCTTTTATTAATAAAAAGAGGAGTAACTGTGGGCAAATTACTTAATAGTCGTTTATGTCTATGGGGAAAACAATAAATCATTTTGCTAATTAATATTCAGTTTAATAGAAATTTTTGTTTGTATAACTACGTCATAGTAATTATAAAGAATCGAATATTGTCAGTTTAGTTGAGTAGAAATAGATTGTTGCTAAATTTTACAGTCAAGATTGAATAATTTGAATATTACGTTGTACAGTGAAGAATGTGTTAAGAGAAATCATATTATTTGGTCAAAACAGCCAAAAGTCTGATTCATTTTCAGTAAAGTCAATTAATTCATTTTTTTTGTAAATCCAAATTAACTTTCTTGTTGATTTTTGTAGATATCACCTTATTTCTCGTTAAATTTATTAAAAGTCTATTTGACGTTAGAACCAAAGCAGTTATGTGGTTATCATTTCAAAGATATGCCTATTTCTTTAACCGGTATTAGCATACCTAGAAGAACTGAAAAAGTTGAAATACGGTTACATTGACCATCAGAAATTTTTTATCTAAATTAACTCATTTTTTTTAACTTTAAATTAAACTTTCCTTATTTGTTGCTTTTTTTTTTAACTATTTTTGCTATCTCCACACACTTCGGTGACAGAGTGATAGTCAGTGTAGCCAACTGAACAAGCCATTAGCAAAAAAAATCTTTCTTTCAGCTTTGCAGCTTGTGAGATTTTTGCTCCGCATGTTTAAATCACTTAACTATTAACTACGCACCTGTTTTCCTAGCGCCTTGGAGACACCGTTATGGGGAAAACAGGATCGATTAGACTTAGGTCATCTTTCGTTATATATATCATTTTTTTTTAATTCCTAACCATCTTAGCAAAACTGTATCTTTACCTTGGAGAACTGAAGTTCGAGCCCCGTGGAGTCAACTTCAATTCTCCAAACTCTCATTCATTTTTTTATTTGTGTAATAGGCAGATGAGTTGTCGCTCATCAATACCATTCACTTTTCAAGTACAAGGTCAGGTATTCATTTTTCTGATGCATATTAGGCTCATCCGTGAGTGCCTTAATTATTCATTCTAGTGCAGATTAAATATGCAAATTAGAGATAAGGAATCGAATTCCGAAAACAATACGTTTCATATTCTTCATCGCCCAAATACGTAAGATCTGCTTATTCGTAATATCACGCAGTAATTCTATTTGGCAGCCCGAGCAGAAATTTTCCTTTAATTATTAGTTATTTTCAATCGTTGCAAAACTTAGCGCCCGAGACAATAACATTATCATTACAAAACTTGGCTTCCGATAGAGGAACCCCAGTGTTACAACATATCATATTGGTAAGCATTGTTTTGCCTCATGTGCAAGTATATTGTGTTCATTGTGCATTGCGTAACAACCAAGACGAATGATTTGGAATGTATTTTTTTCTGTTACGCACATGTGTGTGTGTTGATGTATGAATTTGTGACATTCGGAATTCATATACCAGTACCTATTTTGTATCAGCTGTTTTGGTTTTTAATTATTAGGTTTAATTTTATTGTGTGTGCTTTAATTCTGTAAATAACCTACAAATTCTGAATGAATTGTATACCATGACTTCTGTAAATAACTTACAAAAAACATTGACCAGCTTTCAACTGAGGAAAAATTTGCAATTAAGGCTTAGAAAAAACAAGCAAAGGGCAATTCAGGAGAGTGTTCGAAAAAAAACCAGTTTAAATTTACAGGATATCTTGTGGCAGTAGTGTTGTTTGCACCAGATACATTTCCTCAATTTATTTTAAATTTTCCTGGATAAACTGTGAATAAAGTGTGTTCAGTGTACATTTTTTTTATAACACTAATCTCTGCTACGAACTCTCTTCAGTCAACGCTGAAGAGGAATTCGGATCACTGTCAGGTGCTGAGTTTGCTAGAATAAATCGTTCGCAATAATCTAGAAAAATATTTAGTGAATCTACAAAGCTTCTGAAATTAATATTAACAGTACCTATGGCGTCAGCAAAAGACGAAAAGTATTTTTCTACATGAAAAGAATTGACACTTTCAAGGAATTGAATGTCCCAAGAAAGGTTATCACCATTGGTTATGCTTTCTATCGAAAAAGACCTGACAATAAGAATACCAGAGTTCAACTAGCATGTATTAGACAGATTTGCTCCAATCAAAGAGAGGAGAATGAACTTATTAATTTATTAAGGTGATTAATCGGATAAAATGTTCTGCATTTTTCATTTTTTAAAAACAGAATTTTATTTACTTTAACATGTCACATAGCATTTGCATCTAAAGTTATGCTGATTAGTCAATGAGTCAACTTTATATCTTCTGTCTCTTATCGTTCTTACTGCAACACCGGAAACCACAATCCACCAGCCGCCACTGTCGTGGACAAAAATTTTCCTACCCGGACTTTACTTTGGGATTCATTTACACATGGCTTAATTGATCTAATTAGCATTTTCGGTATTCCAAATTCTGTAAGAATGTTATACAATGTTTCTCTCCTAACCGAGTCGTAAGACTTTCTAAAATCAATAAATAGTTGATGTGCCGGGCTACTGTATTCCCACTTCTTTTCGAGTATTTGTTGAATGGTAAATATTTGGTCTATAGTAGATCGATTTCGTCTAAATCCACACTGATAATCTCCAATAATTTCATCTCCGTATGGGGTCAATCTTGCTAATAGAATGCTTGAAAGGATTTTATAGAATGTTGACAGAAGAGAGATGCCTCGATAATTATTACAGTCAGTTTTGTCGCCTCTCTTGTGGATTGGAACAATGATTGATTCTTTACACTCTTGTGGCAATTCTTCCTTGTTGTAGATAAGGAGAATGAGTTTGTGTATTTTGTTCCACAATTTTTCGCCTCCAGCTAAAATTAACTCAGCCGGAATTTCGTTTACACCCGGAGATTTGTGTTTCTTTAATTTCTTTATAGCGATTTCTACTTCTATTCGGTTTCTACTTCGATGGGTTCTGGAATATATCGTTCTGCGGTGTGTATCTCCCTTTCTCCACGCACATTAATTTTTGGCTGCATGTTAAACAAATCGTCAAAGAAATCTTTCCATCTATTTAAAATGCTATCTGTATCAGTGAGAACTGTTCCATCAGCTTTCTTAAATATAAGCACGAGGTTGACAGCCTTTCTTAAATTCGTTGATCCCTTTATACATCTCCCGAATGGTTTTATTTTTACTATTATCTTCAAGTTCCTAAATTTTAGCTTTCAAACAATCGCGTTTCTTTGTTCTAAAAGTTTTGGAAATTTCCCACCTGATGTCTACGTATTTGTGTAGCTATTTCATTCGGATTTTGTAGCCAACGTAATTTTGCCTGTTTTCTTTTCTCTGCTGTTTGTTCCTACGTATTTCCGCGTGTCTCAATTTTTCATTTGAGAGAGGATGCTTCGTAAGCCAAGAAAAGAATTCAATTGCTGGAATATTTTTCTCCATAATCTTAAGGTTACATCTGTTAACTAAAGAGTATATGACATGCGTCAAATTTCTGTAACGATTCCTGTAATGTTATTGAGATTATCATCATTTTGCTCAAATAGTAGGCCCTATATTTGCGTCATACATAATTGGTATTCTTTCTTCATAGTTTTGGGGAAGTCAGTATTTATATTATTATAAAACAGTTTTAACGTGGATCTTTGTGGATGCCTAATTAGAAACATACCAATTATAAATATGCATGTATTCAGATTTCAGAATGTGTTCACGGCAGTGATTTGTAATACTGATATGTACTTCTACTTCATCTACATCGCCTAATATATAATATACTCTACAACAGTTGATCAGATTCATCTACCGTAATATGAGTTTAATCTCCGTCCTCTAGAATAAGCCTCAAATCTGCCCGCCTCCCAATGTTGAAGACAACCAATGGTGTATTTAGGATTTTGTTTCGAGGGGCTATGCCCAACACAAAGAAGGAAGTGGGCAATTGCCCACCTGAGTTTGAGAATTAAATATATTTTAATTTATGCATAAATTGAAGTTATAACGGCAAGAATTGCAGACCGATAAATCCTATTAGATATGATACAAAAATTTAGGAATGAATCTAACCCTTTATTCTATCCATACAAGAAAAAGGAAGCATCCTCTTGGCCTTCCTAATTACCCGGGCTAATTATTCCCCCGTTTTGATTTTCTTTAATTTAAACATTTCCTTCTCTTAAAAATAACTAAACAATATAATTTTTCCTTTGTTATAATAAAGTCCTGTCATGTTGATATCCGCGCAAGTTGGTGTGGAATACCAGTTTCGCTTATCAACTCCTCTTAGTTTTGGTGTTACTGATGACGGCCGACTTAAATCACAACTGACAACGGTCGGTAAAGTATGCTAGGCGAAATGAAAGAAAGTAACGCCAAGAAAAAGAAACAGAAAAGTAGAAAGGACGAAAGAAAGAACCAAAGGCCGCAGTTCTTACATGGAATGAAATTTGACAAATACAGCATTATTTCTGAACAAAGAGCATAAGAAAATGGAAAGTGAATGACATTCTTACAAATGGTAAGAAGAATTATTGTTGTACGTGGAATGCGAAAAACTAACAAATTTATTTCGGGGAGAGCTTGAGCCCGACAGCCTCCTAAATACGCCACTGAAGACAATTCTGCTCCCCTGATCTTTCCCAGCATTGTTTTTCAACTTCATAAATATTTTGAACATCGCTTATATATATATATATATATATATATATATATATATATATATATATATATATATATATATTGGGAACGGTCTTACCCGTCCCCCCAATGTTGAAGACAGATTTGCGTCGATGCCTATAAATGAGAACCTGAAATCGGCATGGATCATTTTATTGTATTTACAAGTAACGACCACTTCTTTAAAATTATCGAAACAGATTAACAAAAGTATATTAATTTTTCCGTCACAATTTTGGATTTGGAAAGTGAAATTTATTTTTTAAACTTATACTTCAACTACAGGAATTGCTTTAAGAAGTTATTTTTCACTCTCAAAAATGTATAAAATTCCTTAAAAGTATTTTTTTTTCTGATACAGTCCCTGTCATCTATAAAATTATCAAAACGAACAAAATATATCGTTGATATATGGAGAAAGGTGACAGTTTTGGATTTACAGAATGAAAGTTACTTTTTAAATCTATAATTTGAACTAGATACAAATTTGAAAAAATCCGGTCATAAATGGGCTGGTACAGGGGCGGCGACTCGGGGGGCAAGAGGGGGCAGTTCCCCCCCCCACTTTTTTGAAGTGACCCCGTAATGTATATAGTTTCATTTGGAAATGTAATTTTTTGTTTACTGGTTCATAGAAAAAATAGTGCCATATAACACTAGTTAACAAAGGTTTTGTTACATAAAAGGAAATACCTGTTCTTAAAGGAACTTTTTGCGCTGAATTCGAATATGCACTCGGTTTTTCTCCATCACGTACGATTTTCCCGTAACAGAGGGATTTTCGGGAAAATCCCTCAAAAATTTCCCTTTTCGTTTATTTTACACCCCAAGATCTTGTCCCCTTGCATATACTAACATAGAAATTATACCTAAGTATACTTTGATTCATATTTAACAAACCCTCCAAGTTTCGTAATAATCGCTTTATTCTTTCTAGAGAAATAAATATGTTTGTATGTATACTGTGTGTACTGTTTATTGCACCTTATAGTAATGCTTTCAGATCTCTTAAGTTGAGGTAAAACGTTTTGCTTTATTACCACAAACACATATATAAAATATAATACAATATAATTTACAAGTGTGACAATTTACAATAAACAATAATACAAATGTACCAAAAGGTCATGAAAAGACAATCAAAACTATCACAATATATGAAACTTCCATTGGGTTACAAAAACGTACACTACTTCCTTCTTTTGTAAGAAATGTTGCATTCTCTAACAAGACCCCAACAATAGTCCCCCATCATTGAAGAATCCCATCGTCCCTGGTACCTTTTCTCCATTGCCATTATATCTTGGTGGAATCTTTCCCCCTGTTCGTCGCTGAGAGCACCTAGGTTAGCAGGAAAGAAGCTGAGGTGGGAGTGCAAAAAGTGGATTTTTAAAGACATCCTACAACCCAATTCTTTGTATTTCTGTATCAGTCCTGTACGATTTCTGTGTAACTCTCAGTTTTGTTATTGCCCAGAAAGTTGCGCACAACACACTTAAATGCTGTCCAGGCAGCTAGCTCAGCATTGTTTAACTTGCTGTCAAAGCTATCATCAAGCATTAATTTCCTAATTTGGGGACCAATAAACACTCCCGCTGAAATCTTAGCATCACTCAGGTTAGGGAACTTATCTCGCAAATACTTGAAACCTTCACCAGATGTGTCCATGGCTATGACAAAGTTTTTCATAAGTCCTAACTTGATATGAAGTGGCGGTAGTAATATCTTATTAGGATCTACCAAAGGAGCGTATTTGACGTTGCATTCTCCAGGTACGTAATTCACTCTAGGTTCCCATTCCTTCACTTCATAATGTTTGTCATCAGCTCGGCTATCCCATAAACATAAAAAAACATTGGTACTTCGTGTAACCGCTTTGCAGTCCTAATAAAATACCAACTACCTTGAGATCACAACATATTTGCCAACAATGGTCCTTGTAATTTATAAGATTTAGCAAAGTTGACATGGTGTCATAGGATTCCTTAATCTTCACTGAGTGCGCAAGTGGTATAGAAGGTTTTTTATTTCCATTATGTAAAAGGACAGCTTTAAGGCTGACCTTTGACGCGTCGATAAATAACCTCCATTCTTCTGGAACGTAAGGAATTCCTAGCTCCGCCATCAACCCATTTATATCCGTACATACGCACACATTATCTTGCATTGAGAAATAGCTTGAAAATTGAACATGCCTTTTCCTGTATACTGATATGTTCGTTTCTGCATCCAATAAGTTCCACTGCTGAAGCCTTGATCCCAGAAGTTCCGCCTCTTGTTTTGTCAGATGCAAATCACGGACTAGGTCATTAAGTTCACATTGCCGGATGAAATGTGGCTCGCGAACACAGTCAGGGATGAACGTTGGATCCTTGGATGTACATGTTGATGTCGATGGTTCACCAAGGTCATGATCATCATCAGAGTCTTTTGGCCATATCTCTTCCCAGTTGGTAGGGGGTTCGGGAAGTGGAAGTTCTTTTGCATTCTGTTACATTTGATAACAAATATTGATAACCATTTCATGAACAAAACGAAAAACTTTGAGAATTGTATATATATATATATACAATTCTCAAAGTTTTTCGTTTTGTTCATGAAATGGTTATCAATATTTGTTATCAAATGTAACAGAATGCAAAAGAACTTCCACTTCCCGAACCCCCTACCAACTGGGAAGAGATATGGCCAAAAGACTCTGATGATGATCATGACCTTGGTGAACCATCGACATCAACATGTACATCCAAGGATCCAACGTTCATCCCTGACTGTGTTCGCGAGCCACATTTCATCCGGCAATGTGAACTTAATGACCTAGTCCGTGATTTGCATCTGACAAAACAAGAGGCGGAACTTCTGGGATCAAGGCTTCAGCAGTGGAACTTATTGGATGCAGAAACGAACATATCAGTATACAGGAAAAGGCATGTTCAATTTTCAAGCTATTTCTCAATGCAAGATAATGTGTGCGTATGTACGGATATAAATGGGTTGATGGCGGAGCTAGGAATTCCTTACGTTCCAGAAGAATGGAGGTTATTTATCGACGCGTCAAAGGTCAGCCTTAAAGCTGTCCTTTTACATAATGGAAATAAAAAACCTTCTATACCACTTGCGCACTCAGTGAAGATTAAGGAATCCTATGACACCATGTCAACTTTGCTAAATCTTATAAATTACAAGGACCATTGTTGGCAAATATGTTGTGATCTCAAGGTAGTTGGTATTTTATTAGGACTGCAAAGCGGTTACACGAAGTACCAATGTTTTTTTATGTTTATGGGATAGCCGAGCTGATGACAAACATTATGAAGTGAAGGAATGGGAACCTAGAGTGAATTACGTACCTGGAGAATGCAACGTCAAATACGCTCCTTTGGTAGATCCTAATAAGATATTACTACCGCCACTTCATATCAAGTTAGGACTTATGAAAAACTTTGTCATAGCCATGGACACATCTGGTGAAGGTTTCAAGTATTTGCGAGATAAGTTCCCTAACCTGAGTGATGCTAAGATTTCAGCGGGAGTGTTTATTGGTCCCCAAATTAGGAAATTAATGCTTGATGATAGCTTTGACAGCAAGTTAAACAATGCTGAGCTAGCTGCCTGGACAGCATTTAAGTGTGTTGTGCGCAACTTTCTGGGCAATAACAAAACTGAGAGTTACACAGAAATCGTACAGGACTGATACAGAAATACAAAGAATTGGGTTGTAGGATGTCTTTAAAAATCCACTTTTTGCACTCCCACCTCAGCTTCTTTCCTGCTAACCTAGGTGCTCTCAGCGACGAACAGGGGGAAAGATTCCACCAAGATATAATGGCAATGGAGAAAAGGTACCAGGGACGATGGGATTCTTCAATGATGGGGGACTATTGTTGGGGTCTTGTTAGAGAATGCAACATTTCTTACAAAAGAAGGAAGTAGTGTACGTTTTTGTAACCCAATGGAAGTTTCATATATTGTGATAGTTTTGATTGTCTTTTCATGACCTTTTGGTACATTTGTATTATTGTTTATTGTAAATTGTCACACTTGTAAATTATATTGTATTATATTTTATATATGTGTTTGTGGTAATAAAGCAAAACGTTTTACCTCAACTTAAGAGATCTGAAAGCATTACTATAAGGTGCAATAAACAGTACACACAGTATACATACAAACATATTTATTTCTCTAGAAAGAATAAAGCGATTATTACGAAACTTGGAGGGTTTGTTAAATATGAATCAAAGTATACTTAGGTATAATTTCTATGTTAGTATATGCAAGGGGACAAGATCTTGGGGTGTAAAATAAACGAAAAGGGAAATTTTTGAGGGATTTTCCCGAAAATCCCTCTGTTACGGGAAAATCGTACGTGATGGAGAAAAACCGAGTGCATATTCGAATTCAGCGCAAAAAGTTCCTTTAAGAACAGGTATTTCCTTTTATGTAACAAAACCTTTGTTAACTAGTGTTATATGGCACTATTTTTTCTATGAACCAGTAAACAAAAAATTACATTTCCAAATGAAACTATATACATTACGGGGTCACTTCAAAAAAGTGGGGGGGGGAACTGCCCCCTCTTGCCCCCCGAGTCGCCGCCCCTGTACCAGCCCATTTATGACCGGATTTTTTCAAATTTGTATCTAGTTCAAATTATAGATTTAAAAAGTAACTTTCATTCTGTAAATCCAAAACTGTCACCTTTCTCCATATATCAACGATATATTTTGTTCGTTTTGATAATTTTATAGATGACAGGGACTGTATCAGAAAAAAAAATACTTTTAAGGAATTTTATACATTTTTGAGAGTGAAAAATAACTTCTTAAAGCAATTCCTGTAGTTGAAGTATAAGTTTAAAAAATAAATTTCACTTTCCAAATCCAAAATTGTGACGGAAAAATTAATATACTTTTGTTAATCTGTTTCGATAATTTTAAAGAAGTGGTCGTTACTTGTAAATACAATAAAATGATCCATGCCGATTTCAGGTTCTCATTTATAGGCATCGACGCAAATCTGTCTTCAACATTGGGGGGACGGGTAAGACCGTTCCCAATATATATATATATATATATATATATATATATATATATATATATATATATATATATATATATAAGCGATGTTCAAAATATTTATGAAGTTGAAAAACAATGCTGGGAAAGATCAGGGGAGCAGAATTGTCTTCAGTGGCGTATTTAGGAGGAAATTTTTGAGGGAATTTCCCGAAAATCCCTCTGTTACGGGAAAACTGTACGTGATGGAGAGAAACCGAGTGCATATTCGAATTCAGCGCAAAAAGTTCCTTTAAGATCAGGTGATTTTTCTCATGTAACAAACAAAAAGTTTAAATTTGTTAACTAGTGTAATAGGCCTATTTGTCGTTGCGTGAGTACATATTGGTTATTTGTCTTCCCGTAGAGGTAAGAAAGCTACTAACTAACTAACTAACTAACTCTATGGCCTATGGAACCCGGAGGTTCAATGCCGCGTTCACAAAAGCTCTCCACTGACTTCTATCCCTAGCTAACTGCATCCAGTTTCTACGTTGTATTCCAATCTCTGCGAGATCCATCTTAATATTGTCCTCCCATCTGCGCCTAGGTCTTCCTAATGGTCGTTTTCCGATTGGTCTTCCTGTCAAAACTTTGAAAACGTTTCTACTTTCTTCCATTCTAGCTACATGACCCGCCCACCTAAGCCTCCTAGACTTCACGACCCTAACAATGTTGGGTATACCATATAAATTATGTAGTTCTTCGTTATGAAGTTTCCGCCATTCCCCATTCCCGTTCCTCTTGGGTCCGAATATTCGTCTCAGGATCTTGTTCTCAAATACTTTCAGTCTATGTTCTTCCCTCAGAGTAAGTGGCCATGTTTCGCAGCCATACAGAACAACAGGCATGATTACCGTTTTGTATATTTTAAGCTTCAAATTTCTCGACAGAATTCGCGACGACAAGAGATTTTGAACCGAATAGTAACACGAATTCCCTGTTTTTGTCGACATTTAATTTCTCCGTGAATATTATTTTCGTCTGTTAATATTGATCCTAGGTATTTGAAACTATCCACTTTATCAAAAGTATTATTTAATATTTTAACGCATCCATAGTTTGCTGTATTTCGGTCCCGACGCACTTCCATGTATTTAGTTTTCTCTGCATTTACTTCTAAACCCATGTCCCCGCAAGCGTTTAATAAGATCTCTGCATTTCTCTCTATTGTTCTCCTATCATCACCTATTAAATTTACGTCATCAGCATATGCCATAACCTGGTGAATACCGTTCAATTCTAGGCCCTGGTTGCTATCTTTGATTTTCCTTATAGCGTATTCCAGAACGAAGTTAAATAATAATGGCGACAACGCATCTCCTTGTTTCAGGCCATTTTCGACGTGAAAGCTCGTGGACAAAAATTTTCCTACCCGGACTTTACTTTGGGATTCATTTAAAATATCTTAATTAATCTAATTAGCTTTCTCGGTATTCCAAGTTCGGTAAGGACGTTGTATAATGTCTCTCTCCTAACCGAGTCGTATGCCTTTCTAAAATCAATAAATAGTTGATGTACCGGGTTATTGTATTCCCACTTTTTTTCGAGTATTTGGCGAATGGTATATATTTGGTCGATAGTTGATCGATTCCGTCTAAATCCGCATTGATAATCTCCAATAATTTCATCAGCGTATGGGGTCAGTCTTGCTAATAGAATATTTGAAAGAATTTTATAGGATGTTGACAGAAGAGAGATGCCTCGATAATTATTGCAGTCAGTTTTGTCACCTTTCTTGTGAATTGGAACAATGATTGATTCTTTACACTCTTTCTTCCTTGTTCCAGATAAGGAGAATGAGTTTGTGTATCTTGTTCCACAATTTTTCGCCTCCAGCTAAAATTAACTCAGCCGGAATTTCATCTACACCCGGAGATTCGTGTTTCTTTAATTTCTTTATAGCAGTTTCTACTTCTATTCGGTTGGGTTCTGGAATATACGGTTCTGCGGTGTGTATCTCCTTTTCTCCACGCACACTAGTTTTCGGTTGCGTGTTAAACAAATCGTCAAAGAAATCTTTCCATCTATTTAAGATGCTATCCGTGTCAGTGAGAACTGTACCGTCAGATTTCTTTAATATATAAGCACGAGGTTGATAGCCTTTCTTAAATTCGTTGATTCCCTTATGCATGTCCCGGATGTTTTTATTTTTACTATTATCTTCAAGTTCCTTAATTTTAGCTTTCAAAAAATCGCGTTTCTTTGTTCTGAAAGTTTCCCGCCTGATATCTGCGAAATTTTGTGTAGTTATTTCATTCGGATTTTGTAGCCAGCGTAATTTTGCCTATTTTCTCTTCTCTGCTAGTTTTATGCATTCCTGGTCGAACCATGGTTTGTTCCTACGTATTTCCGCGTGTCCCAATTTTTCTTTTGCTGAAATGTTAATGCTATCTCTAATTGCAATCCAGGTATCCTCAACACTAGTGCACTCCGAATCTTCTAAAGCCGAGAATCTATTCGAAACTTCAATCTGGTATTTCTCTCTTACCTGGCTCTCCTCTAATTTCTTTAAATTGAATCTCTCCGTTTTCGGACAATGAATATTACCTTTATTCAACGATAACCTCTCTCGTATTATCGCTGCTACCAGGTAGTGGTCGGTGTCGCAATCAGCCCCTCTAATCGACCGGACATCAATTATGCTAGGTTGCCTTCTTCTATCTACTAAAACGTGATCAATTTGATTATGTGTTTTCCCGTCTGGTGATGTCCAAGTGTATTTATGAATGTCGCGATGTGGGAATTTTGTACTCTTCACGATTAGGTTTTTGGATGTTGCAAAATTTACGAGTCTAACACCGTTGTCATTACTTTCCTTATGCAGACTTTCGTTCCCTATAATCGGTTTGAAAATATCCTCTCGTCCTACCTTCGCATTGAAATCCCCTAATAGAATTTTCATATGGTATCGCGGGAGTTGGTCAAATATCCGTTCCACTTCTTCGTAAAAACTGTCTTTTATATCGTCATCCTTATCTTCAGTTGGGGCATGTACATTTAAAACAATAATATCACACCACCGTCCCTTAAGAGTAATAAAAGAAAGTCTGTCAGTGACAAATTCAACCCGTTTAATTGCTGGTAATATACGTTTATGAACGAAAAACCCTGTTCCTAACTGGCGATTTTTGTTTCCTTCCCCGTAAAAGAACGTAAAATTTCCGGAATTCTCAGATCCATTTCCTTCCCACCTAAGTTCCTGAACTCCTACTACGTCCATCCTGTATTTCTCTAACTCACTCGTTACGGATTTTAACGCGCCTGCCCTATAAAGACTCCTAATATTCCATGTTCCAAATCTCATGTCCATTTTCTTTTGCTGAGGTCGTGCCAAGTTATCAGTCCTTGTCCGAGGCTTTTGTGAATATTTCTGAACAAGTGCTTTTTTTTTACAGGATGAGGTTGTTAGCCCTACCCAAACCCCCAAGCTGGAGGACCACTCCTAGTCGGCTGTCCGCGACTGCTTATTCAGTATATTCGCAGCTAACCTCTATATCTAGAGGCCTTCTCCTCGATCCGCAACCTGAGGACGCGCCATGCCGTGGTGACAGGAACCCACGTTACACGGGGTAAGAAAGCTACAGGAACATAAAATGCCTTGCCCCGCGCCCCCCACTTTAACGTCCAATCGCCGCCACTGGGCTGGTAAGAAGTTTGTATTGGTCATGTCTTTAACAAGGTGACCAGACGTCCCGTTTTAGCCGGGACAGTCCCTTTTTTCCAACCGTTGTCCCGTTTTTTTCTGATTCTCGAACGGGACGACTAAATGTGCCGTTTTTAAGTAAAAATGACCTAGTTGTCTTGTAATTATTATTCAAAATATAAATCGTCCATGCAAATTCTACTCTCTTCCGTACCAACACTCGTTGCTAAGATTCAGCCGTGTAGTACTTCTGAATTTTTAAATGGGAATTGAGTGGGGATTCTGACAAGGGAACCTTCCGAAAATGATAGTTGCAGTGAAAGATGTGGCCTATGCCAATTGAAAGAGCTGTAACAGAGATGAGCATTCCCAAAAAATTAGCTGCCCATAGCAATAGGTTCAAGAAATATAAGGGGTGGAAGTTCGGGAAACAGCAAGGTTGGACAAGGGGGAAAAGTGCAAATTCCGCAAAAAAGGGGGCACGGCAAAATACAATGCTGACAAGTGATGTATAGAAAGAGACTTGCCACAATAGGGAAAAAAATTGTGGCCACCAGTAGGGTTAACAGTGTTGCCAACTGCAATAAAAAGTACACGTTTTGCAAAGAGCACTATATGAATTGATTGCAATATTCAGTGTCATGTAGAACATAAGATATGGCGTGTATAATCAGTGGTACAATCTAACAAAAGAAAATAGAAAAAACAGAAGTACGAAAAATACGGAAAAGACGAAGTTGGCCATAATGCGCCACATTTGATCACGAGCTGTGCATATTAGAATGAACAAAACAAGAAGCACCGACTATGCAAGAAACCGACGTACAGAAAACGAGTTCCAAAGATGGCAACACTGGCCATGAACATCCAGACAAGTCTAATATAGTTAGGCCACTCGCTTCACAGAAAGAAAATTCCGGCAACAGGCATCACTCGGAATGCATCAATGCTAGAGTGGTTGAGGCAATGCCAAGTCGGGAAACATGAAATGGTTGGGTTGAGCCAACAACCTATAATAGAAGTAAACATTATGTCATGGTTGGGTCGTATGTGGGAATATACAGGGTGTCCCACCAAACTTTGTGACCTGAAAGATTTGAGAAACGAACAAAAATGTGACGGATCCAGTTGTGCAGGAATGTACCAATGTCAGGGGATGATAAAAGTCTGTGAGAAGCAAGTGCCCCCAGTATGCCCATCATAGGGCCCCAGGAGCCAACTTCAAACTTTCAAATGGCAACAGGGGCCGAGTGGTACCTCTCTCGATAGATCATGGAATGTGCAACAACACACATAGGAAACATTTGCTATATGAAGCATGTTTTTCAAAATGGCCGCCAAAAATATATGTTGTGTCTTAACATGGCATCGAACATTGTGATCTCAAATTGCTGCGAAGCGAAAAGAGATGTTGCAAATCCAATTGCACAGGAATTACTCATGTCGAGGGCCAAGAAAACTTTGTAAGAAGCAAGTCCCCAGGGTCCCCATCATAAGGCTCGAGGGGTCAACCGCAACATTTCAAATGGGAACAGGGGGCGGATGATATTTCTCTGGATAGATACAACACCGCCTATAAGAAACATTTGCCATTTGAAGCACGGGTTTCAAAATGGCCGCCAAAAATGCACGTTGTTCTTGTCAAAGAGCAGATATTTTTGGCGGCCATTTTGAAATCCCATATAGTAAATATTTCTGATATGCGTTGTTGCATATTCCATGATTTATCGAAAGAAATATAACTCGACCGATGGTGTTATTTGAAAGTTTGAAGTTGGCCCCTGGGACCCTATGATGGGGGACTTGAGGGCACTTGCGTCTCACAGAAGTTTCTCGCCCGCTGACATCGGTACATTCCTGCACAACTGGATGTGTCACATTTTTTTTTTTTTTTTTTTTTTTTTTCGCTTTGAAACTATTTCAGTTGCAGAGTTAGGTGGGACACTCTGGATTAGAGATGCAAAAAAGTCGGCTTTTTTGAATCGATGGTTTTTTTTTTACATAAAAAGCCGGCTTTTTTGGGAAAAAAACGAGAATTTTGGAAATTTTGGCTTTTTTCAACTTCATGATTTTTCTATCTAAATAGCTTTCTTATAGTATATTCTATAGTTAGATAAGAATTACATGACCTGAATGTGATATTTCGCTCTGAAATTCACCATCAAGATGGATGGAGCACATGTTTTACGAATTAAAGCTAACATGAAGAATGTAGTATTTGAGGGTAATTTTAGAGGCTATTTAACTTTATCTTAACTTTTGAGTTATCGACATCTTTTTTCTTCTCTAGTCTGTCATCCGTGTTTCATTTCTAAGAGCTTTTAGTACTCTAGCTTCTAGCGCAAAAGTTAAACTTGCCCGTTTTTCTATTTATCCGTCAAAGCGTACGTTTTTCAATATATCCGTCAAACCGTACTTCCACATTTCTGTTGTACTGTAGCTGTGAAGTGATTTAGCAATAATTTTCCGGACACAACCTTGAATACCAATTTATACAAATAATCAGTAGCGGATTTAGAAAAGTACTTTAGGAGTTTTTTTTTTCTGATTGTTTCGTTTCCTAAAAAGTCCTAATTTTATTTGGGAAGTGCTTGAAGTTTATGGGTACAGGCATAACTAATATTTCGTTTCGTTTATATGTTTAGCAATAATCTTACGGATACAACTTTAAAAATCATTTTATACTGAGAATCAGTGGCGGATTTAGAAAAGTATTTTGGGAAGGGTTTCTTACTAATGTTTAGTTTTTTTAAACATTCGTAATTTTTATTTGACGGGAGCTTAAAGTTTATGAGTAAAGGCATAAATAATAGATATTTCGTTTGTTGCAGACATTCCGTAACTTTGGGGAACGGGCTTCAGTCCGAAAGACCGCCCCCCTAACCTTCGCAAAACCGTCACTGCTGGTAATTAGTAATAATAACGATTTAAAAACAATAAAAAAGGAAGTCGCCCAACTCACAATACACGCACTATTTCTACATTCACAGATGGAATGAAGAAAAGCTTTGTCAGAATGGTCGAATGCTGGTTGAATACCGGACTTCCCGATAGAAGCGCAAAAGCTAATCACTCAGTCATGTTTGTTGTGCAGTTGTATTTAGCTTAACTTAAATATATTCCGTAGTCTTTTTTTTTTGGGGGGGGGTCCGTGATGATATGTTGAATCCCTCTTGTTAAAAATTCAGAAAACTTGAAGATTGGGTAAACTGTGATGGTGGTTCTATAAAACTTAACTGTAGAATTTCAAGAATATACAGAACCAAAAGCTCTAGATGTGCAGCCTTTAAGTGTATCATATAAATCTAAGTATTTCTCTTATGTTTTATTTTAATTTTATTTTGTTTCAAAAAGAGGGTATGGAATATCTTGAAGTAAAAATACTACATACTATTTTGCTAGTTATTTGTGTATTCTTTAAAAAGAAGTGCTCACTTTTAGGGTTGGCTGGTTTACACCAACTTTTATTTATTTTTCTTTTTAATAACTGGTTTAAACCACAAAAATAAAAAGAATGAAAAATGCGAATCGTGTGAACTTCATGGTAACGTTTCCAGATATCAAACCACCTGCAATAGTTTTATTTCCCTTTCACCTTTTAATCAAGGTGTCCCATGTTCAATTCTCGGTCGAACCACAAACCTTCTTTCATGCGTAACCCAAGTAGCGGTTCGGATGCCAGTTTAAGCGAAAGTCTTCTCCTTGATAATCTCGGTATTTCGTAAGGATGTTAAGACTAAATATACGAAACAAACCAAATTGTATATTTCTGCATGCCTAAATGCGTGATGTTTTATAAAGAAGCCAATATTGCTTAAATATATTGATAGAAATTGGCAAAATTTATCGATTGCCTACGTAGCTTCCAACATTAGCTTGGATTGGACTTTCAATGATATCTACGTACCGGTACTAAATTTGTAATTTAATACCTCAGTTTTAGCGTACTGATTATGGTACGTTGACCTTTAAATTTTACATGCAAAGCAATAACAGGATTTTCCCGTTATTGTCTTACATTTCAAGTAATGACGGGATTTTCCCAATGGCTAGGGCGGGAGATTCTCAACTTAAGAAATTTACTGACCGCACTTCTTTAAGCTTACGGGAGTTCTTCCGGCATAACCCCGCTGTTGCATAATAACATCAAGGCGAAACAAACTTATTTCTGTGAATATGTAATATAAATACATAAAGCAAAAAATCTAAGTCAAAAAAGCCTGGTTTAACCAAAAAAGCCTGGTTTAAACATCCCCCAAAAAACGGGTTTTTGGCATTTTCAAAAACAACCACGGTTCTTGCCAACTCTGCTTACTTTTGTATATAGGAGGTTAAAAAATTCTTATTATATACATTGGTTAATCCTGTGGAATTCCTAATGTAAAATGTTGAAGAAAAATTGTTTGGAATATTTTTTCGAAATTCATAGTTTATTTTCGATGTTTTATATTATTATCAGCATCAACCACTAATTAAATGATTTTTGTGTTATAGAGAAGCGATACAAAGTCTGTTTTATCAATTTAAAGCAGTATTTTGAAAAAAGCCCAAAATTTCCCAAGCAAAAAAGCAAAGCAGAAAAAACCGAGTTTTTTTTCAAAAAAGCCTGTTTTTTTTCGAGCCCTTGCATCTCTACTCTGGATACATCATATAGGCGGTGATAGTACTGCAGACAGCAACACACAGCAGATCAAGCCTTTGATTATGTTTGCTTTCTACTGGTGTGAATATGTGATAGAAAGACCACCAAAGGTTCCAACACCTCTAGAGTTCTGTTTCGAGACATTCACAGGCGATCATTGTACCATGTATGACGGAATGGCAGTATTCCGCTGTGCTCACTGCAAATGTATCTTCTGTTTGGACCATTGTCTCATCGAAGAATTGCACGTACAATATGGACGAGTGTGTACACCTTGTCTCAAAAAGGTTGAGCGCATTCTTTATTGGTGTTTTGAGGCAAAAATTTTCTAAGTCCAGCTTCGGGTATCTTCGGGAAAAAGTAAGCCAGGTTCGAACCTCCAAGCCAGCCTTTGCAATCGGGAAAAAGTTTGCAGATGTGTTTTTCTTCTTTTAAATATAATAAGACTTGTTACCGAGTGTTTAAAAAAGCAACATTGATTGAAATACTTAATGATACAATATTTCGAAACCTTGCACATGCTTGTTTGTCATTTAGCTCTCTATACGTAATGGAGCATTTAAATACGTTAAAGAATCTTTCCATATGTAAAAGAATGCTCAAAGTTAAGAAATAGAACATAATTATCGCCTGAGTACTAAAATAAGTCAAAGTAGAACAGAAACAGCGTTTGTCATGGATATGAATGTCATAATTATCTTGAGATCCGTTATACATCGCTAGAAGCTTAGTTCTAGAAGTCCTTGTATTAGCTCATTGGTAAGCTGTCGGATTTCAAATCATAAGGTTGTGATTTCGAATCCCATCTGGGTCAATACTTTTTTTAAAATTATATTTTCCGCAATGCATGAAAAATTATATAAAATAATTACATTAAAATACATAAGTTGTTTATATATAACATAATAATTGCAGAACATAGTAATTATTATGTTTAAAATATAACATCTGAGATAATTTTCACAGTAGGTCGTTATTATATATGAGAATGTTAAATACAAGTTAGGAAAATAGTTTAATAGCAATAAATAAGTTATGTAGTGTATTTATTTGCAGCTATTTGTCATACAGATTTAACTTCTCAATATTCTCATTACAGTATGTTATTTATATTCGTGAAATACAGTATATTCCTACGGATATAGAAAGTGTATAAACAGAGTATCCAAAGTCGTATCCTGCTTCAAGACACATAGCTTTTCCCGATCCCCTTAACGTCACGGGAAGAAACACAAATTCTCTTTAGAACGGAATGTCGTTACTTAGAGTCTCATTCGAATACGTTGAATATGCTTTTGTGTATTCATCTCTCTCTCTCTCTCTCTCTCTTTCGCTTTGTTTATGTGTGTGTGTGTGTTGCAGAATATCCCAAGTTGAATACAACATTTGCAAAGTATATGAGCATCATTGTCATCGAATACCAGAAATTGAAAGTCGTGTTTCTTCAGGTTAGGTTTGCGTGTTCATGTTAGCTCACTGGTAGGGTACGGACTTGCCACTGAAGAGGTCTTGAGTTCAAAGCCTACAGCTAATTATCATTCTTTTGTTAGTAGGATTGCACAGAAATCGGATACAAGGAGTGGTTTACTTCTAGAAATATTTTCAGAAGCGTTTAGGTAGCCCTGAAAAGGGCTGTTTTCGGGAGTTAAGGCGGGGTCATTAATATTGTGTCCAAGACCCTTCTGAATTTGTTACACGCTCCATTCTTCTGGGCATGGAATCTATTACATGGGTGACAAATCTATCTCCTTCCCCTACCTCCAGCCATGCTTCGGAAACAAGATGCCACAGGTCATCCTGAGTTCTTGGTGGATCTGCCTCAGGCCAACTTTCCCTTAGAGTACGCTTCACTTCTGCTCACATATTTTCCATGAGATTGAGGTCTGCTCCACGAGGCGGCCAGTCGATTAAATCAATCTCAGGGTGCTCTGCGAACCATTCCTGAACCACACGGGAATTATGTATTGGCGACTGGTATTGCTGGAACTGAATTACACCATCAGGCTGAAACAGATGGCACCATGATATTACTGATAATGTCTAAGTACTGAGCATTGTCCAGATGTCCTTCAATTCTATGAAGCTGTCCTGCTCCGCGACTGGAAATCCAACCCCAACATAAAATAGATACATGGCCACTGCGATTGCAAGCAGCCACATATCCATGGTCATATCGGGTGCCTCTCGGACGATACACAAAACGGCGTCCCTCCTTTGATGTTGTGAATATGGATTCATCTGAGAAAACTACGTTTTCCCAATTGAGACCCACATTCGCCTGTGCAAACGCGAGACGGTAAATTTTGTGGTCGTCTGAGAGTTTTTCCTTCACGGCAGCAACACGGCCACGTAACCCAGCATGACGAAGCCTTCGCAGAGCTGTATGCTTACTACCAGGAAAGAGAGAAGCTTCCCTTATCTGTCTAGACGTCCTTAGTGGGTCTAACCGGGCTTCGTTTACTAATCTCGCATCTTGGGCTTCGGTTGACACATGCGGACGACCAGGAGATCGTAAATTACCAGTCTGACCTGTAGCACCATATTTCCGAATCCATTGCCTTCCTGTAGAGGCCGGGACACCTACTCGCCTGCTAGCTGCAGTTGCAGAATAACCTTCCAACTCCCATAAAGTAATTACTGCTGTACGTCTATCCATAGTTACCAATGTTCTGAGCTGTGAGAAGAAAGCAATAGGTAAAAGCTCGTACCTGACGTGTGATTGGTTACTTGAACGACACGCCTATTGTGGGGAACAGCGTTGCCAGATCTAGCATAATGATGATAGATCTAGCATAATTTGCATGTCTCTAGCACCTAGCATCTTGCTTTTAGCATCCTGCCCAAATCTAGCACAATTTCAGCAAGTTATCAAAAAGCCGTAAAACCTGGAGAAGTTGGTCGTGGGAAGAAAAAGAACGGCAGAAATGTATCCTCTTCCATTGATTCATACACTCGGTAAACCATACAGGCAGTCTTATTTTCCTAAGTAAGTTCGGAACGGCTTTGGGCTTTTTTTTTTTTTTTTTTTTTTTTTGTGGCTCCACCCAGGGTTTTCTAATCCTTTAACTCCGAGGCATGGGCGGAGCTATGGGGGCCATTCTCCCCCCAACTTTTTGACAACTTCACCATCTTTACTTCTGACTTCATGATCATATTTATTCCTGAAATGACAGCTCCGAGACCGACCAAAAATCTGCCCCCTCCCCCAGCAGACGATTCCCAACTCCGCTTATGCTGCGAAGTAATTTTCTTTCAAAATATGTAAACAAAAACTTTGCATTCATTTATACGATATATACGCCATTGAGTTTGGCAACGACTGCAGTAATTTAGTTGAGTTAAAATTTTGGTGCGTGAAGTATTGAGTTCTATCCATGCATTCTTGCTCTCTGTGTATTTTAAGTTACGTTATCGTATCTCAACTTTGTTTTTTTTTTAAACTCCTGAATTAGTAATTATGAGGATCTAGCATAATTTGACCGAATCTAGCATAAGTTCGATCAGGTTTTGGAATAATTCCGAGCTGTGAGTCTGGCAACGCTGGTGGCGAACGACTTGGTCAACGACTCGCGAAAGAAATCTGAAAATGGTGCACCGTAATAATAATAATAAAAACAGTTTTTATAAAGGAATATTAATACATACGAAAAGCTGTTTAAAGAATGAATTGTTATACTGACTTTACACGTATAAAAACATATACCATATACCAAACAGATTGAGCGATATGATTATAGCTGTTTTGAGACGAACACTTTCGAAGTCCAACTTCGGGTGTCTTCGGAAAACAGTAAACTAAAGCTGCTGGTTCGAACCTCCAAAGCCAACCTTAGTAATCGGGAAAAGATGTACAGATATGTTTTTCCTTCTGTTAAATATAATAAGACATGTTGAAATGGTATTAAGTGTAGAAAAAAGTAACATTGATTGAAATACTTAATGATACAATATTTCGAGACTATGTATTCACACTCTCGTTTCGTCATTGTGATTTCCATACGGAAAAGAGCATTTACGTATGAGCTCAGTTATATTTCAGAAGCAGCTTCCGAAAAGCGGTCATGTTAGCTCATTGGTACACCACCGAGCGTTTAAATCGTGAGTTCGATACCCGTTCAGGTGAGATTCCTTTATGATATTCTACTTTCCTCAATGCATGAAAATTATGTAAAATAGTTACATTACAATTCATCAGTTGTATATATATTTTCATATCATCAGTTGTATATATGAGTTGAATATATATATTCATATCATTTCACGACATAAGTAATTCTTATCTTTAAAATATAACATCTGAGGTATTCACAGAACGTCGGTGTGTTATGTGTGAATATTGAATACAAATTTAAAAAATCGTGTAATAGCAATAAATAAGTTATGTAATATATTTATTTGCAGCTACTTTCATCGCAGATAACTTCTCAATATTCGCATTACAGCATTTAGGTAGAGCATATCGAAAATCGGATCGTGGTTCAAGACAAAAAACTAGCTAGCACCAAACTGTCACGTAAGAAATTCACGAATCGCAAAAGTAAAGGGAAGAGATTGAGAGCGGTAATTCCTTAATCGCTCTCTCTCAACTCTCTCTTATCTGCATTTATACATATAAAAGTGTATGTATGTATGTTCCATCATAACTCATGTATGCCTAGAGCAGGGTTTCTCAACCTGGGAGTCGCGGCCCCTAGGGGATCGCGAAGATAGGCGGAAGAGATAAATATAGTTAGAATCTAATACCAGAAATTATTTTTAAATATTATTTTTAATTTTGTTCTGATAGGCATACTTTTATTTTTTATACACACTGTAAAGAACAATAAAAAATAAGTCTACTGAACATTTTCAAAGGGTGTAGAATTCGTGTTACTATTCGGTTCAAAGTCTCTTGTCGTCGCAAATTCTGTCGAGAAATTTGAAGCTTAAAATATACAAAACGATAATCATGCCTGTTGTTCTGTATGGTTGCGAAACATGGTCGCTTACTCTGAGGGAAGAACATAGACTGAAAGTATTTGAGAACAAGATCCTTAGACGAATATTCGGACCCAAGAGGAACGGGAATGGGGAATGGCGGAAACTTCATAACGAGGAACTACATAATTTATATGGTTTACCCAACATTGTTAGGGTCGTCAAGTCTAGGAGGCTTAGGTGGGCAGGTCAGGTAGCTAGAATGGAAGAAAGTAGAAACGCTTTGAAAGTCTTGACTGGAAGACCAAACGGAAAACGACCATTAGGAAGACCTAGGGGCAGATGGGAGGACAATATTAAGATGGATCTCGCTGAGATAAGAATACAAAGTAGAAACTGGATCCAATTGGCTAAGGATAGAAGTCAGTGTAGAGCTTTTGTGAACGCGGCATTGAACCTCCGGGTTCCATAGGCCATAGAGTTAGTTAGTTAGTAGAGTTGTTTAAAAATGAATTTAAATCAAAGAGGTATGATATAAAACTAATGAGAACTGTATATAGAAATACTAGAAAAATACACATGAAACAAAACCTGCACATTGAAATACAATTAAAATTAAAACCTAATGAAATACCTAAGCATGGTGTAATTTCACTAGTGCAGCAATGCCCGGTTCAATCTTCATGACGAATATTATCAAGCCGTTTTCAACTGATAAGCGATTTCTTATCTTTGTTTTAATGTTTACCATTAAAAAAAAAAAAAAAAACACTTTCGCACAAGTACGATATAGCAAATGGAATTATTACTTTTAAAGCAGCAATCACCAGACCAGGATATTCTTCTCTCCTCATCAGGCAGAACTTGTCCAAGTCTTCGTTACAGAAAACCAGTTGCAAAGACTTGTCGCATGATCATTCTATTATTTGGTCAAGAAGTTGTGGGCTTAGATCGGATACGTTAATGGCCTGTTCAATGAAGGAGTTTAACATCCATCTTGAACCAGCACCTTCGTCGTTGGGAATATAGATATTACAGTTACTGTATCCACTGTCAGTGCCAGGCGCCGAAAAGAGGGGCCACACATTTCGGAGGAAGTGTGTTACTCAAGTTAGGAAAGTGCATGTTCACATGTGTAAAATAGAAGGAAAAACGTAATAAAATGTGCTCAAAATTAAGGAAAGGTAGGGTTTATTTTGAAAATGTTATTGAGCTTCGTGCCAACCATGGTGGCGCTTCGTAGCTAGTCTGTCGACGTCACTCATATATACGGTGACATCGTACTATACTCTCGCCCCGGGCAATGATTTTCCATGGCACTGTTCACTATAAACAAAAAAAAAAAATGGATTCTACTATTATAGAAATAGGTATGTTAAAAATCCCACACAAGCTTATTATAAAACAAATTATAAAAGGGTCGCCGGCAAGAGCGTGTGATAAAAGGGGATCGTGATAGGAATTAGATTGAGAGCCACTGGCCTAGAGTAATTTTAACCACATTTCTTATAGTTTCAAAAAGAGTGCTGTCGGGTTACCTATGGTGAATGGGAGGGGGATACATATAAAAGATTGCTAGAAAATGATCGATATTAGATTCATAGTTTTCGGGGTCGCTTAGATAAATAGTGAGACTTTCAATTTCGCTTAACTCCGATTAAGCTCTCATTAGTAGGGATGGGCACGAACGACTTTTCTTTGAAACTCGACTGGACTCGAAACAGACATCTTTGAGGTCTACTCTTGGACTCGGCGCGAAAAATATCTTCCAACTCGACTCGGATTAGAGTCAAGTCGAACCAAAACGAGCCAAATCCTGTGTGTAGTCCTACCTAGACAATACATAGACAATAATTATTCTATCATCAATTATACTACTGTTACTACAAATAATAATAATAATAATAATAATAATAATAATAATAATAATAATAATAATAATAATAATAATAATAATAATTATTATTATTATTATTATTATTATTATTATTATTATTATTATTATTATTATTATTATTATTATTATTATTATTATTATTATTATTATTATTATGACAACACCGTGTACAAACATGAACGATAGATGGTTAGTAAAGGAATACTAAAAGCTAGTTGACTGCCGACGTCGGTAGTCATGAAGTCTACAAGGCAAGGACATCGTTCATTACCCTAAGCTGTAAGCGTCGGTGGACTACAGATGGTCAACTATTAACCTCTCGCCAGAAATTGGTGGCCCCGCAGCGACGATCCGTGATGGCCCAAGTTCCATATTGAAAACTTTACTACCAGCGGCAGAGACGCGATGAAACGCCAACGAACCACAAAATTACTCTCCCAAAATGTGTTAAAATGCCTATATGTGTGATTTGTTTATATCTAGGTGAAACAAAAAAACACAAAACAAATACCCCGGGGTGGACGCGAACTATCAATATTACGATTACTAGGCACGTGTTCTTCTGACTTCCCCACGGAAACGATTATAAAAAGCTTGGTTGTTGAAGGATAAATTATTGACGTCTTAATTTAGCCAATCAGACAAACCCCTACATCTCGAGTTCTAGGAGGTCATACCGTGAACCGTTTCAGATTTATTGCTTTCTGGTGGAGTACTATCCATGCGCAAAATTTGAGCATAATAGCCGACATGCATCTTCGGTGCCTCTTATCTTTAGTACAATTTTAACCAGAGATGGTTTGGGTCAATGAAAATTTGATCCACGACCCACCATGACCCACTATGACCCACCACCCAAATGACCCATTGGCCCACTCTGACCCATCAACCATCGTGATCCACTCTGACCCACCACCAACTATGAACCACTCTGAACCATTGCGACCAACTCCGACCCACCAAAACCCATCGACATCAACTCTGACCGATGACCCACGTCCTCCTCTCCATTGACTAAAGAGATTACACTTGTAATAAAACAAGACTGTGAAATTATCACTTATCGGAGTTTGAATTTCTACCGTCATTGGCTCAAGCACCTCTTTGTTACAATACTGGTGGGCAGAGCCGTAGCTAAGGGGGGGCCAGCGTAAAACTTAAAGATTTCATTTCATTTCAAAATCAGAAACGAGCAAAGTCTTGTTCGGCGTTTTGACAGTGATGAATTTGCTGACTTCAAAACGTTTTTCTACCCAATCGGATTAATCACGACGCACAGTGGGGCCAAAGCACTGAATTCTTGGCAAAAATAAGAATTCGCAATATGAAGCGGAAAATTGAAATCAATTAGTTCGGCGTATGCAGTGGCTACAATAATGTTATTTCGACATTATTTAATCAAAAACATAGAGTTTTAATCATAAAAGGAAATATCCCTTATATTCGCGCCTAAATTATATAACAGATTATATGATTGGCATAAAGAAACGCGTGGGCAATATGCTTTGATTTGGCAATTTACGATTGGCTTATATTCTTATGTATGAAAGGAAAGAGTGTACTTATTCATTTTACAACTGAAGAATAATAAAATTGAAGAAAAGTTCTTGCTTCTCAAAATTATTTCAAAGTTGTGGAGGATTTGTTATGACAATGAAGATGCAAGGACCTTCAATACATAAAAATTATCTCATCACAAGTTCTCGATATGAATATATTATCAGATACATTAAAAATATTATGATTTACAAGCATTAGTAACCTGTTCAGGTTGTTTCATATATTGCATCGTGCATTACGTGAGCTCATTTCATAGCTTGATTGGAACACTCTGAGCTGGAGCGAGCGGAGGCTCATTACAGTTGATTCCAATGTCACTTCTGTGCATGCATCACAAAAACACAATACTGAATTGATCAACACCATTTTAATATGGTTCTATCTTATGGTCCATAGATTGTTTAGCATTGGCGTTTCAAAATGTCGCCACCATTAATCAAATATGTTTGACTAGAGTTTAGTTCTGTTGGTGAATGACAGAGAAGTATGACTAGATGTTGGAAACAAGATGGGTCTTTGGGCAAAATTCCCAGAATCGACCTATATTCAACTTTGTCACTGCGTGCATGTCTAATAACCTAACACTTGTTCTCACATTCATCCCAGCTCAATTCAAAAGCAGCATTGCATCCAGAATGCGGTTTTCCTCAAACATTTTCATGTGCTATATTTTCCACACGTGCAAATATGTGCAGGTTTTCTCTTTGCATACAATAAGAACAATGTTTCTGTTACGACATATTAAAAAATCACAGACATATTATGCCATATTTTCTAGTAAAATGCCATTCTATCGTTTGACCATATTTTATATGCTTTCAGTACCACAGCATTTTCCAAATATGATATTAAGTAGGGGATTATCATAAGGATATGATAATGATATTAGCATCATTGCTAATATGATTATTGACTACACATCACATCAATATTCTAAATATACAAAACGATACATACATGTCGGTCGTGTCACCATGTTTACCAGTCAATGAATATCTACACGCAATGTAGAAATAGTCGCATTCAAAATCAATTTCCTATCTTCTCTCCGGCTTCAGCGGATAACCAAATTTACACGTCCCATGAGTTCATTGTAAGTTGCTATCACTTATTTTCCTGCACACTATCTTACGTGTACACTATTAAGGCTTCATTATAGCAAATTATATCAAGTCAGTCTTTTACTTCATTCTTCGAGTTTTTGATAAGAATTGCCTGGTTCGGCCCCACTGTGCGACGGTGAGAATGAAGGTATGAAAGTGAGAAGAGTGAAGAGACACATTCAAGCTGCTGTTTGTGCGATAATATTAAAAATAAAGGTAAACGAGGGGAACAATAACATTTTCGAACTTCAAGCAGTTGTAGAATAGGGACTTAAGGGATCAGAACTTAGCCCAAAGAAGTTCAACTTTTTTAGATACTAATCACTACCAATACCAATGATTTATTTTTAAATTCCATTAACATATAAAATTCTTCCAGTTTGAAGGAATTTATTGGGGTCATTTTTTCATCAACTTTTTGTATTGCCAGCATATTATTTTGTGCATACGTGTCTAGTTGTGTCATGTTTTTATCTATCTACACACATTCAAAACATAAGTACGCACACTCTTAATTAAAGTACGTGTTAGTGTATTTTAATACGTTAATTAATAATAAGTAGCTTAAATTCGGATATTTCATTCATTAAGAATTAAGTAATTACTATAATTTCAGACATATGTAGTAGCCAAAGTATATTTTGGATTTTAAGTACAAACATTGAACATATTCTTCACCTCCATCGATCAATATTTAGAAATTCACAAAGAAGGCTCCTTCTGAATTTCCATTACATTTCACAAAATATTTTTTACCGTAAAAAGATCGAAATTAAAATGCTATTGATGTGGTCACATACAGAATAAAATTAAAATGTTTACAATTATTATTGGAAATTAATACTGTCACCCATTTCGAACAATTTAGAAGCACATAGTTTTTAATGTATTGAAATATAATTTCTTATCGATAGTATTAAACGTTGTACATAGTAGTAATTTTCCTGAACTGTTCTCCTAATGAATTTGTATACAACCAAACGTAGTTTTGTCAATCTTAACAAAAAGCCCAAAATAACACTCTTGAAAAAATCTCTTATTTGAAAAAGGATACATAATGATCATTTTTAGTTGTTGCAATGGTCTTTCCAAGAAGATTTATAAAAATTCAGCGTAGCATAACAACAAAAGCTGCTTTTCTTACATATATATATATATATATATATATATATATATATATATATATATATATATATATATATATATATAATGATTGGTAAGATTAGTAAGATGAGTGTAGGGGCGCCGAATTCTGCTTCGCCCCGGGCGCCGAAATCTCTAGCTACGGCTCTGCTGGTGGGTCTGACCTTTACGATATATAATGGCAAAGTGTTTCTCATCTTCCGAATTAAAATGAATTTAAATTTATCATATGTAATTATTTCTTTGTTGCCTTACAGACACATTTCAGTAGAAAATAGGGTGAAATTTAAAAGTTTCCAATCAAGGAAAAGTAGACCAACGTAAAAAAAAAAAAAAAAAAAAAAAAAAAAAAAAAAAGAGAGAAACTAATTTTCTATATAATTAAGCATGCCGTACTAATTGGAAATGCCCATGTAATTAAGTTTAGAATACAAATTTTATGGCCATTTTTCTCTAACTTTATGGCTTGATTGCCTTATGCTCGGAACGCTCCATATATTAAACACCAGCTTCAGCATTTATAAATAGAAAGCAGTGGGTATAAAATTCAAAAAGAGCTTTAGTTTGCATTCCTCAATTTTTTTCTCAACTAATATCAATCGTTTTCGATTATTTTTACAAATCAACCCACTACCAATTTCCAATATATAGAAAATGCACCCCCGTCCCCCCGCTCATAAAAGACAATTTTAAAAAATGCCAGGGCATATTCTCTTTATTTTTAATAAAGAGTTATATGCTGAATTTCAGCTCTCAGTTGAACGGCTTGTGAGATACTAAATTTTTCGCAAAAATTCGGACTTCTACTCCCCCTAAGGATATGTATTATAATGAAAGTGACACGCGTATGATAACTTCCCAGTTGGGATTGGAGCCTGATTATATACCAAACGTCAATTCATTTGACTTTGCAATTTGACCGTGATGATTACGCAGACATAGTTACTTTCAATTTTTTATGATACATATTCTTATTTCATATGTTACAGATGATTCAAAAATATTTTTTCAAGCAGTTAGCTCCTCTAGAATCTCACAGGCTGCATCCCAAAATCCAACTCCTGCTATCCTATGACAATCCAAAAGTGACTGAACTTTTTTTATTAGGAACAAATGACAAAAGAAAAATGGAGATCTTGAAAGTAAAATGTAGAAAAGCTCGGTGCCCCCAATAACTCCATATTTCTCCGCCCCTTCATTCCGAACCTAAAAATAAAACTTAATTCGAATATGGTTAATTAGTGAATTTATTACAGTTAAATTCCACTCACTACATGCTACAGCTACAACTATGTAAGAAAAAATAACAACTGTGAAACATGTTCTGAATTACTATTACATTTCTTACGCTATTATTAAACATATTAGAATAGTAAAAGAGGATTGTTCGTGAAATAGTATATTTGCTCATGATTTTTAACTTTTTCATACGGAAAAAAATAAAATATTATTCAAGTTTTAAAATTTGCACTCTGCAAATATGTTGCCCTCTAGGCAATGGGACTAATGTGGACTAATGGGAAATGCTGCACTGTTAGCGGCGCTGAAAACTTATGATTCGATTCTAATATCGGTTGATTTCGATATCTTTATGTCGCTACGTAACCACCCTGGGTGCTAATGGGAACTTAATTGGACTTGAATTGAAAGTAGAGCTATTCACCTAAGCGACCACGAAACTATGGATTCAATAATAATATCGACCCGTTTCTAGCATTTTTGATATGTATCCCGACAGTACTCTTTTTCCAGACTGTAAGAAATATAGTTAAAATTGCTCTAGATATATCAGAATTATGTTGAAACACACACATAAATCCACTTTTATATTCTGTATAAATTGAGAGAGAGTGAGAGAGCGAGCGAGCGAGAGAGGGCGACTCAAGGCATCACCACTTCCACATTGCAAAAGCATATATCAGGAATTGAATTGAAAATCTATGTAAAGACTTTCTGCTGTGGCATGCTTCATAAGGACAATTCCAGTCTGCCCACGTGACCTTTGGGGTTCATGAATTTTTTTGCGAGCGTTCCGACTTTGGATTCTCTGTTTATACCCTCTGTTTATGCATCGAATAACTTTTCAAGAACATAAATTACATTCTATATTATGAATGTTGAGAATTCCTCTCTATATGACAAATAGCTGCAAATAAATACACTACATGATTTATTTATTGCTATTGAACGAGTTTCTTAACTTGTATTTACATCCTCATATATAATACCGACCTACTGTGAAAATTATCTCAGATGTTATATTTTAAACATAATAATTACTATGTTCTGCAATTATTATGTTATATATAAACAACTTATGTATTTTAAAGTAATTATTTTATATAATTTTTCATGCATTGCGGAAAATATAATTTTAAAAAAAAGTATTGACCCAGATGGGATTCGAACTCACAACCTTATGATTTGAAATCCGACAGCTTACCACTGAGCTAACACAAGGACTTCTAGAACTAAGCTTCTAGCGATGTATAACGGATCTCAAGATAATTATGACATTCATATCCATTACAAACGCTGTTTCTGTTCTACTTTGACTTTTATTTTAGTACTCAGGCGATAATTATTTTCTATTTCTTAATTTTGAGCATTCTTTTACATATGGAAAGATTCTTTAACGTATTTAAATGTTCCATTACGTATAAAGAGCTAAATGACAAACAAGCATGTGCTCACATTAATAAAAGGTTTCGAAATATTATATCATTAAGTATTTCAATCAATGTTGCTTTTTTAAACACTCGGTAACAAGTCTTATTATATTTAAAAGAAGAAAAACACATCTGCAAACTTTTTCCCGATTGCAAAGGCTGGCTTGGAGGTTCGAACCTGGCTTACTTTTTCCCGAAGATACCCGAAGCTGGACTTAGAAAATTTTTGCCTCAAAACACCAATAAAGAATGCACTCAACCTTTTTGAGACAAGGTGTACAAATGATGTGAAGGCTAATGCCTGTTGCCGGAATTTTCTTTTTGTGAAGCGAGTGGCCTAACTATATTAGACTTGTCTGGATGTTCATGGCCAGTGCTGCCAATTTTGGAACTCGTTTTTCTTTTCGACTCTAGGTACGTCGGTTTCCTGCATAGTCGGTGCTTCTTGTTTTGTTCATTATAATATGCACAGCTCGTGATCAAATGTGGCGCATTATGGCCAACTTCGTCTTTTCCGTATTTTTCGTACTTCTGTTTTTTCTATTTTCTTTTGTTAGATTGTACCACTGATTATACACGCCATATCTTATGTTCTACATGACACTGAATATTGCAATCAATTCATATAGTGCTCTTTGCAAAACATGTACCTTTATTGCAGTTGGCAACACTGTTAACCCTACTGGTGGCCTCCATTTTTTCCCTATTGTGGCAAGTCTCTTTCTATACATCACTTGTCAGCATTGTATTTTGCCGTGCCCCCTTTTTTTTTTTTTTTTTTTTTTGCGGAATTTGCACTTTTTCCCCTTGTCCAACCTTGCTGTTTCCCGAACTTCCACCCCTTATATTTCTTGAACCTATTGCTATGGGCAGCTAATTTTTTGGGAATGCTCATCTCTGTTACAGCTCTTTCAATTGGCATAGGCCACATCTTTCACTGCAACTATCATTTTCGGAAGGTTCCCTTGTGAGTGTTCAACTAGTTACAAGAATTGGTGGGTAGAACTTGCAATTGGGAACCATTATTTGTTGTATGGTACACGTAAAGTTAGAAACGGTGTGTTATCACTCTTAATTGTGTATTTTGTAAATTGAGAACACTGCTGAGTCCCAAGTCAGATATCCCCCCCCCCCCCCCCGTGGCCGATTCGTATGCGTCCCGTTTTCGCAAGTGAAAATTCTGGTCACCTTGGTCTTTAATCAAAGTAACAGCAATATTTCCAGCTAGGCCGGTGAAAACCGGCCAGTTGGCAACCCTATAACAAGTTCGTTGAAATGTGCCCACTGATGAAGTAAAAATGTGTTCTAAAATGTGATTATAATAACCACAAACTTACGAGAAGAACAGCAGACGAATGAAAACCTTATTTTAGTTGGTCAGACAACGAATGTGGCACAAACCAAGATGCAACCTTTTTCATGCATTTTCGCTTTTTGAGAAGAAAGTTTCCACAAAGAGTTTATTACATGAAATAGGCCTATGTTATGACAGGTCTGCAAAATTGTGCTCAATTATGTATAATTTCAAAACCGAAAAAAATGATAATTTTCACATTTCGAATAAGCACATGATTTATTGAAAATTTTAATCATTATTAAGTTAAAATCAAAAATTTTAAAACAAAAATTTGAAACTATAAAAAAAAAAATCAGTGTAAATAGGTTATCAGAGTAAACATGGTAATATCTATCTATCTATATGATATATTGGGTGATATCAATAAAACGGAGAAGTTACTCATTACGCCCAATTTTGAAGTAGTTACTCGCATTGGTATCAATAAAAAGAGAACTGAGCACTAGTCGTCTCGGCTGACCTCGGAGAAGCCCCGCCCTTTTGAAGTAACTACACCTCTATTCTCGAGCCGAGTAACTACTCCGCGTTTGATATCAATAAAAATCAAAGACTCTTCTGTGATGCTAGTAACTTCTCCAAATTTGTGGAGCAAGCTAAATAGGTGGCTCCGTGCGAAATATGGCAGAGTATATGATTGTTTTACTACGTAGAAAAACTTATAAACTGCATAGAAATGTTGGAAATGGAGATTACAAAAAGCATTATAACTTTATGAAAGAAAATGTAGTGATTAGCACAACATTTTTAAAGGAGAATCAACCGAAATTCGGGGTGGTGGACTACGTAATGATGAAAAGATGCGGGTTTTCTTCAAGGGCGCCGATCCTGTGGGGGGCCCGGGCCCCCCAAAGCTCATGTGGGCCCCCTATTGTATTTATGAATATACAATATTTGGCATAATTAGAGTGCAATTTGTCTTGAAATCCTGATATAGGCCTATATACCTTCTGCATCTGAATGCCCCCCCCCCCAATTTACAGAGAAATCGGTGCCCTTGGTTTTCTTGCCTTACGTGAGTGAACCGGGATTCCAGGTCGGAATGTCAGAGGATTCTGGTGTGGCTCAAAGTACTGTCTATGACTACCTGAAAATGGATTGTTTCCGGAAGTGTGCGTAATATACAAACAGCAAAGGCAGAGTGGCAAGAACAATATACATTTCCGGGTGCTATCGGAGCATCTGACTATACACAACTGGCATTAAAGAAACCTAGTATTTTGGAGAGTAATACGTTAATAGGAAGAGCTATTTCGTGGCTAAGCGGTTAGCGTACATGCCTTTGGCATAGAAGACCCGCGTTCGATTCCCGGCAGGAGCTCATGTGGTTTGGATTCCACGTTAATCAGTGGGTTCTGTCTCATATAGGCACGCTACTGAAAAGGACGTTAAACTTATAATCAACTCAACTCGACGTTGATAGAAAGGGTGTATACATGAGAATGTATTTTGTTTATGTCAAGGCGAAAGGGAACAAGTATGGTGTGGAAAACGCAATCAGATGGACGTGATTTATGACGTGGGTGGCTGGACTTTTTAAAAAAGAAAACAAAGGAGCCAAGTGTCTGATTTCGTTCTTAAAGCCAAACAATCTACAAAGACCTTGGACAACACGTGATATGCGCTTGTCGTGTTAATCTTGATATTGCTGGATTCCAATCAACATCCATCAGCTCAAATAGGTTCGTTCCCATGGTTTCAGTATTACTTTCTTCTTTCCCGTTTTTTTTTTTTTATTATTTTTTCTTCTTTTTTATTTTTGTTTTATTCTCGCTCGAATATTAAAGATTCTCTTTTGAATTGTGTCTCAGTCGTAGATGTATTTGATATTTCGTTGCATTTCACTGTAATTACCTTCAAAGTTTTGGCTTTCCTTCGTTTACTTTCTGGTAGCTGTGACTTTGAAAGTACCACTGGAAACTCTTTTAGAATATTTACAAATGCACTTTGATTGAAGCTATCGTTGCTACTTGCCCGTTTCATGGCTTTTAAGATACTACGCCATAGGTTAAAAACAACGAAATGACTGCGCGATGAATGGGAGAAGTGAATAATCACTTCTTTTATTGATACGACTCAGTGCTACGTGCAGAGGAAGCGCGAGTAAACGTTCATAAATCTGGAGCAGACTAGACCTGAGTAGTGGCTTGTTTTATTGATACGAAATTGAGGGAGGAGATTACTCCAGGTGTAGTTATTCTGATTCTCGAGCAGGACTTTTCAATTGATACGACTCAGTGCTACGTGCAGAGGAAGCGCGAGTAAACGTTCATAAATCTGGAGCAGACTAGACCTGAGTAGTGGCTTGTTTTATTGATACGAAATTGAGGGAGGAGATTACTCCAGGTGTAGTTATTCTGATTCTCGAGCAGGACTTTTCAGGAGTAGTTACTTATTTTTATTGATATCACCCATTGTGAATGAATATGCCGTGGTTCTCACAACCCAAGCTAATGCACTGGAAGAATCGAGGTGTATATGAAACATACGGTACAAATTTGTCCCAACTGGCTGTTAAATCGGGGAATTCCCGTTGATAGAGAGGGTGAGGAGGGGAGGATCCAAGCATGTATGCTGGTAGTGTCACGTGATATTTCCCTTGGCCTTGGCCAAGCTTGTGTATGTAGGAGACGAGGCGTTGTCCTTCAGTATTTGTAACGAAAGTGAAACAACAAACGAGTACGGCAGGAAGATCAATCTGATTTTAAATTCCAGAAGTAAATATTCAAGCGCTTGGCATAGCTAAAATAACGGTAAGTAATCATTTCAGTAATCATGATTTGTTTATGTTTTGTATTTTAACGATAAACAAAAACTTATATACATTCTCATTAAACTAGTTATTAATTAATTTGCACACTGCTGCTACAACTAAATGTACTGTTCACAACGGAATATAAAGAATTTCTTTAGATTCCTGAACAAATCTGCCCCAATACTCGAAGAGGCTGTCAGAATTCCGGCGTTGTTTAGAATGGTGCATAATATATACAGTGACGTATCGGATCTCTTTCGGACCCGTATGCAAGTAAGTGCCGACGCGAATTAACCAATGGAGGGCTCAGGTTGTCCACGAGCATGGGGTCTTTAGGACTTTAATGTTTGGTAGACCCGCTCGCTCGCTTATGGATACATTACACACTTGATTGTTTAATGACAGCAGGAAATTACTTTTACAGTAGTGGTTGATACTATTTGTTAAAAATTTATCTACCATTAATATATAGAAATGTGAACAATGGAAATAGTGGAAAATATATTTACTCTTTATCGTATCTTCTACCGTTTCAAAATCTTTGGGTAGGATCTACCCGCTAAAGCCGCAATTGGTAGTGGTTGATGCTATTTGTTAAATAATTATCTACCATTAATATAAATGGTGGAAAATATATTTACTCTTTATTGTGTCTTTAGCGTCCGTATATTATTTTCTAATTTTTGAGTAGGTCCGTGCCTACTCGGACTACCCGCAAAAGCCGCCACTATCCACGAGACGAGATTAGATTGATAAGTTTTTTTTTTTTTTTTTCAGTAGAAACAGATGCATTTTCCGAGATGAGATCAGTGTTCAGGGGCGATCCTGTAATGTCATAAAGTCGTGTGTGTTCCCAATTAATATGAAGAAAAATAATTAAGAAACAAATATGAACATTTGTTTCTGTACACAAACGAGAAATGACCGATAAAGAAATACATTATTTTAGTATAGAGTTTGAAACCCTGATAGCCAAGCAACAAAATGGAAGTCGCGATGCTTTATGTTACTCCCTCCTTATGTGTCCTGGCTTCGCTCTTTCTAACAATCGGCTGCCTCACAGAGCAGCCCTTAGACAATGTAATCACATATTTCTCATGACGAAGGAAACAATCCGTTTCTGTCGGCAAACGGGACCTCAGAAGAAGAGGAAATAGAATGGAGCCTAAGCCCTGTGGCTGAGGAAGTTTTACGTCCCACGCCTATACCGGCTAGGCTAAAAGAGACGGTGATGAGAAGTGATGGTATGTAGAAATTGGGAGGAAAGGGGAGAACCCCTAGAAAATCTACACACACGGGTGTTTGTCTACTACAAAGCTCACTTGGCGCGTGCTGGGGTCGAAGTGAACGCTATACCACTGCCACCGTGGCCTTCCCTGTGGCTGTGCTGACTCACTAGGGATGGCCAGATCCGGATCCGAGATTTGGGATCTTGGATCCGGATCCGAGAAACCGAATCTTGGATCCGGATTCGAAACTCCGTGTCAGAAAATTCGGGTTTTCCGAATCAGCAAAATTTTCGAAATTATTGACAAAGTGATTTTTATTCCTATGCTTAAAATAAGATTTTAAGACACTTTTGGTATCTGATCGTATCTGAGCCTTGCATTCTCTCCATTCTGTTGATATTTGGTTTTCGTGCCTTAATATGTCACAATTACTCCAAATTTGATTGAGCAAAACTGTCGACTTAGATGAGAGCAATCTCATTGTCAGATTCGATTCTAGTGGAAATACTTGACCGAAAAGGTAGTAAATCTTTTTTAAAGCGGTCGTCTTGATGGAAATTTGTCCTTTGTTTTCTGTAACACTAGTCAAATGCTGGGATGAAACCTTAGTCTCAAGCCCAAGCTTCTTTATTAGGCTCAGGCTGCTTACTTTTCTAATTCTTTCTGAGTTATTATGGTCACTGAATGAGGCCATTTACTAGTCGTGATGGGCTAGGCCATTGCTAATAGAACAGCCCATAAAATATAGATCAAATCAAATTAAGGAGCAACTTCCTTTTCTTGCTCTTGATGAGCTTTTATTTTCTTTCTTTAAAAATACGTTTCTCTGTGACCGTACCACTCCAGTTAGAATTAAGAATTGTAGTAGAGATAAAGTTCTAAATAGCAATTAATGTATCAAAATCAATGTATTAATGTACTGTGTGTGTATACAAAATACCATATGAAGCCTCGAGCAGTAACACGTATCCTTGTAATTAGTAATCCACTACTATTAACTCTGCATAGGTTGTATAAGGAGCTACAGTATATCATTCATGTAAACACATAGGCGGATGCAGGGGGAGGGCGAAAAGTCGTTCGCCCCTACCCAGCGCCACCATTAACAGTGTACTTTAGTAGTAAATTGTGGCAATTTCAGATCATCTAAGTGATTTTTCACTGCTAGCATCCCCAACCGCCCCCTAAGAATCCATCTGCCCCTCCAGGAGTCCGTTCTGGATTCGCCCCTGCGCAAACATAATATACAACTCATTCAAGAGTACATTTTGGTGGCTTTTTAAAATTTTTATTTTAAAGGATTATCATTTCTCGTGGCTACTCATGCAATTTTGGCCACAGGCATACATGCAATTTCCAGTCATTACGCAAATACACTTATATACTTAATAGACCTCGGATAGTTGAGGGCTTCGCCACTAGACCCCCGTTACTAGGGCCTCGCACCTCAAAAGCCTCTAATCATAATCAGTTTAAAAAGAAATGTCTGGGGATTTGCCCTTAGACCCTCTGATATCTCATTTGATCGGCCTATGACCTCGTACCTCGTAAACCTACAATCATACCGAATCTCAGTTCAAATACCAAGTTGTATGTAATAACATTTCGGTATCCCGAGATATACCGAATTTCAGTGCGAGTACATGGGGGCTTTCCCCCCAGCCCACACATTTGCTCGGTCTACGGCCTCACACATCATACGCCTGCAAACATAACGAATTTTTAAGGGGGCGCGGTGGCTCAGTGGTAGAGCGTTCACCTCCGGTGCTTGGGGGTCCCTGGTTCGATCCCAGCTCGCGCCGTGTGGACTTTGTGGTGAACAAACACCGTGCTCGTGGGTTTTCTCGGGGTTTTCCCGTTTCCTCCCACTTTCTTCATTTATTTCTCATAATCACCGTCTCCTTTAGCCTAACCAGCATAAGCGTGGGACGTACAACTCAAGGATTTTATTTCATAACGAATTTTTGTTCAAATAACAAGTTTCATTTCTCTAACATTCCAGGATTCCGAGATATAAAAGTCTTTTCTCCCCGCCCCTTTTCTTCCCCTCCAAGACATACATCAAAAAACGCTTAAGTACATACCTAATTATTTTAAATGTAAAGTCCAAATACCAAATTCTATGCTCTTAACCTTCAGAGGTTCCCAGATATCGACCTGTTATTATAATAATTACAATCCCCACCCTCTTTCCTTTCCATCTCTTCTCTTTTCCTTTTTACTAAAACGTCAAAAAACACTGAAACACACATCAAATTATTTTCAATGAGAAATGCAAATACCAAATTTCAAGTCTCTAACCTTAAAGGATTGAACATATTAATACAATAATTGTAATCCCCACTTAATTTTCTTCTCGCCCTTTTTCTTCCCTTCTGGGCCACATATCAAAAAAGAACGTTGAAATACGTATCTAATTATTTTAAGTGAGAAGTTCAAATACCAAATTCCATATTTCTAACCCTTTAAGTTTACGAGATATAGGCATATTATTATACTAATTGCAATTACCGCCCCTTCTTTTACTTTCTACATCTTTCCTGCCCCTTCTAATTTAAATATCAAAAAGCAGTTAAACAAGTATCAAATTATTTTCAATGAGAAACCCAAATACCAAATTTGAAGTATCTAACGTCAAGAACCATCTCAATATTTTCCACCCCATTTCCCCCCCTTCCTCGTCGAATTTCCCAAAGGACTTCCTTAGTGGTATCCTACGTCACAAAGCCTATAAACTCCAAATTTCAAGTTTGGAGCTTAAGCGATTTGGCCTGTACGGTGATCTATCACTCAGTCACTCAGGACTTTGCCCTTTTTATATAGAGAGATTTAAGATTTTATGGGAAAGCCATGGATTTTGTTCTAAGGCCACCAGTGTCTTAGAAATGTAATAGCTTTGCTATAAACTTTAAGCAACCAACTGACTGATCTGCGTCTATATGTATTATGTAAAATACCGCTTATGATATTTATTTTGCTCGTAATAAAAAAAATAGAAATGATGATGAAAATTCAAAGACATCCATGATTTTAGCGTAATGCTGCAGGAGTTCAGATGATTGAATTAATCATAAGAGCCGACTGTATAAGATAGACAAATGTGGGACAAAGAAAATATGCAGCATTACTATGCAGTTTTTCAACGTTATAACTTATTCTGAAAATATTATCATAGGTCTCACAAACAATCGAGTTTTAATCCTAACTCGATTAATATATAACAAAAGGCAGATATATACAACTACTGACTTGAGATGAAAGTGGCATACTTGTAGTACGTTTAAAGATATACTAAAGACTAAATGATGGGGTGTGCGCAACAGTGGTCTAACCCTGAAAAATGTGAAAATGAGATTTGGATGTAATCTTTTGTCATTTAAATTGAATTGTCTTCCCACTGAGTTGGATAAAATTCACCTAGTAAATTTTATACATATGGATATTTTAGTTCTGGGTCTCAATCTAAGGCCTAAAATATTCAAAACAGGAGTCCGAATCTGAACTTCGAAATTTCAAGTGTGGATCCAGGAACCGGATATCCGGATCCGGATCCAATATCGGAAACTTCGGATCCGGATCCAATATCGGAAACTTCGGATCCGGATCCAAGATCCGAAATTCCGGATCCGGATCCAAGATCCGAAATTTCGGATCCGGATCTTATAGGATCCGTATATCCGAGATCCGGATCCGTCTGGCCATCCCTACTCACAACCCGAATGAACTGGGTGGGGGGCCACGGTGGCTCAGTGGTAGAGCGTTCACCTCTGGTGCTTGGGGTCCCGGGTTCGATCCCAGCCCCCGCCAAGTGAACTTTGTGGTGGACAAACACCGTGTGCGTGGGTTTTCTCGGGGTTCTCCCGTTTCCTCCCACTTTCTTCATTCCACCATTTCATTCATTACTCATTATCACCGTCTCCTTTAGCCTAACCGGCATAACCGTGGGACGTAAAACTCAAAGATTTCATTTCATTTCCGAATGAACTGGGATGTATTTGTTCCGTTTCTTGAACACACAAAAGAATGACTCATATTTTATCAAATACGAAAAGAATCCACAGTAGAATTTCGATTTTTTTTTTTTTTTTTTTTTGTGAGCATATTCAAATAATTATTAAAAGAAATAAGTAAGAACACTTTCTTAATGTAATTTTACAATTTCGGAGTTTTAATAACATCTGATGTATGTTTACACATATATATATTTTTAATCAGTAGGGAATGTACAGGAGATCAGTAAATTCGGCAGCCGATAGACTTGCAAAACTTCATGCACAATTTGAAAAGCTGGAACTAAAATTTAACTTTGCGGGCTCTTTTAGCTGCAAAGGCTTTTACAATGGCCCCGAAAGATAGCTTTGAAGCTAGCTTATGCTCTGTGGATATAAACCATAGTAAGTCGTTATTGTCTTGTTAAGTTTCTGAGATAACTTTTATGATCTTTAGTTTGCTAAAACTCGTGTCCTTGCCTAGTAGGAAGGTATAACGTCGTTGGCTTCCCGCGAAAAGCTGTATTGACGTTTATGGGGAGTTGCCAGCTTGGTTACTCGTGGCTTGCTGAGCGCGGTGATTGGCGAGTGATGAGTGACTATTCTCTTACCACATCCCCCAATGGATTTTAGTAAAAATAAATATTTGCTCAGTTTTGCGCTCTCATATCCGGTGCCCGAGACACAAGCCCCGTTTGCCTCACCCCCCATTAGTTACTTCACTGCACCCAACAAAACGTTCAAAATCTCGTTAAAATGAAATCAAGGCCGTATAGCTTGGTTTATACCATTGATACAAGTTAATGAAGAGCTCTAAAACCCAGGTGGGTCCACATTAAAAAAAAAAAAAAAAAAAAAAAAACTTCGGGCTGGAGTTACGTGGGCAAACCCTGCACTTCTGCTATTTTGCACTTATGACCCAAGCGTTAACTATCTGCAATATACACTTATGAGCAATTGAATTAGACAGCGGTTGTTCTGGGGAAATGGCGCTGTGGTAGCTCCACTGAATGTAATAAGAGGGCGTGGTGTGTAACAGCAATGACATTATACCTCGTTCGTCTGAGCAACAGTGTAGCAATGAACACTATCGAATGAATATTCGAGAGTAATGTTGAACTTCATTTGATAGTCCGATAGTTTTTATATTTATTCAGTGGTAGTGTCCTTACATACTTCACTGTTGACAATACGCTTATTCGATAGTCTGGTTGTTACAATCTGTTGATTCTACAACTTGTTTTGTAATTGCAATACACCAAACACGCTTCAAGTAAGGAATTTATATATTATATTGAATTATCTCATTATGGCAAATGAAGTATTCGTTCTCCAGTTAACCAAAAATAGGCTGTATAATAAAACCTTGAGATGGCCAAAATTATCCGGATGGTGGACTGGAAGGCACGCGGAGTTGAATTGACAATGCTCGTGTGCTGTTGGATGGGTTTTCCTCAATGGCGTGCCGTATGATTTCATATTTTGTTACCCTGGACAGCCGGACCGTGACTGATCTTCGACATTTCACAACCTGGAATCAACGAGGTGCTATGCTGTGGTTCACTGCATTTCCCCTTTCGCATAACAAATATTTTGGGTTGTTGCCACAGCGTTATGTCCGAGTAGGAGCTCATATAGTAAGAGCTCACGTATCAAACGTTGTTAATCACTCATCGCCACTGCAACTAAAAACTGACAGAAGATATTAATGGAATGGCGGCCTCCGTGTTAAATAGTCTGTTTGCCACATTACCTCTTGGGCCAGTGTGATGTACACTCATGTCCAAAATTATTGTCGCATATTTATAACTGTCTTCTCGTAAGAATATAATTTGATAATGATTTTGCAGGGTACTTTTAATACTGATACTATGTGTATAATCGGGAAATGTATATTTGTGGTAAATTTCATAGGAAAAGAATTATAAATACGAAAATTAAAATGAGTAGAATAAAATGTTGCTAAATAGACAAGAAAATTTTATTTTCGTTTTATCCTTCTTATTTACAGTTCTTTTGACATGAAATTTGCCACATACATGTCTTTGCCGATTATACACGTACTAACATTATAAGAAAAACTTGGCGAATTCGTTATAAAATTATATACCTAGAACATATTTATAGACATGCGACAATAATTTTGGACATGAGTGTATGTACGGTCGATCAGAGCATATACACGCATCTGTTGTTTGGGTTCTGATAATATTGCAAGACTTACGACCTATCTTTGTAGATTTAGGTCGTTGGGAGTTCAAATAGTGTTCTTGTTATAAGGCTAATAGCTCACCGTTTCGTAATAAAAGTGTTGAATCCGGGGGAAATAAAGAAAGCCTACCATTTTGCATTTGTAGTGTTTAATTCAATAAACGTCGCAGATTTTACATATGTTTCTGGTAATAGTGAAGGGAACTTGAGCTGTTTGCGGCGACGTAAGCTCTAGGCATCTGAGTGACGCCATTACTTGAAAGAGCTTTCAGTACTAACTCAAGAAAAATCCATGTTATTGTAGATAAAATGAACATGTCGAATTTGACAGCACTTTCCAAGATAAGAAAATGAAGGATGAAATAAATGTAAAAAGCTTGGTTGGTTAGATTAGCTTGGTAATTTGGCGTCCCTTTCAGCAGGTTATATGAGACGTTCTTTCATCATTATCCGGGTATGTCCACGGAAATAGGGACAAAAATTCATGAAAGGAATATAGTTATAATTTTTAGTCAAGTTGTTCTTTTGATAAAAAATATAGTTGTATGTAGCTGGCATCATTAAATTTTTTTCAGAGAATTACTATTTTCTTATTTTTCCCGTAGGTTACATTTCATCTACTAAGTTTTAATGTTGATTATATTATACAAGCCTTATTCATTATTACAAAGGTCTTACTTTTTTCTGTCGGTATCGCAAGTAAAATTTTATATAACTGAGGAAACCTTTCCTTAAAGTTAAGTTCAATGTTCAACTTAATTAAATTAGTAAGACTTTTCATGGCTTTGGATTAATTGTTTTAACAAAAGAGACACTGACCAAAGCTTAAAACTTTACTTTATTTTAAATTATAATTTGTTATTTTATATTATACTTTATATATATATATATATATATATATATATATATATATATATATATATATATATATATATATATATATATATATATATATAAAGTATAATATAAAATAACAAATTATAATTTAAAATAAAGTAAAGTTTTAAGCTTTGGTCAGTGTCTCTTTTGTTAAAAAAAATTAATTAAATTGTGCTTATTTCAAATTATTATAAATGTGTTTTGCTTATACTTAATAATAAAAGACTGTTGACAAATGTAACGTGAGTTACCCGACTCTGTGCATATTCCACTAAAATAAGTAGTCATAAAATGTAGATAAAAATTTAATATTTTTGTCATAATTAAATTATGTGTCCCTATCTCACATAGTAATTTCATACACATAGCTATGCCAGGACAAAAGAAAATGTACTAAAAAATCACAGGTTCTGAATGTAGGGAAAAATATTTGTAACGTGAGTTACTATAGTATTTTCTTTTCTCCTAGATTTGCTGTATCGTATAAAATGACGATATTTGGTAATTATCTGTATAAATATGACAGCTTTCCTTTTAAAAAAAAAAACCGAAGCTTTTAAGTTTATTGTGGTTAGTATTCTTCAAAATATACGTCATTACGTAACGTGAGTTACCATGGACATACCCATCCGTGTTTTATTCTATCTTTCTCACAATACTGTAGGAGTTAGATAAAACAGTCTACTAGTACGAGAGTTGTACTGAAGTTTTCGGGAATCACGTACTGGAAACAATGTAATCTGTTATATTTTGTTGTAGTCAGTGGCGTAGCAATAGGGTAGGCATTGCCTACGGGCGCAGGGAATTTCGGTATATTAGGGGGCGCCTCAGGTTTTTAATAAAAAAGAAGCAAATTATAAAAATAGAACAAAATTTTTTCGTGGTATTTCTTTCTGAATATGGCAAGAATAAAAATTCCTGCTCACTTCACTTGCAGTTTATTACATTTGCGTATCAAATTATTAACATTACTTTAAACTCGTCGAAGTTATATCATTGTATGACCAAGAAATTAATCCTCCTGTATTGATACGATATCAGTCCAATATTATATGTGCTGAGCTTACTAACTTTAAATAAAATTCCCCTGCACAAAAGGTTCAACAATAATGACAAATTCTATGACCTATAAAATCTGGATTAAAACGAGTTAAAAAAGTGTTGCCATGATTATGAGGCACCGCGGTTACTCAGAACCAAGCAGAAGCACCAAGTGTCGGACAAACTGGGCAACTATCCGGGGCGCCCAAACGAACACCCCAAAATAAATTTTCCAATGTATTTTCTAATATCACTGTAATAAAATGTTAAATATAGGCTAGGACTATGTGGGGGGCTGCAAAAGTACACTTTGACTGTGAAAATTTTGCCCATGAATTGGACATCTGTGAACTGATAAAAGAATATGCATAAGCGAAAGTGAGAAGGAAACACTTCTGATTTTATATACAATTTGTCGATTTAAAAAAACTGAAAATAGAAATAAACGCTCATAAGCGGTTTCACAAAGTTTTATTATTTATTCTATAGTTATGTAAAATCGTAACTTCCTTATTCGTAACAGATATATTCATTTGAAATTCTTTTGGTAATACTAGTTGATACATTACTGTTTATTTACACTACCACTGCGGAAAAAAGTTCGAATTTTACATGAATATATTTTTAAAGAACAGGGCACTCTGTCCAGTTCACTTTTAAAAGATATACCACAACGATATAAAAAGAAAACTGTCAATATCGTCCTACTGATAATTTTCGGGTTATGGCAGTTTCTGCGCCAACGCATAAGTTAAAGATGGTCATGCATGGGGCCTATTCGATGGCTGAGGGGGCGCCACTAGGAATTTTACCTACGGGCGCCAAAACTATTATTACGCCACTAATTGTAGTTAGTTATAAACTGTCATCTTTGCTCACTCCAAAAATAAAACCGTATGTAACTCGGAATCTTTGTTGTAATCAAACATGGGCCTGACGAGAGAGCACTTCCGTGCCATGATTTATTACGATTTTCGCCATGGGTTAACACAGTAAGAGTGTGTTCGTCGGTTGACTGCTACTTTTCCTGATGAAGCCCCATCCCAGACGACAATTTACAGGTAGTTTCAGGAATTCGGGTCAGCCTGACAAGTAAAGAGTCCAAATGGATGAATCGAGTTGCGGGATGAGACATAGTGCGCCTGATAGAGGATGTGGAAATATATATATATGTGCAAAGTTATAGCGGCTGAGCGCCATAAGAAACGGAGGGGGAGGGGCTCAAGTTCGTGTGAGAAGAGCTATGCTATGTTATAGAAATATATTAAATAAACTGATAAATCGTAAAAATAGTGAAAGATAGATAATACAAATTGTGGTAATTTCACATACTGGCAAAAGAAGAATTGGCAGATTAGGTCACGAATCTCCGCGCCATCTTGAAATCTGCCATTTTGAAATTTTGATTTTTTTTATTTTATTTTATTTTATTTATTTATTTATTTATTTATTTTTTGAAATGGTAATGGAAATATAGCAAGTGGTGAAGAAAATACTGATTTAGGTACAGTACGTACTAATTAGTGTTGTAAATAGAAAAAAAACCGTTCGTATTTTTTCAGAAATGTACGTTTTTTTTAGAAAAAAAAACATTGCCTCTCGTTTTTTTTCTAAATTTCGTTTTTTTTCAAATAGTCATTTGTAATGCATCTTACGTCTATTTAAGTATGAAATATTTTTATGTAGGTGTAATCACCGTAAAATGCAACATAAATTAAACGCTAGATACTAATACGCTACAAATATTTTACAATTTACATGAATACCATAGCTATTAACAATTCGGGTTTCAGCAGTTTTCATGAATATCAACTAAGAAATAAAAGTAGAAATGAAATTTTGTTTTTTCGTGAAAGCAGGCCTTTAATATGTACGAAAATAATGTCACAAACAGTATAAAACTCAAATAACTTGTGTAAAGGTAAAAACTAATACTAATTTGCCTAATCTTTGTTTCACCCTAGGAAGAATATAAAACGGAAATACGTCAAACGCGTCAAACCAGTGTAGCCAGTAGCAAAAAGTGCACTTTTCTGTCAGAAAGGATGAAAGACTATTGCCCCTTTATACATGTGCATATAGTCTCATACAACAAGGTTACAGACCTTACGGTTGCCTCTATTCGTAGAACAAGTGGGAAGTGAACAACACAAGTCACTTTATGTAGTTATTTATATCTTTACTTAAAATAACTTAATAGCGTGTGTAATCCAATTTTATGTATGGCCAAACGGCAAAGCAGAATGAAAAGATTTTCGGTTTATATTAGACCCCAATCCCAATTAAGATGTTATCATATCACATTAATTATAATAGCATACCAAGGAGGAGTGGGGAGGAGTCCGAATTTTTGCAAAAAAAAATTAAGTATCTCACTAGCCGCTCAACTTAGAAAGCTGAAATTTGACATTTTTCAAAAATAAGCAGACAGCCCAGGAATTTTAGCGTTTTTGAGAATTCCCTTCAGATTCTAAACCCTTCCAACATTCAATTTTTTTACACCCCCCCCCTGGATAGAAAAGGAATCCAATTCTTTCTTCAAATCCAATTCCATCAATCAGTGTTGTATGTTTATTGCATCAATTAAAAAAAAGGTTTGCTAATTTCTTTCCTTTCAAAATATGAAGTAAACACATGCTCATGTCTGGTTTTGTAAAGCACATGATTTCATTGTTTCGGAGTTTCGATCAAGACAATCAACAAAATAGACATGCTTAATCCTTCTCTTTTGGGCGCCGTAGTTCCTTCCGAGAAATAATTAACCTTTTTTTTAATTTTTTTTTAAAGGAAAATTGATACGTATAAATGAAGATTGAAAGGGAAGAGACCATTAAACCAGTTATCACTAATAGTTGAGTTACAGAATATATTGCTTTGTGAATACACCCCCTTTTGTTTTGAACATCCCTGTAAGAAAAAGTTCCTGGCGTACGTATTGACTCCCTTTTTAGTGGGAGGTCGCGCTTTTAGTATATTACGAGTTGGTAGTGGGTTGATATGTAAAAATAATCGGAAACGATTGATATTAGTGTCGAATTCATAGTTTAGGGGTCACTGAGAATAAATAGTAACTCTCCCGAAGCTGTTCAAGTCTAAGCTTAGCCCCATTCACATGGTGGGGATGAAAATTAAAATGTCCAAACTCATTAAGATTAGTGTAGAACTCATAGTTTTCGTGGTCACTAGATGAATAGTGACAATCTCCAATTTGTGCAAATAGTGTTGCTCACGAGACGAGAAATTAGGTTTTCTCGTCTCGTCTCGATCATGGAAGACTTACTTCTCGTGTCAATTATCGAAGGATTAGTTCTCGTCTTATCTCAAAATTTATTCGGATTGTTTTGTAAATTATATTTATGCCCTGAGTTTTCTTAATTTCATCCACAAATTATGAGATTCCCTCCTCATCACGAAAGGTTTACGAAAGGTAACAAAAATTTAGACTATGTTAACTTTTGTAGCAGTAGTGTGGCCAGGGAGGACGATCCGGGGCTATACACCCCTAAAAGTTTTTTTTTTATTCCTGCATTATTATTTTTGTCAAAGTTATAGGTAGCCAATTTTAAAACTGTCAAAGTTAATAGCCTATGCTATTCTTATTTTCAGTGCACTGTATTTTTTTATGTATTTTATTGTTATTTACGATGTAGAACCTGTTTAAATGCGCTTGCCCTTTCTCTATTGAAAGTATTTAAGCAAAACTAAATTCGCTTGAACAAGTCATTGAAACGGTGGGGGAATATAAATTTGTAAAAAATGAAGCCTAAAACAACTTTTACGGGGGAGGGTTCCGGACCACCCACTATCCTGTGTGGTATTCCATACTACTGGTGCGTGAAGAAATAACGGTTTTTAAAAGAACCGACAGATTTTTTCAAAAACTGGGAAGATTATGAAAATTCCGATTTTCAGGGAAAATTCTTTCGAATTTAAAAACTGTTGCGTTTGTAACTGATGCCGATTTTAATAGAAAACCGAACCGTTTTTTAGTAGAAAACGAGCCGGTTTAAGACCAAAAACAGTTTTGGTGAATTCGGTTAGTGACAGAATTTAAAATGTTTTTGAAGATTGTGGTAAAAACAAATTAAACTTCAGAGTTGGCTTGCGCGGCAGTTTATAATTGTTCGTGTGTCCAGCGTAGCTGGTAAGTTCATCTAGCATATTAATATAAGTGCTTGCAACCCTAACGGTAGCCGACAACAACAGCAGAAGCATGACACAAGTAAGATTGTCAGATTTACTCTCACTCAAATATTAGTGTATCGAAAAACTTTTTTAAAATGGAGCTACTTTTGCAGTAGATACACGAAGAAAGTAGGACTGACTGTTAGAATAATAATAGAGGTATGCAAACTCATTCTTTATCAGTTAAACTTCTTACGATAAGGTAAGTTTGGCAACATGAGCTCAGTTGTTGCCACGTCGGCGGAAGCGGGATGACAGTTTTGATTCATTGTGTTCTGTGATAGTTCAGTGAATTTTGTTGTGCAAATTTCTTCTGTTTTGTTTTATTTTGTTATTTTCTTGTTATAGTTATTCCGTGTTATCTGTGTTACTATTAGTGCTGTTAGTAGTTAATTTTGTGTTTAACTGCTATAGTGGTATTTTTGGAGACAGTGGCTAAAAATTCCCACATTGTTATAAGAAGCAAAGAAAGAAGGGAAACCTCTTTCTATTGGTGAAAAAATCATGTTATTAAACGTTTATTCATATTTTCGAAACCAGGCAGTGAAGCTGGAGAGAGGGTTTGTCCTTAGGCGTCAAGGCATCTCTGAAAAAAAAGGGGGGGAGTAATAGTGTGATTCATACCATGACTGAGAGTGGATAAATTCCTGGAGCTGACCTCGTTTTTCGCGGCACAAAAACAGCTGATTATCACAAAGAATTTGAGTAGCAGAATATGAATATTTCCAAGAAATACTCTTTCCGAATGTACCACCAAATTCCGTGATTGTTATAGATAATGACCGCACATACTCAATAAAAGACGAAAAAATCCTTACGAAATCATGTTCCAAAAAAGAAATTGTAGAGTGGTTAAAAAGAAAAGTGTTGAATGTGATTCAAGCTGCAACAAATTTGAAGTAATACAAATGTTAAATAAAGTTGCTTCTAACACAGAAGTCTCCTACAGAATAGAAGGCATTAAGTTCTTCGTCTCCCCCTTATCATTGCGAACTCCCTCCCACTGAACTTGTGTGGAGTAAAGATTTGGGTGCTTCTTGCCTCCAGGAATAGATTACGTGAGGTAAGTAATTACAATTCCTCTTCTATTATTATTATTATTATTATTATTATTATTATTATTATTATTATTATTATTATTATTATTATTATTATTATTATTATTATTATTGAGTCGCTTACCGCTGCGCTGTTTGGTTTGTGTTCTTTTTTATTTTCTCAAATCGGCTTCCTCCTACTCATAATAAGTGGCAACATCGCGCTAGTTGAACGTCATTTCCGTTTTATAATCTTCCTAGGGTGGGACAGAGAGTAATAGTATTTTTCTAAATATCATATATAAATAATTTCTCGACTAGATATACATGATATGCAGAGCCGGCTCTACCATACCTGTAACACGTGCATTTGCATGGAGCGGCAAGTTTGGAAGGTCCGGCAAAATCTGTTATAAGTAGAGACCGGATGTTTAGGCATTAAAAACTTGGAAAATAGGCAGGCAAATAGGCACTTAAAATTTTAAAAAATAAGCAGTAAAATAGGCACTAAAGTCATAAATAGTGTTCAAAGAATATAGCAACATACCTGTTTGTTAATGTCTTCTTTCATTCTATATGTGAAAAACGAAGTTTGATATGTATTTCATATTATATATATATATATACAGTAGAGCGTCGATTATCCGAACGATCGCTTAACCGAACTGTGTACTCGTTCGCACCTGTTACCCTCCCACCCTACTGTCCATCATCCCCCTCACTCCCAAACCAAGTTTCCCACAGTAGTCGCCGCACTGAGCCACCGCTGGCGGAACATTGCTTCTAATGGGGCCTTCATAAGGCGCTGCTGACCGGCCAAGCCGCCAGTCGCTGAGTTTCAACAATCAGCACACTTCTGTCGGTTTGGCACTGGCTGTAGAAGTCCAGTCCAGTACAGTGCAGTACAGTACAGTACAGTACAGTACAGTACAGTTCGATTATCCGAACAAACCAGTTTTCCGAACACCCATGTCCCCCAATTACTTCGGATAATCGACGCTCTACTGTATATATATATATAAAGAGAGAGAGATTGTAATGTACCATGTGCTTGTGTTATTTACAGTATATAAATCATATATATTTCCCAATTAAATCTTATTTCAAAGAAAATGCATGGAATACGCAACACTAGGCACTAAAGCAATTATTTATGCAGTGAGGGGCGAAATAGGCAAAATAAAGTTGGCTTAAATCGAAACTATAACCCCCGATATAAACTTTAAAACCTTATTTTTGATCATATCTTTAGCATTAAAGAATAGGCATTTTGCCTAATATCCGGTCTCTAGTTATAACTGTATTATTTAAATTAAATATTTCTTGTTGGAAACAGACTTCATGATGATGGTAGTTACATTTACTAAGCTGACATATTTGAATACTACATTCATAAATTATGTTTAGGTTGCATTAGTTTAAGGTTACATGGACAATGCTAAAGCAAATGGTCGAATCAATCCGAGCACAAATTGCTTGGTTGTTTTCAAATGCAAGAATTAAATTCTCGAATAGTAGCGAATATCTGTTCCATTTAGTAAGTTATCACAGTTTTGATATGACAACTAGTCTTGATTTTGTCAGAAACAAGTTCCTTATCATTGAAAGTAGAAACAACTTTTTAAAATAATGTTAACAGATGTAGAAGAAAAATCAAGAAATCAAGATAAAAGAACTAGTTGCATTGGAATTGCAAACCGATACATTGAGATTGAAGCTTGATATTGAATTTTATAAAAAGGATTACCATCTTTCTTCTGCAGGTGTGTTTGCTTTATCTTTCACTAACATAATAGATTAATATTTAAAGAAAAAAAACAGACACAACGGGATTGCATTTTTAGTATTTAAGCCTTTCTGAGTGCGACTATACTTACCCTCCCCTTCGTTGTTCATGCTGGAGTAGCATACTTAAAATCATGACTTTTAAGATTTGTTCTTTCTGGTGAAATTGGGAGGCGGCAAATTACGCCATTGCACGGGGCGACAAATTACCTAGGGACGGCCGTGTGTATGATGATGAAAGTTAGTAGTTGATAATAATGGCACTTCTTGTATATGTATATACAAGACATGAATATAGGATGACTGAATTTGAAGTAATGCAGGGTGTTTCAAAATTAATATTAGGGTTTTGAAACTTTGTAGTATCTATTACAATTAACTTACAATTATAAATATTATATCAAATGAAAGAGCAACTCAAACAGTTTTGTACGCACGCATGTACATGCATTGTTTCTTCTGTCTGCCGTTAGAAAGAGCAAGTAGCAAAGATGGAGACTAGAGAGCAGAAAGCTTTTTGTGTTTTAATAAAGACTGAATCTGTACAGTGCAACCGTCTGGGTGAAGAATATTAAGGAGACGCTTGCAACTACGTCCTTATCGTTTGCAGTTGCTACAGGTCTAAAGCCTACAGACTACGGTTTACGTGCCAATTTCGCAAGTGAAATATTGCTGCATAACAATGTAGATTTTCTGGATCGTGTCGTCTCCAGTGATAAATCGACATTTCACCTAAGAGCTAATGTGAACGCTCATAATGTTTGCATCTGGCCGTCAGCAAATCCTCAGGAGATGGTACAGTTGAAACGAGACTCCCCTAAATTGAATGTGTTTTGTGCCCTATGGCGTAAGGTTTATGGGCCTTTCTCGTCTATCGACTAGATGTGTACCATGTGACGAATAAATCTCACATCGGACACTTGTAGCAAAGACTGTTTGAGGTGCTCTTTTATTTGATGCATTGCTTATAATTGTACGTAAAATGTAATAAGTATGCGAAGACTTAAAACCCCGATATTCATTTTGAAACACCCTGCATTTCTCACCAACGGTGTTGGAACTAAGATGTAAAAAGGAGAGAAAATTTTCCTTATAAAGTTATTGTTTCCAACAACGATATTATTATTAGTCGAGACCTTAACTACAACAACAACATGGGTTAGTAGTCAAAAAATTGTAATCAAATATACACTAGGTGGCCAAAGTGGCACACACGGGTGTCACATTTTTAATCCGCTCCTGTGTGGACACTAATTAAGATATCGGGATATTATTCTTGCCAAATATGGTTGGACCATAGTTTATCATATTAATTTCTTTTTCTTCTGGTGTCGAATTTCCTTCTCAAATTTCACCCGTCAAAAATTTGAGAATTTTCTAATTTCGAATTTCCTTTACTCCTTTTTTCCCGGTAGCTTCCTTCGTTGTAGAAAGACCTCCTTAAGACTTACCAGATAGATACCTTGGATGGATACCTAACTGTTGACATCAATTGGACGGGCCTGCGCGTAGTGTTGCCAATTAGAGAAATTAAAACGTCCCTAAATTTGGGCAAAAAATTCGAGATTTTTGTTTATAAATCCGTACCTATACGTCCGAGTGCAAGTCAACTTACGCCAATCGAACATTTGTCCTTACTTAACAAACGCAAGTACAGATCTTTACAATGGGGTAATTAGGGGGCGCACGAAAAATTCGTATTTAGGTTCTAGACCTTGATTTTTCTAGTTTTTACCTTTTATGTTTACCGTAATATATTTTTGGTAATTAGAAGGTTTGTTCCTTAAATATCGCCATAATACTTGTAGGATATATTAGTGGTGTAAAAATGTTTAATTTAAGATAGTTTGTGTCTGTCCGGTAGCAGTGTTGCCAGCTACAGAAAATTTTAATTCCAGATTTTAGGGGGAAATTTTGGGAAAATAATCTGTTTTGTCTCTATTATTTCCCCCTTGTTGGCTACATCGGAACAAACGTACCAGTATTTGGGAGTCTCGTCTTTTCCCTACAACGCACTATAGAAAGTTTCAATAGGATAATTAGGGGAAGCACAGTTGAGGTTTACAGTAGACCTTGTTCTCTAATTGGAAAGATAACTGTGATTTTTTTAAGGTGGACTGAGATATTTTTTATTAGATATCCTCACAGTATTTGAAGGATATATTATAGGGATATCACAGCTTATTTTAAGATAGTCTGTGTGTGCCTGATAGCAGTATTGCCAGCTACAGAAAATTTTAATTCCAGATTTTAGGGGCAAATTTTGAAAAAACATTCCTTTTTTGTTTCTATTATTTCCCTCTTGTTAGCTACACTCGAACAAACATACCAGTGTCTAAAAGCTTCGTTCTTAGCCTACACAGCGCACCATAAAAAGTTTCACTAGAGTAATTAGAAGAAGTACAGTTGAGGTTTATAATAAACCATGTTGTGGAACTGGTAAGAAAATGGTGAATTTCTGAGGTAGAATTAGATATTTTTTAAAATTTCGTGATTATTTTGTTAGATGTCGCCATGATACTTGTAGGATATATTCTTGGAGTACTAAGGTTTATTTTCAGATAATTTTCGTCTGTCTGATGGCAGTGTTTCCAGCCAAAACAATTAATTCCTGATTTTAGGTGAGAAATTCGGAAAATTTCCTTTTTCCCCTCTTATTATTACCCTCTTGCTGGCTACATTGAAACAAACGAACCACTACCTGAAAGCTTCCTCTGTGCTCTACAGAACGCACCATAAAATGTTGCAAGAGGATAATTAGAGAAGCTGTAGCCCCGGCATATTTGTTGATTTTTGCTTCTGAGGCGTAAAAAGTGTCAAACTTTCATGTGTATGATGACAGAGAATTTTTTCTTTCCCTCTTTGAATGGAAGTCAGCGACTTCGGGATTTCGCTGTACCTTGTCAACACGCCAAAGAATTTATTTAGGTGACTTGAACTCATATAACAGCAGTGGTGCTAGATACAAAAAAAAAAAAAAAAATTGAAATTCGGTTAGGGAATTTTTTGTAAATTTTCACCAATACATTTACCTCAATAATTTCCCACCCGTTGGGAACACTGCAATGCAACTTACACCAAAACATAGCCATATCCATTTTCTAAAAAACAAGGCCTTAACCATATCAATCGAATGAATGGTTTTTGAGCAATAAGTCACTAACTGAAAATGTAGGAAAACGCCAAAAATGACCTGAGTCCGAAAGGAATAATCACACGTTTTGCTCGTATAGGTACAAAGAAACAAACGATTTGTAAGTTACGAGGGCTTCGACTCAAGTTCTGTTGATTATTTCAATAATCTGCAACATAAATCAATAAATAATTGTTGCCAGAAAAAAAACAGACTTTTGAAAAAAAACATGAAAAAGAACAATGTTTTTTATTGAAAAAAAACTTCACAGAAAAAAAAAACGTTTTTTTACAACACTAGTACTAATTGCATTGTAATCTATCAGATTTTATTGTGTTATGGTCTATATTAGTCAGTATGGCATTTAACAAAAGGTAGCTGTATAAACTCCACATTGTTTCAACCAAAAGCACAAAAAAAAAAAAGAAAAAAAAAAGAAAGAAAGAAAGAAAAAAGCAGAAGCAGTTCTTCCAGAGCGGAACAGTTCTCTGCGGCACTATATGGAGCAAATTGGAAGTAATGTCATAAATAATAATGTAACCAGTGCCGGATTTAACATTTTGGCGCTCCTAGGCCCAATAATTTTTCCGCCCCCTAGTCTGGTTAAAGTTACTTTCCTAAAAACCTTTATTAAAAAATTATATCAGGCCTATATGTTAATTGCTTAAACTCCACTCCACGATGCAATTTTATCATTGCATGTTTTTTGAGGAATTTACTTGGTTCTGGGTTTAACAAAATACCGTTAATGTATTAACAAAAGATTGGTTAACTTTACCAACAATTATTTGTTCCAATGAACTTCAAAATCAGAATGCTTTATTAGCCTGATTTTTTAAATCAATTCAAAAAATATGTTAAGTTATGGCTAATTATTTTTATTTCAGATATTTTTTATTTTTTTTTCTCTCGGCCGTGCGCCCCCTGGGAGCTTGCGCCCATAGGCCCGGGCCTACCGGGCCTATTGGGAAATCCGGCCCTGAATGTAACAATATATAACTTGGATATCAAATATCACTGTTAGTTTTCTTGGCTTGTAGTTATGTTTAACTTACATGTGTTTTCGTGATAATCCAAACTTTCAACATGCGAGTATCAGTCTCCGAGATTTTTGCAAATAACTATAAAGATGATCCTAAATCTTCTAACTAAGTACAAATAACGGTTACTAACGTTCATAATTGACTTTTTGAGAACATGCTGGACCTAATTGATATATCACATGACTACCTTTCCATTTTTTTTAAAAAAAATATCGTAGATTTCAAGATGGCGGCGGAGGTTCATGATCTACTCTGCATATTCTCCTTTTGCCAATATATGAAACCACCACCGTTTGCATTGTCTATCGTTCACTAATTTTACGATTCAACAGTTTATTTGATGTATTTCTATAACATAACATAGCCCTTCTCCTACCAACTTTAACTCCTCCCCTTCCCTTTCTTATGGCGCCCAGCCGCTATAACTTTAGGCGCACTATGTCTCATCCTGCAACGCGATTCATCTATTTGGACCCTTTACTTGTGAGTGATGAGGATAATGGAGGTCATCCATCGATAGCCATTGTGCCCAAAATCATTGAAGGTATTCGTGAATTAATTAACACTGATCGACATGTGACTTATCGCGGAATTCAGGGAACCTTACGCATTGGCATGAGCCAAATACAAACATTATTGCATGATCATGTAGATATGAAAAAACTTTTTTCGCTCATTGAACCCCACAAAATTTAACTCAAGCACAAAAAGAGGCCCGTGTGAAGTGGTGCAAATCTATGACGAAACAGTTCAAGCCTGGATCATCTAATTTGGCGCTTAACATCGTAACAGGTGATAAAACGAACCGAAAACAAAGCGACATTCTACTGTGTGGGTGATCCGCGATGAACCTAACCAACCAAAGTTGTTCGTGCACACAGTGTCTCCAAACAAATGATCGCACCATTTATTGGTAAATTAGGTAGTATTGCAATTGGCCCACTGGAGAATCGTAGGACAGTCAATGCAGAATGATACACAACGATATGTCTCTCAGAAGTACCGAATGTGATCAGAAAGTGTAACTCCAACCGTCGAATCACTCTGCATCATGACAATGCCAGCTCGCACACAGCAGTTGCCACAAGTTATTTTCTGGACCAGGAAAACGTTGAAGTCATGACTAGACTTCGGATCGATATGCACTTAAAAACGGCAAAATATGCATGCAAATATGCTGTAAAAATCACGAAAATATGCACTGAAAATATGCAAATATGCAGTAAAAATTGTAAATATGCACCAATCAAAAGCTAAAGTTAAATGAGGAATTTTATTTTTAGAAAAAAAAAAACTATATTACTTGAACTACGTATATTTGTGTATAACTATGATGCATTCATGCTACAATATACGACTATGTAGTTTTCGGTGTTTTCTGCTGAAAACTTGCATTTATCAGTTTAAATATCACTGTACATCGAAAATGTTCCTTCCGTATCACGGGTTGTTAAGGGATAGTATTTCAAAGAAGCAATGTTACTTGCTGTTAAATCTGAAATTCGTGCGTCGTTGTTCTTAGGAACACTTTATTCACATTAGACAAGAATTTAATGCCAGGATTTTTCGCGTCTATTGAATATGCGTTTCGAAGAAATGCTTGTCCGATTGGTCTTAGGGCTTCTGCTTCGTTATTGAATCAAACAGTTCAAATGCACTGCAAAGAGTCCTAATCATCGCTCTCCTAATCTCGTTATGAACTGAAATGAGTATTGATAAATGCAAGGTCGCTTTTAATGTTTTCAGCTCCGCAAGCGTCCAAGGCTTCTTAAATAAATTTTGTTTCTTCGGGTCCAAACAGTTCACAGTCAGTATGTGAAATTAAAATACATCTACTTCTATATATACAGGCGGGCCCTCCTTGACGCTCAGGTATAAACGGGATAAAATGTATTTCAATCCTGCTTTACACTGGATAAAGATGCAAACTATGGTTTAGCCCCTCCCTTGATCATATCCCGGATCCGCCATTGTTTTACAAATAATGCGCCAAGTATCTGTGAATAAAGAATAAATATACTAAGAAAAGTAAATAAACCTTTCTGACATAAGCTCATAATAAAACCTGCCTAGAGAAATTGAACAGGGCTCGCAAATATTTCCGTTAAAGGTTTCAAACTTAACCAAGATAGCTCTATGCTTAGAAAAATAAATAAGGTACATATATATAATGGACATAGTAAGATAAAATAAAATGTTGTATATAGGCCTAACATACTCAATTATATTATTTATTTATGCTACGAATTAATACACATAAAACTTACAGTAAACAAACAAACAAAACAAACAAAAAAAAAAAAGCCTACATACGGTTTCAAATGCCAAGACAAGAAGTAGATGCTATGCCTTTTTCAGCGCTCCTCCCTCTACTTTTGGCTCCCTTTTGATCTATTGTGTATATTATGCTCCTTGTGCATGTCTCTAGAACAGCTAGAGAACGCGTTATTGGTATTTGCAGATAACTATGTAAATTGCACTTCGTTCAAAAATCCGCACGGTATCTAGGGCCTTACATTGTGGTGGACTAAAGCGTAAATGTGTAGGGTAACAAGTAAACGAAGACCTTTACAAACAACGTAGTTCATATACCTATCCTCTCACAGAATGTCTAAATTTTTTTTAAACAGTGCATTACGGAACTTGAAAATTTCTGTTAAAAAGTGTATTTTAATATCCGTTGTTCGCAACACAGGTTCCGCATAATCAAGAGAATTTAACACATTTTATTTTACCTTTAAATTCATGGGATCGTGAAATATTTCAGTTTAAAATAAATTTTCGTTTAATAAGAGGTCTGTTGAAGGCAATTTTTACTGTATTAAAAGTCTATATTAAAAACCCTTATGTTCTTGTCTAAAAGAAAATAAATCCACTTGAAATTATTTTTTGTATCCAATTTTCTTCTACCGTAGCATTGTCCTCTCAAACGGCAATAATTTACAATGTAGACTATAATATTGATACTTTAAATGGAATAAAGTTATTTGAACAAGGAATAAATGGGAAGAAGGGAAAGTTATCGAAAACATAACTGAAGACTTACGAGGGAACCTATCCAAGTGTAATTCTGACTTCGAGTCGAGACTATGGCCGTTAGACACCTTGTTCCAAAAGAACATAACACGAAAACGGATACATCCTCGATCGCAACCGTTGCGGAGATATAAGCGTGAAAAGTTTGAAATTGAGCTCCATACTATACATTACAAAGTCAGATTCCAGGCCAGACTTTTCGGAAACGGTCGGGTAAGGAAACTCAGCGAATACATATCAAATTAGTGTGGGAAGCCCAGCACTTTTTGAATGAAAAATTGAGTCCCCGGGGCACTCGCAGGGTCCCAGGCGGGGTCCAACTCAAAATTTGCAAATGGAGCATACTGTCTGCGGTCAAGAAGCATACTGTATGAAAGCTATTGTTAAATAAAAAAAGATAGAACAAATCTCAACTCTCTACGATAACCCTGTGCAAACGGGCAACTGGTCAAAATGTCAATACAATCTACATCAGAATATCTATGGCCACGCTTTTAAATCCGTTAAGTTGTGACAATATCTTCGCAATGGTTGCGATCGAGAATGTATCCCTTTTCGTGTTATGTTCTTTTGGGACAAGGTATCCACCGGCCATAGTCTCGACTCGAAGTCAGAGTTACACTTGGATAGGTTCCCTCGTTAGTAGGGAATTTACGTTTCGAGACAGAGGTGTGTATGAAAGCAACACAAGCTTATATTTAAATACTCTCATATTTAGAGCTCATTTTTAAAAAGGTTGTTCATTTCTTCCCGAAATACATTTTTCAACGGTTTCTTTGGAATGAACTCTGTCAAGTATGCAAAAAGAAAACTACATCTAGGCTGTTTCATAGTTGCATAAACTTCTTACCAGACTTGAAACTGCTATGAAAATATAAGGCAAAAAAAAAAAAAAAAAGAGCGTTGCTGAAGTTTGAGCTTTTGCTGTCGAACAAACGAATGTCCTTTTCTGAAAACAAACTTACTTACTTTGAAAGTATTACTTGTTTAGCATACACTTTGAAAAATATATTTTCATCTTGAATTTTTAACGTCTCTCAACTTCAATCTATTGCTTCAGGAGGTAACTTCTAGAAGATTTTTCGGGCCCATGTAGTTGTACTGCGACACCTTTGTTCAATTTTTGTCCACCCAAGGAAAAAACTATAACATTCAAATTATTAAAGAGGGCCATTTACAAATTTCAACCACTTCGATCACTTGTAGTCCGACATCATCAAATTTGAATTTTAACTAGCTCAGGAATTTTGTCCACCATAGAAAACAATTATACCATTTAAATTAACAAAGGAAGGCCATTTGAAAGTTTCGACCACTTTGATCACCTGTAGTGAGACATCTTCAAAATTGAATATTAACTAGCTAACAAGGAACAGACATGAACGTGCCATCGGGACATCCGAGTCAAACCTAGTCTATTCGATAAACATAAAGATATGTTCATGCACAAAAAATTAGGTACCATGGACAACGGAGTAAGTCCCTGTGGTCCATTAACTCTGTTGGTATAAAGAAAATCGCAGTGAAATAGCTATCGCATCAACACTGTTCATTGGAAAACCATAATTTATAGTTAATTCTCTTCAGCATGAAACAAGCTTTCCAGAGGTGCTATGTATTGGGGCCCATAATGCATTTGAACAGGTGAAAGAATGGGAAAAATCCCTCCCATCAACTTTGGACCCATCTGGAGTGGCCTCGGGTAAAAGTAGACAATCTAAATGTATCTCGAAAAATAGTATAGGGGATAAGAAGTGTGTGTACCAAGTTTTGTATTGATAGACAAAATAAGTATGAGGGAGAATTGTGTATTGTTATACCTGTATACTTTTATTACTTCGATCACATGTAGTGCGACATTTTCAAATTTGAATTTTACCTGGCTCAGAATTTTGTCCATTTTTGTCCACCCAAAAAAAAAATGTACCATTCATATAAACGAGGGAGGGCCATTTAAATTTTCGGCCACTTCGATCACCTGTAGTGCGACATTTTCAAATTTGAATTTTAATTAGCTCAGAATTTTGCCCAATTTCCTTACATTTTTGTCCCATAAAAAAATGTACCATTCAAATTAACAAAAGAGGGCCATTTCAAAACTTTGGCCACTTCAATCACCAGTAGTGTGACATCTTTAAATCCGAATTCTAACTAGTTTAGAATTTTCCCTATTTTTTGGAGATTTTTGTACCATCAAGATAGCTGAAATTCGAATTTGAAAATGTCTTAGTACAGGTAATTTTAGTGGCCTAATTTTAAATGACCGTCCCTGGTTTATTTCAATGGTACAGAATTTATTCTTGGTGGTACAAAAATGTTTAAAAATTCGACACAATTCTGAGCTAATTAAAATTCGAATTTTAAGATGTCGCACCACAGGTGATTGAAGTGGCCGAAATTTTGAAATGGTCCTCCCTCGTTTATCTGAATGGTACAAATTTTTTTCTTGGGTGGACAAAAAAGGACAAAAAAATTGAACAAAATTCTGAGGTAGTTAAAATTCAAGTTTTAAGACTCCGCACTACAGGTGATCGATGAGAACAAATTTTGAAATGGCCCTCTCTCGTTTATTTGAATGGTACAAATTTCTTTCTTGGGTGGACAAAAATTGGACAAAATTCTGAGCTAGTTAAAATTCGAGTTTGAAGATGTCTCACTACAACTAAATGGATCCAGATTTTTCTTTTGGCATTCTTATACTGCCACAAGACCACACAATTTCAAAATCCACACACACACAACAGTAGCAACTTTAACTTCTGAGATGGATGACGTGGAAATTTTGTTGTGGGTGATTTGACACCGTTATTTATATCTTCTTCCAAAAAGGTGACAGTCACGCATCATTGTCGGGAGGATGAATCACTCACCCTTTTGTTATTCTCCTTTCACATGACCTTGGAAGATATTGTAAACCGACAACAATAAACCATTTTAAGATCTTGAGTCTAATTTATATCAGAAACTTGAAATTCAATTTATGAGGAAAGTTGTTGGACATTGAAAACTATCAATTTGGTCGTTCCTTTAGATATGCATTTATATGCAGTAACGACATAAACATGCACTAACCTCCGAAATATGCAAATATATGCACTATAAAACTCTACTATTTTACCCCAAAACACCTGAAACGAATTTCTGTTTAAAGAGCATATCAATATCACATCAGGAAAAAAACATGCAAATATGCAAAAATCCGAAGTCTAGTCATGACACATCCGGCTTATTCCCCTGATTTAGCCTCCAGTGAATTTTTTCCCCAACAATCAAGAACATGTTGCGTGGGAAGTGCTTTTGCATTCCAGAAGAAGCCATCGAGGCATACAAACTGCATGTTTCGCAGGTTCCAACTTCGGAGTGGCATAACCGTTTCAAGATGTGGTTGTATCGCATGAAACAGTGCATTGCTGCACAGGGGAAGTACTTTGAAAAGCAATAAAAAAAAAATTGCTATACTTTGATGTATTTGCGTTCTGTCATTTTCCCGAAACTTTCAGTGTAACCTTGTAACACGTTGATTTTATTTAATTGAAGAACCGTCGTCATTACCCAAGATTACTGAATATTCTTTGTTCTTTAGCGTAAACCGTAAACTTGAAAATAAAATAGATTGTTTCTCACAGAGAATATAATTAATTTTACCATAGAAATGTCTTATCATTCAGTTCTACTAGCAGTGATTTGTTTGAGATTTTATGTAAATTTGATTAATATCGTTAAATTTCTGGTTAATTTCAGAATATAAACAATGGATACAATGGATAACTGGCAGGAACAGAAACCAGAATTGAGAGACAAATTACGTCATATCATGGAAACACAGTCGTTTGCCGATTGTCATTTTAAGGTTGACGATGAGGTATGGTGATTTTACACTGAACCATATTATACATATTAATGATTTGAAATTGAAGGTAGATTTTATTGCATCAATTAGATCAGATTGCATGATATAAAACCGGTTCAGTGGTACAATTACTGAATATGGTACATAATTATAAATAAACTCTTTATCTTGCACCTCAGACACCGTTCCTGTTCAAGACTCTATTTTAATTACTGGTTTTTGACCAGCTGGGGTCTCGCCTCCCAGACTCCCACATTTGCTCGGCTTACGATCTCGCATGTGTTATTATCAGCCTTTGCATCAAGAATGAAGTTCATGCATTTGTTTTTAATATTTCCAAAATTTGGCCAGCTGGGGGCTTCTTAATTATACCAATTTTCAAGTTTTTTTCCCCCTATTTTAATTAGCTAAAAGCTAAAATTTTGTATCCCAAGAAAACGCCTATTTAAATAACATGGAAGATTTCTACATACCCCCTTTAGATCTACCCAAAATTAAAAATATTCATTTTTGACAATTTTCTTGTGGGTTAATCTCGGAAGGCTACAATCATGCCAAATTTAATCATTGTAGCCCTACAGGAAGTGCCCAATAATTTTAGGGTGTAAAAGATGTCCCATATAAATAACATCGGAAAAATATTCCGGTCATCTCTGTGATTACGATCCGATGTGCAATGTGAGCCAAGACTATCACTATAATTCCATTCAGAATAATGTCCCGTGTCCTGTAAAGGGAAAGCAACTCCCAAGTATTCCAGAAGCCACACTTGTTACCAGTTAAATTACACTCTTGTCAATACTAATTCAATCACTTCACTGAACTTTTATCATAAGATGTCACCGTTATATTTCAATATCACGTACCATACAAGTTTACTTTAAAGAAATTATATTGTTTTTATGGAGTTAATTCCTGGCGTGTTACCAGTTCTACAGAGAACTTTTATAGCATATATTCAGTACATTCCACTACCTCAAAAAATTATATAATAAGCAACCTCTAACAATATCACTCGTAGTTTTCACTTCACTGTAATTACGTGACCTTTAAATCTAATTGTATAGTTTTATTATACAATTATTCGTGTCAGAGCACATTTTCCTAAACTGATGACTTCAAAAAGACTGAATCAATGTTGCAACATCAAATTCCAACGTATGGGCTGCCTCATAAACTGATATCATTAGATTCAAGCTTGTTCTGTGCATAAGTTTAGAAATACAGTTTTTTTTTTTTTTTTGTTTTTTTTTCTAAATTGATTTATTGTTATAGTTACAATGTGGGAATTGTCTTACAAAATGATGTCACTTGGTTGCAGCTTATGCAATGTATAAGTTCTGAAATAAATAACTGTATTTTAATTTGCTCTTGTAATTTAACTTACAAGTAGTAAGATATTGTTCCATCGATGATCAAGGTTACCCGGGTCTTAGTTCAGTTCAGGTTTTACTGTTCTAGTGAAGAAATATTTGAACACATTTCTTTCAGTGTTGTTAAAATATGGATATAAGACTTTCACCCTGTCAGCTTTATGACCATGACCAAGTGTCTAGACGGGTCGATGTAGGGGATTAACCGCCATTTAAACTTCAAATGTCGACTTGTATGGTAAGTGATATTACGATAACATATAGGAAGTGATTAGATTAAAATTGACAAGCGTGTAATTTAATTGATAGTAAATGTGGTTTCTAGAGTACTTGGAAGCTCTTTTCTCTTTACAGAACAAGGAACATTATTTTAAATGGAACTATAATGTTAGTCTTAGCTCACACTGTACATGCCTGGGATCATGGTCACAGAGATAACCGAAATATAATGAAAAGGGACTTTTAAACAGAAACAGTGTTCGTGGTGTAGAGTAAAAATTTACTTAGTTAACAGATATTTTACTTATTATGGTAATGTCATTTTTATTTTTGAAATAATAAATATTAAACAATGTGTGGACTTCAGAGTCCAGCGAATAGTGAGATTCATAATTTTTTAAGGCATGAAACTTTCTTTTAAGATCTAAGCTATTTTAACGGAAAGGAAACTGAAAAAAGTTGGTATTTAAAAGGAAATTTTGGAGTACTATTTATATTGCATATGCTAAACGAACAATTATTATCGTAGTTAATTATAATTATATAGATTCTTTAAATATATTCATTTCTGTGGTACAAGTCAATATGACGGTATACGATTAGAGTTATGTAGTTTAATTAACCGTATAATGGATTTAAATCACTGAATTAAGTATGTGGTACATTGAGTGTATCATTTAAAAAAAAAATAAAATAAAATCCTTCAAAGCAAGTTACGAGACGAACTGTGTGAAGCTATTTTGTAGGATAGCTTCGTAAAAAAATTGTCACGTAAGGTTTGTTCCCGAGAATACCATTCAGGTTCTCACTACCGTATCCTTTCAACTGTATTGAATGTTGAAGGAAGTGAAGAATTCAATCCTCAACCAGTGTGAGATAAGTGTGGTTTCCCCTGTACTCTACTATGAAAAGGTTGCTTGATGTGGCTACACTGCGCTTCGTACTAGAAACTCCTAATAACATCAAATTGTCAAGATGTTTGAAGAAATTTAATTCAAGTTCCTTGCTTTAGTAAAGTGTCGAAATATTTTCAGACAACGTTTTATTATTGGTAGGTCAATGTCAGAAAATAAAGTGCAATGCTGAGTATCGTTACGCAGAGTAGCGTTGCAAGAGGTAGATCATGAAATTAGAACATTCGTTGTAGCATAGTGAGTGTGATAGAGATGTCCTGCCTTTTGGTACGCCATCTGGATATCTTTATTTGGACTAATTATCATTACCAGATGGTTGTTGTTAACCATAGAGGAAGTGAACTCTGCATATACTTGTGGCGATAAGTTTGTAGCCTATTGTGTGCCATATCTCGGATTTGGATCCCACGCCTTTTCGAAGGAAGTGACTCCAAAGACGAGTTTATATGTTTGTCTCCAATCCTTTCGACAATGAGATCTCCAAAACCACAAGTGCTAAAAACGTGCCGTTTTCGCTGGGCGAATCCAATGTAGATTGTCCAGTTCTAATTGAATATTTAAAAAATGTGGCCGTTATTTCTTTATTACATTTTTTAGGGGTATATTGAAAGTGTTGAAATTTTAAAAAGGCATCATATCCTATGAGTTGTACATTCCAACATAATATGGTTATATACAGGAGTTGTATATCTCACAGGCGTTTGTTTCATGGCCAAATTATAATGAAAACGAAGAATAACCACTTCTCCAGGCTAAGATGAATCCTTATGGTTTGGAGTGTTTTGTTCAATGAACACATATATCACTGATAGTATAATTAAGTGTGTGTAATGTACTTGCTTACTGCATGCAAGAAGAAAAAAAACACTGATCATACATGAACTAAAATCTCCAACCGGAAGTAGGATCAATCATGCGAACGGTGCGAGATATTGAAAAAATCTCCCCTTTATGGTACCCCTTGCCTATTTTTATCAAGACGTCTTTCATTTGTGTAAGTAATGGGACATGTACAGATGTAAGAAATGGCAAGAAGATTCATCATTCATGTTCATGCGCTGTGTAGAGCGACAGGTTCAGCTAGTTTGTATATTAAAATGCTAGGTTTATATGTTTATTGCCTTTCGACAATGAGATCTTGAAACCCACACGTGCTAGAAACGTCGATTCCAAAACGCTTTCGCTGGTCGATTCCAAATTTTGTGTAGATTGTCCAGTTTTCATTCAAATTTTAAAAAATCGGTATTGTTCTATTCAACATTTCAAGGGCCGTTTTGGACCCATAAGATTAACATTGTTGCAGGCCGAAACTACGGTTAGGCAACCAGTAGAAAAGTTGCGTATGGCTGGTTGACGGACATTGCAGGCGCTTTGTTTATATCTGAATGGCAAAACCTATTGCATGCTGGCAACTTCAAAGGCCTCAGGAGACGCGCGATTTATTAGAAAAAAATATTTCCACTTGATATCGTGTTACATCTACAAATTTACTACAAACTCACTCCAACATCTATAATTATATACATAGCAATTCACTTCCTTTGTGAGTCTCCTATCCTTTACCTGGATGGGTAAGGAATAGGATTTAGATTTCTGAGCTTTTGGCATCTATGGCCGTTTAGCTCGATTCGTTTTTGAGGGATGACGTCCCTCGGCGAGCACACTACCCGAGGAAAAGGAAGGAAGGAAGCGGCCTAGGATCTATAACTTAGATACCATCCCGGCATTTGCCTGGTGTGAATAAGGAAAGTCCAGGAAAACCTCATTCAGGATGGCTGGCTGGCCTGAAAAAGCGCTTGACACTTTTTCGACCGAGTGCCCCCACTGGGAATCGAACCCGGGATCAGTCGCACCGAAGGCGAGAGCGTTAGTGGTGTGGGTAAGGAGACATGCACAGTGGGAAGGAGATTCATGGTCATAACAGAACGATGCACTGAGTAGACAGCGCAAGTTCAGCTAGTCTATATATTAAAATGCTAGGTTTTTATGTTTGTCTTCAATCCTTTCGACAATGAGATCTCGAAAACCACAAGTGTTAGAAACGTGCCGTTTTCATAGGTCAATTCCAAATTTTGTGTAGATATTCTAGTTCTAGTTGAATGTATATATATATAAAAATGGCCGTTTATTACATTTTTTTTATTATTATTATTACATACATGCGCCTAGGTCTTCCTAATAAAATCACGATGTACTTAAATACATGAGTAAGTATTTAATTTTTTTAAGGCTGCATAAAAGTAAAGTAAATTCATATCCTCATGAGCATAAGTTTATTCACACCCAAACAAAGAAGATTTCCATTTTGTATATTCTTGAATTATTTAGAACAAATCATCTCGATGGTTTTTTGCATACATAAATGTGTAAAATAAAAAAGAACCTTTGATATAAATTTTCCACTTCTGCTATAAGCCGAACCTCATATCGACTGTAACCGAGACGCAGTAGAACCAGGAAATTGTGAACAATGAAACAAAGTCTGTTGCCTCATAGGGCAGGCTTATCTTAGGGAAGCTAGACAAAGATCTCTGCCACACGGTAATTAAGAAGAAAACATAAAATCAAAAAGGCACATTTGTTTTAAATAAAAGATGATAAATTATGACAATTTTAGTACACATATGAAATATGATGGTGTACGGGCCTTGGTTCTTAGTTATTGGCCATGAAAGTTCGGGTTCTTAAAATGCCATTATACATGGCATAGTATCGACGATACTAATCCTATCTTGACCACATTTAGTATAGTAGTTGACCTCGTGTAGCTTAATGTTAACGAAATATGGTAATATACAGACCATTCGTTTTCGAATTATTGACAATCAAATTTGGGTTTGGAATTGGTGAAATTAAAAAAAAAAAAAATCTAAAATCACGATCGATAAAACCAATTCAATCTTGATCAAATTTGGATGGTGGTAAAGGTAGACGAGCTTTGTACAGATCTATAGTTTTCGAGTTAATGGCCATCGAATTTGGGTTTGAACTCAATATTATCAAGAAATTCAACTAAAAGCGAATTGATGGAGCTCACCTGATCTTGACTAAATTTTGCATGGTGGTAGACCTTCATGAAGTAGCATATTTTGCAGATCTTTGGTCCTCGAGTTACTTGTAATCAAAGTCCAAACCCTAAATTTGATAGTGAATAGATGAAAAATCAAATGCCTGCATCATGGTATTTCACACGTATGTTGAGCTTGTTGATCTACCAACATTTCAAATTTGGTCAAGTGGGTACGCTTAGTTTCTGAGTTATTGGCCTCCAAATTTTGGACTTGGACTTAACAAACCTATTACGGAAAGTAATTGCAGTGTGTATTTATAATTATGATTTGCTAAGAGTCCATAAAGGAAAAATAATTCCACTACCCCAAACAAAACTTGAACATTCCTTCTTTCGAACAGTAAGCGTTTCGTTAAAATACAATTATCTGTTTTTAAGTTATAACATTTTGAAGTTAGATGAAGACTTTGGGAACAAACTTATTAAGAAGTCTCTAGAAGACTTAAATAGATGACTACGTCAACTGTTCAACACCTTTTCCCATCTTTAGAAATGAAATTTCCAAAAGTCAAGCAAGTGTATAAGATGAGCATATATGTTTATCAAAGCAAATTTTATGCTTTTACTTGTACATTCAGGCTTTGTGTGCGTCTGTGTGGTCTGTTCCTAGCTCCCGCAAAATTGAATTTACCGTTTCAAGATGAAATCCCCTAATTTCGTGCACGTGAACAAAATTTTCTAGCTACGTGTATCAGAAAAACATCCACTTTGCAAGTTTGCTGCCTGTGCACTTAAACGTTAAAAAAAAAAAAAAAAAAGCATTCTCCCTGATTCCGCCATGTTGAATTCGTTAGTGGTTGATATATTTGTACTTTCTGAAGCCTTCATATGCCGAATGTTGAGCCTCTATGACCAACGATTGAAAACAGTATGAAATAATGTTAAAATTACACATGTAATAAGCACATTTAATTAAAGCATGACCAGTGACAGATTTAGAAGGTAAAAACTGGGGGGTCCAGCCAGACCTCAGCCTATGATAGGTATACCATGAGTTTACTATAAACTTTCAAAAATATATAAATAATAGCATCAGTTATTTTTGTCACCCAAAAAATTGGGAAGGCCTATCCCCCCGGCCCCGAGCTAGATCCGCCACTGAGCATAATCTTAAAAATATGCTTTTCAATTATGAAAGAATTATCCAGATCGGTGTAATATTTACAAACTTCCTGTATAATATAGTAGAAGATCTACACATATTAGTGAAAGTTATACATTGTATGAAATTTTACTTGTCTAATTTTAGCTTTCAATGTAATCTCACAACAATGTTTTTAATTTCTTTTCTTTTTTCACGTTCCTTTGAAGATGGATGTACTGCGGTTGTTTTAAAGATGCTCTAACTGATGTGACTGAAGCATGTGATTTGATATACGCTGCAAACAAATATTGTATACCATCCTTGATGAACGAATGCATTAAATGTGTAGAGGAAAACATCAATTACACTTCAGTAATTCATGCCTATGAATTTGCGAAACTCATAGATAACTCACAGTTAAAGGATATCTGTTTAAAGGTACGTATGCTTATACGAGTATTGATGAGTGTCATTACTTAATTGTGATCATAATGTGGTGTCTATGAGGAATAAATTAGTTAAAAAAATCTCTTAAGATTAATAAATTGAATCCCCCAAAAGAAAAATTATCATGGTATTCCTTTTTAAATAATGAACACATTGTAAAACAGAACTTGAGCTTTCGAAGAAGAAGAAAATATTTTTGAAATCTGAAACCACAATGAAACTCAATGATGCTAATGGTTTTCAGTGATGCATATAAAGTAACTGTTGTGTAAAGTATAAAGTATTGTGTACAAAGTATATTGAATACACAAAACTACATTGATGCTATTTGGAAGAAATTGAATCCTATTGCAGAATATTGTAGTTTCAAACCTTTAACAAAATGATGTTGAACATTTAGTACTTGTGCGCTCAACTCCTTACACTGCTCACCATACTCTTTTGTTTTGGTAGTGCTGCTGCCAACCTTCAAATATCAGTACTGTTAATACAACTAAAGGAAATACAGTTCCTATATACTTCCTTCTCTTGATTGGATGCAATCAACAAATAAGGAAATACAGAATTGATAGAATGCTTTAATTCCAAGGAACCACTTGGTTATCGAACGTTATAATTCCCAGTTTTTGTTCTGATTTTTACCACCATACAAATCCATCTTGCCCTTGTAAACTTTGTGGACTACTCCCACATGTCATGATAAGGGTGAAACGTGGAAGGTTATCTTCTTTCCTCAATATGCTTCCGAGTTCTCTTATATCCTCTTCTATTTGTTCCGATATTGAAATCCTTGAAGATAATATGTAAACCTACGTCTCCAAATGAAAGGTACAAGGGAAAAACACGCTAAATCCAAATTACATGATTTTGAGATATTTGTCCCTTCAGACAGCTAAAGGCGGCATCTTACAAATAGTATAACAACACTGCGAAAGTAACAGCTTGATCCCATTTTCTGAACGATTAAAGGAGTCCCATATAAGAAAGAATCCGCTTTGTCCATGCTTTAAAAAACCTCTCTCCTGAAAAATTTACGAAATGTGACTTAGCGTGTTTTCCCCTGTATCCTCCAAATGTATTGGTGCATCTGTTAAATACGTTGCCATTTAGGTAAGTTCCTTTAGCATCTGTTAAGTCTAGTTCAGACAAACTTGTCAATGGTGAAGGAACAAGAAAATAACCAGGATTAAGATAGGTAGGGTCAATAGCGTCATTCTACAAAACTGTAGTAGTATAGAATTGAGACATGCTTCTATCTGTGTAGTACTCAGTTCTTCATTTGTGAGTGCGGTGTTTTAAGCTACTCACGTTAGATGATAATTGACTTGATGACACTTTCCCAAAGACCACCAAAATGTGGAGATCTCGGAGGAATAAAATGTCAAGTTATGGCTTGAATCCTGGAGCCTTCCTCAAATGAATAGCTTGTGGTATGAATTTAGTTCATGATTTGCTCCGACATAATTGGATGCATTGCCACTGAAAATATGAGAACATCTTCCTCTTCGTGATATAAATGTAAGTGCTGCTATAATGTTGATTCTGTTAGATCTGTTACTAACTCCAAATGAACAGCTGTAATTGCTAGGCAAATAAATATAGCTGTACGTATAGTCCTTGCGCATGATATGGCTTTTAGGTGCATTCTTGAGTATCACAGGTCTGGCATAATCAATTTGTGTATTACGAAATGAACGTGAGGTCATTTTGTGTGATGAAAGTTGATATTTTAGTCGTTCTGATGTTACAACTTGCAGTTTGAAACACGGTTAACATTTATATAATACTAGTTTGATAACTTGTCTAGCATGAGGAGTCCAATATTATTCTCGTAGAAATGTTAACAGTAGTTGTCCTGCATGCAATAAAAGCAAATGTTCTACTATGACGACGAGTCTAGTTAAATAATGAACAGATGGGGGGGGGGGGAATTAATTGTTATTGCACTATAATGCAAAAATCCTAGCTGCAATAACCCTTGATTATCTACAAATGGACGCAAATCTGCCAAAGAAATTTCCTTGGATATAGTATATCCTGACAAGTCTTAAATTTCTTGACTGTGAGACGTATAGTTGGTAAATTAACCACTAGAGCCATAATTGGGGCTGCAAACACGTTCTCGTTATAATCGTAGTGTTGTATGGCAAAAGCACGCTTGTATAACACTGTGTATTATTAATGACGGTTGTTTGTGAGTAAAAAAAATCTGACCATTTATCTTGATAACTCCGTCGTGACTTTTAAACTAATGGATAAAAAAGGGCTAAATTTTGAACCATGAAAATATCAGCAAATGGGCATTGTTTGACATACTCTGTGATATCACAATGATGCCAACTTAACAGTTTCATTTTTTGAATGGCACTACGTCAGTTTTATTACTTGTTTCAAATTTACATGTTAAATGAAAACTTATAATGTTACATTTGTTATGCAGTGTTGCAAACTAAAGACACTACAGTATCACAAACATCCAAATTTTGGTAGCCTCTACAACAGTAATGACGCAAATGAGACAGACGGGACAACACAAATCCAAAGTGCTTTAGTGTGTAATACTATGATCATGATATAATAGGTTTCTAATAAATACGAACAAAGTTACAAGGGATTAAAATTTGACTTTTTTTCGAAAGCATTTATTTCGAAAAACTACTTAAAATGTATCTTCTCAAGTTGCGTAGATGGTTTTCAATAGATCTGAAGATTCCAATGCCGCTTACAGCAATTTTATACCTTAAATTGTTCTGGAGATACGGTTAAAAAAAAAAAAAAAAAAACTGTTAACATTTGTAACACTGTTTAAAATTATGTATTTTCGAGAACTTATTGTAATTACACTTACCAAAAAATATTATTGTAATGTTACGGCAGCAAAGTAAATCAAAAATTGTTTTAAAAAGAACCCACAAATACGCCGTTTTAAGCAATATATCAAATTTTACTATTTCTTTTCATACCTTCAGAATGATTTGAGATATCAAATTGCTGTACACGACACTATGATCTTTATCCGAAAACCATCTAGGGAATTGCATGTGATACTTATTAAACACTTTTTCAAAATAAAGTAGTATGAAAGAAGTAAAATTATTCAATTCCTTATAATTTTGTTTCTATTTGTTTGAAATACATCATATAATAACCGTAGTATTCGACGGTAAGGTACTTATGCATTATCCTGTTCCTCTCACTATGCGTTATTACTGCTGTAGAACCCTCTAAAATTTAGCTTTTTCGATGTTCGTGATACTATAGTTTCAAAGCCAGAAATCAACCAACACTACAATCGTTAATTTCATTTCTGATGTAGCGATGGATATAAGCAAAAGAAAGCATGTAATTGGTAATTTAGTTGGTAAATGGTATATTGGTAATTGGTATTTATCTAAGACATTTGATTCTATAGACTATGGTATTATGCTAGAAAATTTGTATTCTTATGACATCAGAAATGTGGCATACAATTGGATGAAGTATTTATCTGAACGTAGTCAAACTGTTAGCGTCTGTAAAGAGGTAAGTAGTAGAAGAGAAATGTTCAAATCATCTATACTGTTACATACCCGCCTGGGAAGACGAAGGAAAAATTTTGTTATTAAGTGTTTAAAATATTTTTAAGATAGTAGATGACTAAAGATTACGTTTAAAGAAACATTAAATAGCAATAAATAAAAACCAGATTTGAATTGAACTAAACCTGACCCCGCATGCTAACACCCAATCTTTAGATAAATAAGTATTAAAGTAAATTTTAACAAGGTGAAAAGTAAACGACAAGATAAACTTTCAAATAAAAAAGGTGGGTGGAAGCAGCGGGGATCATCACTTCAACATACAACAGACGAGCATATTAGCTAACAAAGATCAAACTATTTCTGAAAGATGGGACTGGAGGTTGCGGTGTAAATCATTTTTCCTTTTTTTGTCCTATCTTGAGCTGTGGATAGGGTAGTAAAAATTGGTATCCCGTAAGGGAACAATCTATTCTATGTGTTACCACTATACTATTTGCTAATTTTGTAAAAGAACGAAGCCTGCAACCATTAATAAATCATATTTTGTTTAAATTAAAATTATAACTCAATAGCTGACATTTGGTTCTAATTATCAAAACAAAGTTAACAGTCAAAAACGTTGTATATCAGACAGTTTTAAAATCGATTATTAAAAAATTGAAACAATACTAAAAATGACAAACAAAAAGAGTACCACAAGGGTCAATACTAGGCCCTCTTTTGTTATGTACATTAATGATTTAGTTAACAATTTAGGCTGTGTCAAATGAACGTTGTATGCTAATGTATAAATGTTCTTGTCAGTGAAGACTCAGTAGACGAAGCAAGAAGGCTCAGTAGATAGACGTTAACAAAATTATTAATTGGTTAAACAAATAAACTAACTATGAATTTAGGAAAAACTAGAATTGTCAAATTTCGATTCCTGGACCAAAGAAATGAACTTATACCACTCACTATAGACTATGCAGAATTATATCAATCAAAATCTATTAAATTTATAGGGGTACATGTTAATGAAAATTTAACATGGGATACTCAGTTCGCTGTGCTTCGCATTTCGTAGACTGCAAGGTAGTTTGTGCAAGGAAACTGTCAAGTCCTTATACTGTAGTAAAGATTTTTCAATAATAAACTATGGTGTTATATTTTGGTGGTATTCAAGAATAAGTGCTAGTACATTCCGAATACACACAGAAAAAAATATTAGAATGTTTAATATGCTTAAACAACCCTCATGTGAAAATGTTTTTTTAAAAATGTAAATTATTGACATTACTTATTTTATATACTTATCGCACAACTATATATGTAATCGAACAAAAGAATCTATTTGCATTAACAACTACGACTCATTCATACAGTACAAGGCAGAATTGTAATATGTATATTATCCAGCAGAACTGTGTGAATTTTAATTTGCAACTGAAAAATAACAGAGTTTTTATTTAACATTCAGATTTGAAGTATGTTATAACGTGAGGTAGAGCCGTTTGAAAACAATATAATTTTATGTTGGGTTGGCAGAACTATTAACATTGTGATATTACGAAGTATAACAAACAGTCTCCTCTCTCTCAGTATAAAATATCAGCGTTTTTGTTCATTAGTTTAAAAGTTACAAAGAACGTACCAAGGTAAATGGTTCACCCTGACAAACATATACTCGCACATAAACCATATATACCATGGAAAATACAATACCAAAAACACTGCATCAACACAGAAAACTACAAATATGAGTAACAATCTTAATTATTTACAGGGTGAGGCATAAGTCGGTTAACACCCCTGTAGCACACGAACGGCTTGGCGTTCACACTTGGTTCATGGTATATGTTATTGGGGTGGGTAATGGACCATATTGCACGACATGGTTGCCATGGCGGCCATCTTGGAAGCTTTGGAATTTTAAATGGGACAGTGGTGCAGTTCATTTACACCTACCGTTTTTGGTTCGGATCCAATGTACCGGAAATTGTCTATCGAGCCATTGGCGTGAACAAACGCATAGTGAGGTGGAGCCCCGTCTTGCTGGAAAAAAGATGGGAAATCACCGTCCTTATTCTCGAGAGCAAGGAAAACATCATCCTTGAGCAGATCACGATATTTCTCACTGTCAGGAAGCCGTGGATGAAGTACGGTCCAATAATGCGCGTCTCCAGATTCCACACCACACCACTACGTTTTCCCCACCCACCTCTTTGCTGCTGAGATTGGCCACACGCTGTTCTTTTACTTCATCGCTTAGTTCATCTTCATCTTCTTCATCACATAGGTTGAGATTTTACGTCACTCTTCCCTACGATTGCCTCTGGTAACTGAAAATCAGTTGAGACTGAATTCTTCTCATTGCAATCTGTCCAGTCTTTTGCAGTCTGTCCAGCATTAAAAATGTTTGTACTATATTACTTCAAATTATCCAGATAGAGAATTCAAAAGTATGATTTATCCACGACTTTTACCATTGTTTCCAATACATATAAAGAGGAAGCTTGTATATATGGGGAAAGGGGCCTAAAATGTAAGAATGCACTAGGTTTAAATATTTAAATGTAGAAAAACATTTTGAAATTTGTGCACTAGAAATTGTAGATTATAACCTTGTAATTGTATGTATATATAGAACGCCTGACAATTATTACAGCAACTTATGATAAATGTACAATAATGGGTCAGCATTGCCCAGTTCGGAAATGTTCAAAAAAATGCAACAATACGATTTATGTACATTCAATTACTAATACAGAAATAATAAAAGTGGTTATGAGAATGGAAAGTAAGTGGTCAGCTGGCGTCGATGGCATATCGCCAAGTATTGTAAAGAAAAGCATTAAATATCTTGCTGACCTCCTGTGTTTCCTTATAAATATGTCATTTTTAAATGAAGATTTTTCCCGACTATAATAAAAATTGCAAAAGTAAAACCAATATATAAAAATTGCAAAAATAAAACCAATATATAAAAAGGCAACAAATCAGATATTGAAAATTATAGACCTATGTCACTTCTCTCAACTTTCTTAAAAATTGTAGAAACCACTATGACTGTCCGTGTAGCATCCTTTTTACTTAAAACATAATCTAATAACACACGAGCAACATGACTTCTTAAAAGAGAAATCAACGGAAACTGCAATATATTATTTCCTATAAATTGCACATGAAAGTTTAGATAATAAGGAGAAGTGTATAGGTGTTTTCCTTGATCCTTCCAATGCATTTGACCTAATGTCAGATAGAAATCTTCTTTCAAAGCCACAAGATTATGGAATAAGAGGCATCACGTCCAAATGGCTTAAATCGTATCTGAAAAATCGGCAGCAAATAGTACAAATTACATACAATAACAGAGAAACATACCAAACTACAGTCCACATATCGGTGAAACAAGAGATATCGTGTGGAGTGCCACAGGCATCCGTATTAGCGCCGTTAATATTTTTGACATACATTAACGACCTACCAACTAATATTGTTCCAGCAGAACTGTCCCTTTATGCAGATGACGCTAATACTATAGTAAAAGGGGAATAAAATGAGGATGTTGAAGGTAGTTCAAATTAAATACTTTCTATACTATGTCCCTGGATTCAAAAAAACAAGCTCAAATTGAACACTTAAAAGACACAAGCATCAATTTTCATCACTTGTGCAACAAACATGCACAGCCTGTGAATATTTTAATTGAAAATAACAAAATAGACTATGTGAAATCAACCAAGTTCTTAGGAATTTGGATAGATAATTTTTTTTTTCTGTGGTGTGCACATAAGTAAGCTTAGTAAAAAATTAAATCAGATTTATTTCGCAATTAAAGTAGGGCTACTTAAAAACGTATTAAAAGATTCTACCTTTAAAACAATTTACTTTGGATTATTCCAGTCAAATTTAACATATGGCATTATATTTTGAGGGAATACATACAAAGTCAAAGTAATTTTTGCGATACAGAAAACGAATAATAAGAATGATGGCATTGGTAAACCAAAGGACCACGGCAAACCAATATTTAAAAAAAATGGTATACTTCCAGTACCCTGTTTGTATGTCTTAAATTTAGTGATATTTGTAAAGAGACCCTTAGAGAGTGTACTTACACGAGTAGAACAACATAATCATGATACAAGAAACAAATGTTTTCCATTGTAGAACACAGAACTGTATTGTATGAGAAAGGGTGTAAATACGCTAGTATCATGCTTTACAATAAACTTCTCAAAGATACAAAGACTCAGAACTGTATTGCTAAATTTTAAAAAGAACTCCAGAAATATTTATAACAACGATGCTTTTACTTGGTAGAGGAAGATATGAATTGCTAACTGTATAAAAATTTTACACGATCTAAGTAAATCAGTGTCATTACTTTTTTTTTAGCATTAGATATACCGGGGTATATCCAAGGATTTCTACATACACTACAAGTAATAATTACTTACTCTATATTTAATAATGATAGACAAAATATAAGACATAATTATTAACTTAGTGTATGTAATTAACACTATTATTATTTCTTTTATCTTTGTGTTTATATATAAATAACGTGTCTACTTCAGATGTATTGTAATACAGTGCTAAATGTATGGAAAAAGTACAAAAATTAATACAATACAGTTTTCAAATTTTTGTTCAAATTACCCAAGTCTGACGTCATGTTCTGGCAACCGTGCGTAGGTCATTCTAATATCCTGTCTCTAAATAAAGATTTCAATTGGCCAAAGAAAATCCAAAGTAAGAGAACAGGGTGTTTCAAAGAGATGTGGATGGTCAGTTTTATTTGATTCCGACTCTGGGTAAGAGTACAGGGTGTTTCAAAGAGATGTGGATGGCCAGTTTTTTGAACAAGCCTACATATAACTGAATTTTTACTTTCAAAAATTAATCATATTTATGTTATTAAGTTTCCCCAGGCTCAGTGGTGTAGCGAGAAACACGTCCAGGGAAGGGGAAAATAATGGTAATCTCCTCCATCTCAACCTGGGTTGGTACTCTTTAAAACAGTTTGGAATGTAGCCTTATTACGAATAGAGCACTTTGAGTAAACCCAAATTGTTTCCATTAGTTTAAGGTACATCTTAAATTACCTATCTTGCTAATGCTTGATAAACGCATCTATGATGTGCTTTGAGGTACTTTTGGGGATTCTCCGCCACTATTTTGAGTTGGCAGAACAGAACCGTATGTATGAATAAGAGACATCATTAAAGTAGTAGTTAACATGAATTTATTTATTTATTTATGATTTCTTTTACGTGGCGAAGTTAAGGCTCTGCAGCCTTCTCCGAGCACTTAACCACGTGCATACATTCTTTTTTTAAAAAAAACCATTACATAGAAAATACTAACAATTAAAAAATTAAAGTACTGAACCACATAAAAAAGAATATACTACTTAAGTAAAAAAATAGTTAAACACTTCAAAACAAAAATTGAAAATAATATAAATAGAGGAAACAAAATAACATGGAGAAACCTAAATTGCATATTGCATATAGCGGTACTAGAAGTATGAATATATAAGCTGTACAAATTAACATAGGTTACCTATTGGTTGTGTGTTCATATATGGGTTATTAATAATCTGGTAAAACGAAGATGCCTCATGTGCTAGCAGTATTCTTATCTTTACTTAAGGGAAGAGAATTTACAGATTTTTTAAATTTGGCAACTGCGGAAACGTTGTGTATTAATTGAGGTAAACTGTTCCAGAGGCGTGTAGTACTTACTGTGAAGGATTTTGAGTATGAATCAGAATTGTGACGGGGTATGGAGAGCACGAAATTATCTTGTGATCTTGTGCTTCTAACATGAAAGTCTGATAAATATAAAAATCTACGGGCTAGGTACGATGGTTCTGACGTACGATGGTATTTACAGTATGTGAGAATTTTAGGGAGATCATTAAAGTATTTTGTAGTAAGTATTTTGTACAATAGGGTAAGATTATGTAAATTTCTTCTTTCAACTAACGTCAACCATGACAGTTTTTTATAAAACGTGAGATGTTCCCTGTAAGTTAAATTGAAAATTAATCTAATGCAGGCATTTTGCACTCTTTGCAAGCGCTTTGATTGATTTTCGGTTAGATCAGAATAGACTGAGTCGCAATATTCAAGATGTGGAAACACCAGTACATTGACAAGTTTGATCTTAAGAGATATTGGTAAGAAATTTCTTAGTCGATTTACAGTTGGCTGGTTTAAACCAAGGTGGTTTAAACCAGCTGGTTTTTTTTAAAAAAAAACTGGTTTAAACCCCCCCAAAAAAAAGAAAAATGTTCGTAAAAGTGTAAGTGTTCGTAAAATCTTGATGAACACACATTTGTGGGTTATCACGTTTCACTCCCGTATATTATTTGTATTATATTCAGGCCTAAATTCCCCATTTATTACTCAAAGAGTTTATACTTCAAAAGGAACTTCTGTTTATCAATGTTTCTTTTGTGATTTTTATAGTTTATTATTGATATGCAATTGTAATCAAAGAAAAATTCTAAATATTGTTTCGTTTTAATAATGTTTACTATTGATAAAATACATCGAAATGCCGTATTTTCGAGGGAGAGGGTCATACAAAACCCACGAGAGGCATTTATTGAAATCAGAAGTATCTTTGGTATCTATTTATGTATAAATGGGTCAGAGCCAAAGTGGACTCAAATAATTCGTATCTTTATTCGCTTTTCTTACTAATATGCAAGTCAAGTCGTTGTATTTCTTTAACTTGGACTAATAAAAATCTTAGTGAACTAACTTGGACTAAATTAGTTCTTCTGTAATCTGCAGTATTTTGAAATTGTCCATATGTAATTCTGTATAATGGCTTCAATTGTGCAACTGTTTTACCTTTTTGTCCTTCTGAAATGACTCTTGACAATTATATTAACAAGTACGTAAAGATCAGTATAACATATTTTTTATCAGGAGTCCTTCGTGAGTGAGTCGGCAGACGTATCACTTTTGTGGCCACTTAGTCCAGGTTTCGAGTTCAAATGGAGGGCATTTTCTCTCGGATGTAAGTCGAGAAGCGGTTTGGATTCCGCTTTAAGTTTATGTGACCCTTCCAGCATAAACCGATTGTTGCATAATAAGACCAAGGCAAAACACTTGTTTCTGGCCATGTGTAATATAAATACATAGAGCAAATTATTTAAACCATAAAAAGCTGGTTTAAACCCAAAAAAACGTTTTTTTGTTTTTTTCAATAAAAACCATGGTTTTTGCCAACCCTGTCGATTTAACGTATGCAGGGCACCAAATGCTCTCTTACAAACTCCATTTATTTGATCTGACCAGGAGAGATTTTGATTTAGTCTTTCTCCCAAATTTTTGACACTTGTAGAGAATGGAATAACAGTATTGGACAATTTTATATTTGGGAGCTGATAGATATTAATAGAAGAGAGAATTCTTGGGGAGCCAATTAAGATGCACTGCGATTTTGTTGCATTTAATTATAACCCGTGAGCCGTATTATAATTCGCTAATTATGTAGGTATTTATTTTCTCAATCGCATTATTAATATCTTGTTTAGGAAAAGAAGCATATAACTGAAAATCATCAGCGTAAATATGGTATTTACAGTATGTGAGAACTTTAGGGAGATCATTAATGTAAAGGGCAAAGAGAAGGGGACCTAGTACGCTACCCTGCGGCACTCCATTGTTGATACAATGCCATGTCGATATGTGATCCTGATTGATCACTATTCTTTGTTTACGTTCTTGAAGGTAAGAATGAAACCATTTAACCACTGATTCATAAAAATTAAACAATAATGATAATTTCTGAAGTAATATGTAAAATCAATCGTTTCAAATGCCTTACTATAGTCAAGTAGAGTCAGAAGCGTCAGTTTTCTGTTATCAATAGCCCATCTTATATCATACGTTACGTTTACTAGTGCAGTGCATGTGCTATGATTACTTCGAAAACCAGATTGAAAAGTATCCAATAAATTATTTGTTGTTAAGTATTCCCGAATTTGATCATTTACAATATATTCAAAAACTTTTAAAAGCACGGGAAGGACACTGATAGGACGATAGTCTGCGAGATTGTCAGCGTTGTTCTTTTTTGAAGTGGGCGGACCTTAGCGAGTTTCCATACTGTGGGAAAAGTACCTGTGGAAAGAGAGTAATTAAATATGTCAGTGATAGGATTAAGTACATGCGGTAGGATTTTCCTGATCATGGTTATTGAAATATCATCTGTACCAGTAGCTTGAGATTTTATTTGGATTGCTTTTAATACGTGTGCAGGCTGTACGTGAGAAAACGAGAACAGAGAGTTAATTTCCGAAGCTACAATATTTTCATCGTTTGAAGTTTCATGGAAGCTGGTATCATACGGCTTTGACAGAAAAAATTTTCAATTCATCTGGCGTATAGTTAACTGCATTCTTAGTTATGTTTCTCCCAACACCTAATGCTTTTAGCCGTATCCAAAGAACTGCTCCATTATTTTCGAATTTAAGTATTTCATAGGCAGAGCCCCGTTTTGCCTTCCTTATTTCTTGAGTTCAACGGTTTCTTAATATTCTGTAGTTTTCGAATTTTGTATTGGAATTTATTGTGCTATCACTAGAAGGATCACTATTTTTAACATGTCTCCTATATGCTCTATAAGCTTTATCTCTCCGTGCCATTAACGAACGTAATTCATCCGTTAACCATAATGATGGAGGTCGCGAAACGCGTTTCTTAACTACGGGGGCGTGTCTATCATATAAACTTATTATTAAAGACTTTAGAGTATTTACCTGCTCGTCAACTGTAGGGAGGCAGTTTATTGAGTGCCACGGCAAGTAGGCAGCGTCGATGTTCAGGTCTACTTCATTCATGTACCTAAAGTCTTTGTATGATGTGAATTTAGCTTTATATTGCCGAACTCGAAGTTTGTAGGATATATATAACATATCATGGTACGAGATGCCGGGTGTGTGGATTTGACCATGGCTAATTACATGTTCTTCCTTGGATACCAGTATCACATTTATCCATGATTCTGAGTTCCTTATATGATGGGTTGGACCAAGAGGACAGATAGCAAGATTATGGCCCGAGATCGTATCCCGATATTGCAAGCCTTCGTCTTTCGTTGTTAAAAGATCCCAATTTGTATCACCCATTACTATGGATTGCTGGTAAATGGGTAAATGTTTTGTAATATCGTCAACAAAGTTTGTGAAAGATGTACAGGGGGAAGATACACAACACTCAAAAGCAATGTCTGGTGACCTACAGTGACTTCGAGTATATTATATTCTGAACTACTGTTATATACACCAGCTGACTGAGAGAGAAGTTTGACATGGAAGTTGTCTCGTAAGTATATTGCCACACTCCCGCTGCGTGTACCCTTTCTATTGTTTGTAAAGAGATAGAAACCTGATAAATGAACGAGGTTGTTTGAGAGGGAATCCTGTAGCCAAGACTCAGAAAGAAGTACTGCATGCACATGTTTAAAAGAGGATACAATGCTTTCAGTTTCCACGAAATTTGAAAGAAGGCTTTACGCGTTGAAATGGTAGCGTTGAAGTTCCCTTCGGCAAGTTCTAGTCTCTAGTCATGGGAGGTAGTTTCCAAAGGGGAGGTAGGAAGGTCATTGTCACTTTCTATGAGGGAGGAAGTGTCAAGCCCACTGAAACAGTTAGAAATCAAGGTTGCCATATTTAAGTCTGCGAATGTGTCATTCATTGTCCTATCCTGAGAAGATAGCCAGATGCAATGTAATGTAATATACCTGAAATGTTTACAAGAATCCTTTCCCTATACATACGTACAAGATATTCGGTAGTTCTACCTACCAGAATGTTCATTAAAAAAAAAAAAAAAAAAAAAAAAAAGATGAAATACCGACATAACAGCAAAATAATAGCATGAACACACACACACAGAACAAAGTGTGTGCTGCCGACACTTGATATATAAACAACACAACTAGACACACAAGAAATCCGACACATGAGGAGAATGTTGTAGGCACTGGACAAGAAAAATATATGTAACTTAGACATCCCTAGCTTTGGAATATGAAGTGGAGTACAAATACAAATTGAAATAGTTATTGAAAGATATGTTAAATACACTGAACTATAAAAATAATTCACGAAACTAGCAACAAAAATAAAGTTGAATAGAAATATATTGTAAGAAAGTGTTTATAATTATTCACAGAAACGTGCTACCAGGATTGCACCTATATGCTGTCTATTTGAGCAAGGCTACTAATATAATGCTTAATATTTCCATGTTTCACTACAATTTGTTTATCGTAAGTCCAAGTGTTCTTAAGGGGGCAGACTACTAAATATTTTTCAAAAGCTAACAATTTTTCTCTTGCCTGATTTTCGTAAGTGAAAAGAGATAATGAAAGGTAACTTACCACAATAATAGATAATGTTATTCTACACCTGAAAATACGAATTGGAAGAATAATCAGTGTTGCCATCCATAGAAATGACAGTGACTAAAATTTGAATTACCCAAAAATCTTGGTTAAGTCAGATATTAGAAAAATAAACTCAACGGTAATTGATGAATTATCATGATATCTGTGTTCCTTGTTAACTACTTTTTAAATAATAATTGTATTTATTTTGTAATAACTTACATAAGTTCTTACAAAATAAATAAAAAATAAATACAAATAATATTTAAGAAGTAGTTAACAAGGAACACAGATATCATGATAAGTCATCAATTACCGTTGAGTTTATTTTTCTAGTCTCTGACTTAATCAAGATTTTTGGGTAATTCAAATTTTAGCCACACTTTCATTTCTATGGATGGCAACACTGATTATTCTTCCAATTCGTATTTTCAGGTGTAGAATAAATTATCTATTATTGTGGTAAGTCACCTTTCATTATCTCTTTTCACTTACGAAAAACAGGCAAAAGAAAAATTGTTAGCTTGTGAAAAATATTTAGTAGTCTGCCCCCTTAAAGCCAAACCGAGCTGATGCTGCTTTGTAGAGCTGCAAGCGCTGAGAACACAGGTCTTCACGAATTGGTATTTTAGTTCCTTTCACTTTGTTCTTATTTGCAAACACCTTGGTCCTGGTCCGATAATTAGTGAATTTTGTGTAGTAATATGTATTTATATCTGCGTAGCAATATATGTGTGTTTTGAGTAGAGTAAGGTATGCGTGAGAATATTTAGTAACTTATTTAATGACAATGTATTACTGAATTCCCAATTATTCATCTCTTTTGGCTTAACCTAATAACTAATTCATTTATAAATCAGATCTGTCGTGATTCTGCATATTTATTTCATAATATATAACATGTAGCTTGTCTTTAATAGTACACAGCGCATTTCCCCAGTTCAAATATTAATTTTCACTTCACAGTGCTATCTGACGCAAAAAAACAATCGCACAAACGCGAGTCTTTTGTTTACTGAAATTCTTAAGAAGCTAAGTAGTTTAAAATGACTATTCTTTAAAGTATGTTTGAAATTGTTAGACGGCTACAATTTGCGTGAGTAATTGAATCGATAAAATACCTTACTGCTGACCTATCCTAAAAATTTTTATACGTTCTGTAGTCAAATAAACGAACAGCGAATAAAATTAAACTTTGCTTATATTCTTAACTATCATCGGTTATTCATAACTCTACTCCCCTCGTCGAAGGCCGGAATTGTTACTATTTCACAGCTTTAAATATCTTTCTTTTTTCTTTTTCTGTGAATACTTAACTCGTTGATTTTCAGAATATATACATTTATAAATGAGTACAGGGCAGAAACGTGAATCATTTCACACTGCAATATGCATGTTAGAAGTGTAAAGTAGTAAAATTACTCAATTTTGTTTGCATATATACTTTTAACAAGCTGCAGAGTGTAAACATAGGGTGTCGTTCGTATTCGGGAGAAATGAATTTTGGTTCGTGCGAATTTCCCGTGTAGTGGTCAGTGCTCGAATTTTATTTAAGTTTATAGCCCCTACTCTATCATTCTTATTGGATAATGTGAATATAGGTTATAATGAGTAGCTTAAGTATTTATTCAGAGTGGCGTATGGATTTGAAGATGTAGAATGTGACTGCTATAGGCAGTTGTGGGCATATTTAAGAATCGGGTGTCTTGAGTATGAGTCTTTATGATGTGAAACGTAAATAAATAAATAAAAATAAGTAATTATATATGAAAATATAGTAAGTGTAGTTGAATAAGACACCTTGTATTAGATGTGAGCCCAGTTTACTCTTTTTGCCATTGGTTAGGGTCATGATTTAAAAACAGTTGTATGACTGTTTGTGCATAATAGTAAATGTTCGATCAGTGGCCCCGACATTGAAAAATTCGTACGGAAGGGAACGTTGTATACATGGTTGGCTATGTTTACACCTGGTAACTTGCTGCCTGATTGTAATTATTTAAATTGAGATGAAAGCATCGCGACTGAAATGAATCGGTCGAGTGATAAAAGGAATAGTGTTGCTTGAAACGACTAGTATTTCGGAAATTTTCATAAATTTTCTCCCCTTTTACGCACTTTAGTGACTCAAGCGAACCTGATCTGTAAATGTTTGTATGCATTAACGGTATACTTGATCTGACGATGTGAGTAGTGTTTGTTTATTAAATATTTTCGTCCATTTTAAAGGAAATTACAAAACGTATAATCTAATTAATGAATTGGCTGTCCAGTTAAAGTATACGTGTGCTCATAACTTTTGACTCGTGATAATACTGGTGTGCTGTTAATTTTTATCTTTCTTCAATATTACCTTACGGAATTAAATCAGTTACTGTTTACATACGTGACGGGATGGATAAAGGCGAATATGTTTACTACGGTAAAAGTTGATTTTCCCGTACCAGGGTGCCAGAAGTCCATGTTCATGAAGCTTCATTTCCATTACTTTTAAAGATATAGTAATTGAAATTAATTGGTACGTCAAGAGCTCACGAGTCTTGCGGACTGGGAGTGACTAGGAAGATTTGGCTTATCTTAACTTACCATTACAAATTTATTTATTTTTTAAATTTTTGGTCATCCTCGTCTTGGATATTTCTTTACATGCTGACTTCTAAGCTATCTCTCTCCATATCTTAACCTCTTCTCCTTAGTTTTCTAAGGAATTGGATTTTTTGCTAGAAATTTCTTAATTAAGAGACCACACCAACCTTCCGGTAGACCCGGCTGTAATCCCTATGAGCTTGGCCAGAACAGTGAATGGTAAGAATTTCATGAAATTTTTATCCTTTGTGAGATTCTTATCGTGATCACGGACTTGTTCTCGCGCATAGGGAGACATTTTGGGCCTGTATGGTGAAGGCTGCAAATTTTTCGGCATAGAAATATTTTTGGCTTCAAATCAACACAATGGTTGTACATTTTGATAGTCCGTCTACTTCTTTTGTTCTATCTTCCTCTGTATACCTTTATCTTCTTTCTGTCTATCCTCGTATGTTCTATCCTAATATATATATTTTTTCAACCTGCTCATTGTTTTAACTTCACAATTTGCATAACCATTTAGCGTAACTAATGCAAACTTAGAGACATTATCTAGATATTTGTTTAGATTTGTACTAGATGTTGTAAGTTATAATTCGTGGGGTTATATATATATATATATTCGTCGTACACCAAGGGACAGTTTACCATCGCTAGTTTGGCCCACTGTAGTCGTGAACGATTATCCGGTGGATAATTTAATTATGCTTTCACTTTCTCACAGTCAAATAACATTAAAATACTTTACACAATTTTTCAACCTTCACATATCAATATGACATATTTCGGCCACCACCATCGTCGTGGTTATTGCGCTCAATTACGTTTCAACACTACATTAGAGATGAATAGCTACTGATTATGTGTGCATGGGCCACGAAACTTATTGCTAAATTCTTTTAAATTGTTTGTTCTGTACTGTAAACTGCCAAATTTTTAATGCTATAAATCGATTTTCACCACGTACTTATTATTACCTTGCACAGTGTATATTATTTCGCGGTCATGCCTACCTGTTACTCTTGATATCTACTATGTTTGAACCACTAAGGATTAAATAAAATATGTATAGGTTTTTGTGGTTTCGTGTGGTTACTCATTTCATTTGTCGATTTTCTTTGTCGCATACATATATGTGATATATATATATGTCCAACCTTGAGATTATAGTAAACGATATAGTTATCTGCAAATTGTAAATGAGTAAATATATGTATTTAGAATTATAAACATGTAACAAATGTACGTTTTATATGAAGAATATAGTATGATATGAAGGTACGTCGTTTGATGCAGATGAAGGGTTTCATTGCTTCTCCGATCGGTTGCGATAGAACCAATATGTTCGTTGCTATAGTTTTCATGAATTCGACAAAAGATAAAATTTAGATATAGAGTATCTTGCACTTAAATATTATCCTTTTTCCTTGTGATGTAATTCAACCTATATATGTAGCTAACATATATGTATCACCTTACTAATTGCATAGTGCATGTAGTGAAGAGGCAGGTTATCGTGATACATGATCAGTACCAAATGAATCCATAAACATCTTGAACCCAGAATCCTCCTATACATTTGTATCCCTGTTTCTTCCTTTCCGCTGTTTATGAATCTCCAACTTTGAATAGTGTTATTCATCTAAGGGACTGTGATCGCAGCAGTGATAAGCAATGTTTGTAATATAGTTCCAAGTTACTATGACAAGTCCACCCATGACATCGATCCTAATAAATAATTTTACTAATTCACTGCTTTTAAGTTGTATCAGTGTAACCCTAATTTTGACATATTCAGTAAATCTCAATTGGACTATACACATATTTAAGTGATAAGAATAAAGATTCAGTTCATTCAGATCTGAATAGTGGAATTTTAAGTGGTTTTAGAAAACGAATGTAATATAATTTAATGACTGTGTAAATTTAGTATGTGCTACCTTGAAATGAATAAATATCATCGTATGTGTACATTGTAAGGGAGATATTACGTTCATGGACGCTTAATGAGTAAAATATGGACACGCAAAATGAATGATAATATTTGAAACGTCGAGCAAATAGACTCGCGTAGTAAAATCCTTCCTTTATTTTTATTTATTCTTTTAAAAACTAACGAGATTCGATTTGTAGTTATGGATATTCAATTCAGTTGTAACCTTATTGAATTCTACCATTAAATATGTATGGATTTTTAATCCATATCCCTCAGGTAACTTAGTCTAGTAATCATTAATAAAGGGTCATAAAAATACTCAAAAGTATGTTCTATGTATACTAATATATATGTATGTATATGTAACTAACATCTTTTCTTGTGTAATAAATGTTACGAAACTGTATATAGGTGATAGTTTCCTTTCGAAGCACTATTTACCTGTATCAATACATTGTCAAATACGGTATGAATGTGTGGGTGAGTGAAGAATAATTCTAGTTTTAAGTAGTGAATTCTAAAGTTTAATGCAAGTTAATAATCTTTGTTTTGTGTATGTTTAATTGGAAAATATGTTTACATATGAATCATGACCTAGGTCATGAAGGTGACTAATCTCTGATTAATTCAAATCGGTTCTGAAAGGCATGCCGAAGCAACGGAATGAAACTAGGGGTAATAACAGTTTTGTTCCAAACTTCAAGAACTCCGATTTATGGAAGATATGCGTATCTTTTGGATTTTTTTCTTGCTAACTCAAACATGTGTTTGGTTCACTGCATAAGTCAGTGAATGGATCAAAATTATTTAATGATCAGAGACAACGAATAAAACGATTAACTTAGCACTTCTCATCATCTGAGCTTGGTCAGAGTAACTCCAACTTGTGTAGTTGCCTGGATCCAGGTCAGAGTGATATGAGGGAACATGTCTTATCATGAACAGTTCAAACTAGATTCTCGAGCAATAGAATTGGAATATGAAGTACCTTTAGTACTCATGTGAATCTCTTTACCGTATTTGGATAATTATCCCGAACTTTTTCTATTGTTTCTATTTCCTCTCCTCCCTCTTTTATCTTCTGTTTTACCATAGATTATCCAATATACCTATCCCATAAAAATCTTTTGTCCTCCATTATCTGCGAAGATTTTCTGGCACCCCTCTTCTTCTTCTTTCTCTTCTGCTTTCCTTCACTTTTCCTTTGACTTCCTCTATATCCCTTTCTCAGTCTTTCTCTATTTTAAATTTAAAGTGAAGGGAAGTCGTGACTGGGAGTTGTCAATAAGTTTAATCAGTTTTGCCTTTGGAAGTCCAATATTGGATAACCATTAACGAAATACATGTAGAATATTTGATTTAGCAATTGGCTTAGTTTGTTTCCCGAACTGACATATTTGATGGTTAAATATTTAGAGTTTTTAGAATGTCTTCCCAATCATGACGTCCATGTTGTTCAACCTGGCATCATTGGTTTACTATTTCCGAAGATACCCGAAGTTGGACTTCGAACATTTTTGGCTCAAAACAGCCATTACTAATGAGGTCATTTTTTCGGAATAGAATGTACATATGAACAGGAACAGAGGTAATTAAATTTCTTCCTTTGCATATTTTCGTTTTGTTTCAATATGGCTCCTAATTTTTTAAAAAATAAGCCTTGTATTAACAGTGCCCACGTGAGCATAAATTAATACAAAGTGAACACTACTTGTGAATGTAGGCCTATTATGGAAATGGTTAAAATTAATGAATTTAACTAAGGCCATCATGGAACGAGATTCCAGCAAGAAATACTGTATTAAGTTTAAATATTTTTCATATACTTTAATTTTATATTATGCCACTACGTGCAAATGCATGTATTGCACGCACGATAGATCCGGTGCTGTGTATATTTACTATGTTTCATATTTTTATTTTTGAGAAATATTGAAATGAAATTTGGCGGATGCCTAAAATGAACTAGTGCTCGTCACTGCGTAACATCTCTGAGTGAGTGAAGTCATTAAGAATAGAAGGTGTTGTCTTCTAACAGAATGCGTTATTTTTCTTTACGAAAAAGCTAAACCCTACTCAGCCAAAATCACCTTTAGGAAACTCTGGCTCCTCCAGTCTATATCCCTGATCTTTTTTTTTTTTTTTTTTTTTTTTTTTTTTTTTTTTTTCATGCAAGGAGACATTTCAACATTGTCTCCTCTCACAGCTCTCACAGTCACAAAACTTCTTCAACAGAAGCGTGTTATGCGTGGCAGCACAGTGACAAAAGTAAATTGGAGGTGATGGAGACTACTGACATGTGATTACTTTATTTTCTTTTTACTGGCTTCCATTATGTTTCATTTGACTCAAGTACAGTATAGTGTGTATTTATGAATTTGTTTTCATTTTTGTTAGGTTTTAAAGTCAGAAACGCAACAGCTGATAGAAGATCCATCCTTTGTCCATTTGAGCCATGAAACTTTGTCAGAACTTCTTGATTTGGATAATTTAAATGTAAGGAACGAAGCTGTACTTTTCACTGCTGTAGAGAATTGGGCAAAACATCAGTGTGCTAAACAAGAATTGCCTCCCAATCAGTCTAGACTAAGGAAAGTCGTGGGTGAAGAAATAATAGGAAAAATCCGATTCCTTTCCTTCACGCCTGAAGAGTTTCAACAAGTTTTTTTGATTTCTGATTTGTTAACTGCCGAAGAAAAAATCATCATTTCTAAGTGCATAGTGCGCCCTTCAATGTACTCGTTACCTAGCATTTTCAGCAAAAACAATTCGGGACGCGTTTATGAAAGAACAGTAAATTGGTGCGATAAATTAGTGCAGTATGATGGACACGATCAATCGGAATGTAAAATCATGTTTAGAACACATAATGATGTTATGTTATGCGGGCTTTTAATTTTCATTACGCAACAAAGTACCTTGTATCAGTCTCCATTAAAAGAAATCAGAATTACGTTGGAAACCCTTTTTGATTCCAGTGAAGTCGTAGAACATAACTGGACTATTGAAAACAACAATGTTGAGAAAATCACCATTGACCGGGAAACTGTATTATTAAGAAAGGTTTACTTCCCGAAACCAACCTGCCTCACTGCAGGCAGATTGTTTCAATTGTACACTAATATTTACAGAAGTACAAGAAGTTTTCTTTCTTGTAACAAAAAACCCTGCAATTTCGATATATTTGATATAGTTACTTCGCAACTTGGTTTTCTTGGGGGATTTATAATACAAGGATATTGACTGCGCAGTAGAGTTATGTAAGAGTATTGTTTCGTGAGAAGAAAACTACAGTTAAAAGAGCTGATTTATTGGATTATAATAATGTTGCATGTTGCATTAGTAGCTCGTCAAAACGAGACAAGAATCAGACTATGACTAAATACATTAGCACCGTCAAAATGTATGTTCGTACCAGGGGCGGATCCAGGACCGACTTCTGGGGGGGGCGGTGGGTAGTCACACTGCTACTTTTAAGGGCTCCAAACTTTGGGATGGATTTTATTTATATATATAAAATAAGAAAGCTTCCTCTTCTGGGGGGGGGCGATCGCCCCGATCTCCCCCCTCTGGATCCGCCCCTGGTTCGTACTATGTATAATGACAACAATAACTTAAGTCTATCATTTTCATAACAGTAATAATGCAAAATATGTTCAGTACGGGCAACTTGAAATTCGGTAGTTTGACTCACGAGGAAGGTCCATAAACCGTCAGAGTTGAATTTTAATGGAAATTAGTAACAAGATTCAGTTCGAGTTGTTAAGTAACGTAGTAATAGTCACTCGATGCGCAAATGCTTCTTTGAGCTGCTACACCGAAGCCATCTTGCAATTCAGTAGGCAATGTCCAAGTATACCCTTTTGGCACACAATGAAAAAGCTTTCGGTAGATCTGACTTCAACATTGTAAATCAAGGTAGAGCATCTATATGCGGGAGTACTTCCAGTGCATAATCGCCATCTTGAACGGCGCCATATTGAATCGCGGTCAAATATGATAAATGGCAAGGGGTCATGTGGGGTATCAAATAGACTAAAATTTACTCCTGAATCCATTTCCGTAACCGAAGTTTACATATCTGTTTTCACTTCAGAGTTAAGAGCTCTCTCACCCACAGGAACAAAAAACTGTGCGAGTTAGATTTGTGTTATGCTACACGGTAGTGCGAGCACTTGCAGGGTTTTAACCGATGCAGTAGTAGTCATTTGATCTATAATAGCCACTATACTAATCAAATCTTGAGCCTAGTGAGAGAAATCGTTAATTAAATTGAAATACCTGTATTGAAAAGTGGAATAGCAGCATGCTACAAATTATACCTACTTCGAAGTGCGATGGAATAGACTGGTGGTTGATGAAACACATCTTTAATAGCACTGACGAGCAGAGAATACCAAAGGGATTGTTCGGATATATATTAGAAAAATGATATAAACTGGTCCATATTAGTTGAACGACCAAATAGTTCGGATTCCACTATAATCAATAGGTCCACATTTCCTTTAGCGTAGCAGGCATAAGTGTGGGACGTTAAACTGAATCAAACCAAAAATCTATTTTAGGCAGTTTTACATGGTCCATTATAGTGTGTTAAGTTTTTTCTCCAATCTTGAAACCTTACGCAAAGACCCTCATTGTAGCAGAATATTGCGTTCTTTTCCAATACTCATACTTAATCTATAATTTACCATGCATATTACGAAGTTAAAATATTTTAATGTATTTATTGTTAGTTTGTGTAAATACAATTGATTTATTGCTAATGCACGAAGTTACAACAAATGAAGGAGATTTAAATTATCAGTTCACAGCCTATTCTTAGAAGAAGATACACCTGGAAACTTAGAATTCACTTTTTTTTGTGTTGGTTCTGCTATTAGTGATAAGAGAATGCATACACATCTGCTGAGAATAGATGTCAATAAAGATTATTAGAAGATTCAATATCAAGTTGCAATCCATAAAACAAGCCTCTTTCCTTGCTTTCTCCTTTAATATTAAATAATTAAATATCTGCAACTTTCCACCTTTAACGATAAAACACTCGCTTATAATAAGGGCAAGACTAGTTTTCATATCAAAACTGATAAATAACTAATTGTAACAGGTGTTCCGAGGATTGATTTATTATTTAAATCACGTACTTGACAACTCAAGAAATTCATTTTGGGATTTGTATATTCATGTGCTTTATCACTCACAATGATATATATGGCTTTTTTTGGTGTTTGAAATACTCTATGGGAATGTGGTGAAGTTCCCCAATATTGTACTCCGTATTATTAAAAACTAACAAAGTAGACTTATTATTTCCTTTGACTTTAGACTATTGTTTAGAGTTTTAAGACATAGCACGCAGAATTTAGAGTTTTCCTACAGGCATTGCAACATGGGTGTGCAGTGAGGTGTATGGTGTCTCTCTTCGAATGACAAGCGGTAGTAGTACAGCGATTTTGGTGTTGGCAGCGTGTGACGTTCCGTACGAACGCATTTGTTTGACCAGTGAAACATTCGTTCCGTGCATAAAATGCGAACAATTAATCCGATAAACGTAGTCAACATTTTAAATCAAGTAGTGGTGGCAAATATAATGTTGTGAGTGAGAATGGGATAGAAGATAAGACATTTGCAGGTACATTGCTTGTAATGATAGCAAGCAAATATGATGATGTTTCTCTAACAGTTAGTGACACATTAGATGCAGACACTGACACAGAGAGTGAGCATGAAGATTCGACAAACGAAGAGGATTTGGAACAGATAACTAGTCCATCAATTAGTGACAGTGAGAATTCTACGAGCGAGTATGAGATGTCATCTCTAAGCCGGACTAAATCTGTACGTGTAACAGAAGCTGTCGTTAACAAATACAAAAAATTCAGGAGCACGTTGCATTATTGAAAAAGAATGGGAAACGTAACAATGTTGCAGCTGCAGCGAAGAAATTAAATGCAATACGGCGTTTGTGTATAAGGTTTTGAAGTTTCATAACAAACCTCTTCGCTCTCATGTCATGTCACTACTAAAATACGAAGTACTAAAGACATTCAACATTTATCGCACTAAAGGACGTACGGTACATAATTTTCATTTGAAAGCGTGGATGTTACTGACAGCGAGGAAATTGAACTATCCATTCCGTGCTTCTCGTGGTTTCATTAACAAATTTAAAAAAAGAGCACAGGATTTGCTCACGAAGGATTACTCAATTTGTAAGAAAGATGTTGAAAACGAAGATGAATTACTTGATAATACCCAAAAGTTTGAGATTAAAATTAATAAAATAATACATGAGAAACTGTACAACAGTGAATGAATGCATCTTTAATACAGATCAGTCTAGGTTTGAGTACGAAATGACATCTGGTAGAACTCTGTCAGAGTTAGGTTTGAAACACACTACAGCAGTCGTTCAGTCTTTGGCTTCTGTCCCACGCATATACCATCCAAATACACACTTCCCCAACACGACTAGGCACACACACACGCACACGCACACACACACACACACACACATATATATATATATATATATATATATATATATATATATATATATATATATTATAATAATAATAATAATAATATATCAAAAGTATCCGGACACCCCCAAAACATACGTTTTTCATATTTGGTGCATTGTACTGCCATGTACTGCCAGGTATTCATTATCAGCGACCTCAGTAGTCATTAGACATCGTGAGAAAGCAGAATAGTACGCTTCGCGAAACTCACGGACTTCGAACGTGGTCAGGTGATTGGGTGTCACTTGTGTCAGAAGTCTGTACGCGAGATTTCTACACTCCTAAACATCCCTAGGTCCACTGATGTGATAGTGAAGTGGAAACGTGAAGCACAAAGGGACATGTACAGCACAAAGGGTACAGGCCGACCTCGTCTGTTGACTGACAGAGATCGCCGACAGTTGAAGAGGGTCGTAAAGTGTAATAGGCAGACTATCCAGACCATCACACAGGAATTCCAAACTGCATCAGGAACCACTCCAAGTACTATGACAGTTAGGCGTGAGGTGAGAAAACTTGGATTTCATGGTCGAGCGGCTGCTCATAAGCTACACATCACGCAGGTAAATGCCAAACGTCTTCTCGCTTGGTGTAAGGAGCGTAAACATTGGGCGATTGAACAGTGGAAAAACGTTGTGTGGAGTGACGAATCGCGGTACACAATGTGGCGATCCGATGGTAGGGTGTGAGTATGGCGAATGCACGATGACCGTCATCTGTCAGCATGTGTAGTGCGAATAGTAAAATTCGGAGATGGTAGTGTTATGGTGTAGTCGTGTTTTTCTTGAATGGGGCTTGCACCCCCAGTTGTTTCGCGTGGCACTCTCACAGCGCAGGCCTACATTGATGTTTTAAGCACCTTGCTTCCCACTGTTGAAGAGCAATTCGGGGATGGCGATTGCATCTTTCAACACGATCGAGCACCTGTTCATACTGCACGGCCTGTGGCGGAGTGGTTACACGACCATAACATCCCTGTAATGGACTGGCCTGCACAGAGTCCTGACTTAAATCCTATAGAACACCTTTAGGATGTTTTGGAACGCTGACTTCGTGCCATGCCTCACCGACCTACACCGACATATCTCGTCAGTGCAGCACTCCGTGAAGAATGGGCTGACATTCCTCAAGAAACCTTCCGCACCTGATTGAAAGGATGCCTGCGAGAGTGGAAGCTGTCATCAAGGCTAAGGGTGGGCCAACATTATATTGAATTCCAGCAGTACCGATGGAGGGCGCCACGAACTTGTAAGTAATTTTGAGCGTAAAGGAGTGTTCGCACCCAAAGTGAAGCAACAGTTAGCTACACGGACAGCTCTCAACATTGTTATTCATGCGAGCAAATCAGGTAAACTCACTCGCGAACACGTCAAACGGTGGCTAAAAGACGTGTTTATTCCTGATGTGAAAGAGGATTCCGTGCTGTTGCTTGACTCGTGGAGTAGACAGACGGGTGAAGACGTGCGAGAATTGTTACATGGTAAAAACATTCGTGCTGAAGTTATACGCCCAAAGACCACTAAATTTATTCAGCCTCTTCATGTATACTTTTTTCGGTAATATAAGCTGGTAATTCGGAGACTTGAGGATTATTTTTAACATAAATTCATTGCTTATAGTAATCAGAACAAGTTACATGACAGAATTTTCATAATGAGAATGCATTCTGTTGTATATCATCAATTTTGTGCGCCAGTCCTAAAGGACATGCTTGCATATGCATGGCAGAAATGTTGGTATGTCACAAGAGCAATAGTTCATTCATTTACAAATTTTCTGGAGACTATGTTGCAAGTAGAAAATATTGTCTGTGGTCATGAAGATTGTGACGAAAGTGCATTTGTTCAGTGTTTGTACTGCTACACGATGCTGTGCGCTAATCACTTCGTTATGGATCTCCATGATCACAACTGAAGGGCAAGAGGTTAGTAGGCTAATATTTGCTTATGTGCGCCAGTTTATAAAATTTTTCTATTAATTTTCTAATAACTTCAAGACATATCTTTGTAAAGTCATATGTACCGTTGCACCTAACTTTTATTACTGCGTTTAAATGCTATGCATAATCGCAACACAAAGACTCATATATACAGCGCACTTTGAAATATATATAATTTGTTATAGTGCTGCTATTCCATTTTTCACTACATGCATTTCAATTTAATTAACGATTTCTCTCACTAGGCTCAAGATCTGATTGGTATAGTGGCTATTGTAGATCAAGTTACTACTACTGCATTAGCTAAAACCCTGCAAGTGTTCGCACGACCGTGTAGCATAACACAAATTTAACTTGCACAGTTCTTATATGTTCCTGTGGGTGAGAGAGCTCTTAACTCGGAAGTGAAACCAGATATGTCAAGTTTGGTTACGGAAATGGATTCAGGAGTAAATTCCAGTGCTATTTAATACTCCACATGACCCCCTTGCTATTTATCATATTTGACCGCGATTCAATATGGCGCCGTTCAAGATGGCGATCATGCACTGAAAGTACTTCTACATATATCTCATGGTTTATGGACCTTCCTCGTCAAAGGTTTATGAATTCAACAAGTTATTCCTTCAGACATATCGTTGCCATATTACCGATTCCATATAGAATCCACGAGATTCTTTTGTTTGTCCTATCATACTTTCGACCGTTGTTTAGGGTTACCAGATCGTGAAAGTGAAAAAAGAGTACACTTAGCAATGACTCTTGAAAAAAAATATAAATGACTAAAGTGTAACTGAAATGAAATTTCACTGTAATAAATAATAATAAATAAATATATATATATATATATATATATATATATATATATATATATATATATATATATATATATATATATATATATATATATATATATATATATATACTTTTACAACCTCAAGTGTTCTAGGCTCAATTTTCCACTGATCTATAGTTTGGTCACTGTCCTCAATATACAGTACGTATGAATATAATTTCATTTAGAAAATTATTCTAGTGCTAGTTGATGACAATTAATATACGAGGTTCTTATTCTTTATTATTATTATGATTATTATTATTATTATTATTATTACCAGAACCAAAGACTACATGCATAAAATAAACTTATATATTATGGATTATCTATAGATCACTATCATATACGTATTAAATATATTACAGTTTCGGCAATATATCAATGCCTTCAGCAATATATATTGGATTAAGAAATAAGTTGGTCAAGTGCTTATATGGAGCATTGGACTGTATGGTTCAGAGACTTAATACTACAGAAGTTAGAGAAGAAATATTAGGAGCTTCGAAAATTGGTGTTGGAGGAAGAAGAAGAAGATAAAATGGACAGAGAAGCAACAAACGAAGGTATTTTAAAACGAATAGGAGAGAATAGGACACTTTTAGACACCATCCTCCATAGGAAGGCCTATTGGATTGGACACATCTTGCGAAGAAATTGTCTTCTTCATACGCCATAGAAGGAAAGATGGAAAGAAAGCGAGGAATAGGAAGAAGAACACAAGTGATCGATAATTTGAAAAATAGAAGAAATTATTGAGAGTTAAAAGAGGAAGCTGAAGATCATGAAACGTGGAAGTAACATTTCCAGGCCCAAAACTAAAATAATAATATTTAAAAAAAAAAAAAAAAAAAGCCTATTAGTCCCATTACCTACCAACAGGCAGAATACTTCACAATAATAATAACAATAACCAATGCCTTCATTTAAAATATTTCCCACTCTCCTGTTAATATTTTCTTTTACTTTTACCATCATTTTCCTTTTTATCTATTTCTTTCTTTTTTATACCTATAATAGCTTGTATTACCGGAAACATTAATTCCCTTGCCTGTATCTTCTCCTTTTTCACTGTGTCTGATGAAGACAATGCTATATTACCGAAACAGTGATAAAGATTATTAATATAACTTTGTGTTGGTCAGATTTTATTTTTATTTAAGCGATACGTATATAGAATGAGCTTTTTAGATAACAATTTCTGGTTCTGTCATCTGATATATCATCATGAGTAAGAGACGACACGAATGTTCTTTAACAATAAAAATCTACGATTTTTTTCCCTACGACAGTCTACAAAATACCGAACTTCTTTACGATTTATTTTTATATTACTATAATCCTCGAGAAAGGGATATTTTTAAATGATTGATTTAGTGGAATACACATTTAGTGTTCGAGTTTCCTACTGATAGTTAGGAAAGAATTATATTTTTAAAAAAAAAATATAGAACGTTACACAAGCAACAAATTAAGAATCTGTATCAAGAGTTGCTTTATATGGTATCTTTTATGAAATTAAAAACAAAATGTCAGTATCAAAGTTATAAGTTTATATATTAAGGTTATAAGCTTAAAAGCAAAATTATTTAAAAGAAGTTATAAATTAATTTCTAGAAAACACTATTAATATTACAGAAACAAGAAGTAGATATTCTGTGTCAAAATGTCTTCCATATTGTATCTTTTATAGAATAAAAACATGTCAATATCAAAGTTATAGGTTTATATATCAAGGTTATAAGTTTAAAAGCAAAAGCATTTAAAAGAAGTTATAAATTAATCTGTTAAACCATTATAATATTAAAGAAATAAGTAGTAGATATTCTGTGTCAAAATGTCTTTCGTACTTTATCTTTTATAGACTAAAAACATGTCAATATCAAAGTTACAAACTTAAAAGCAAAAACATTTAAAAGAAGTTGTAATTTTAAAAAAAAACTATAATATTAAAGAAACAATAAGTAGCCATTCTGTATCAAAATCTCTTTTATATTGTATCTTTTATAGAATAAAAACATGTCAATATCAAAATTTATAAGCTTATATACCAAGGTTATAAGCTTAAAAGCAAAAACATTTAAAAGTTATTTTTAAAAAAGACTATTAATATTATAGAAACAAGAAGTAGATGTTCTGTGTCAAAATGTCTTTCATATTGTATCTTTCGTAGAATAAAAACATGTCAATATCAAAGTTACAAACTTAAAAGCAAAAAATTTAAAAGAAGTTGTAATTAAAAAGAAAACTAATATTAAAGAAACAAAACTAGCCATTCTGTGTCAAAATCTCTTTTATATTGTATCTTTTATAGTATAAAGAACAAAATGTCATTATCAAAGTTGTAAGTTTATATACCAAAGTTATAAGCTTAAAAGCAAAAACATTTAAAAGAAGTTATAAGTTAATTTTTTAGAAACACTATTAGTATTGCAGAAACAAGAAGTAGCCATTGTGCATAAAAATGTCTTTTATAATGTATCTTTTATAGAATAGAAACATGCCAATATCAAAGTTTATAAGTGTATATCTCAAGGTTGTAAGCTTAAAAGCAAAAACATTTGAAAAAAGTTATTTTAAAAAACACTATTAATATTATAGAAACAAGGAGGAGACATTCTGTCTAGATTGTACCTTTTATGGAATTAAAAACAAAATGTCAATATGAAAGTTATAAGTTTATATATCAATGTTATAAGCTTAAAAGCGTTTATATTTTCTTAAAAATGTATTTTTTTTAAATAAACATTTTCTTTGTAAGAGTATATGATATTTTTACTGATTTAAAAAAAATAAAAACAAGTTAATTTACTTCTCAACAGAAGTTGTACACGAAATTGTAGCTTTTGTTTCTCTTATTTGTTACATTACGGATATGAATTAATTACTTTTTAGTACGGTACGTATATTGCAAAATACAGCACAGTAAAATATGCCCATACGGAAAATATGTTTCCAGCGATAACCAGTATTTAATTGAATGACTTTACACTCCCATGATTTCATTTAGTTAAACTTGTATTAAACGCAACCTATCCAACGCGTAAAAAGTCGTCTTTGACCACGAATACAGATAATACTATAAGCATGCATGCCCATTTGTTCATGCATGTATATATCAATGACTTATATGAATAATCTGTTTTTATAGAAATTGCCTAAGCTCTTTCAGTAAAACGATTCATCAGATAGGGTGAAGAACCAGGGGAAAAGGAAAAATAAATCACAAGATAAAATGCTTCAAAGCATACAAGTGGAAGCCTGCATTTGAAGATGACGCCCTTATAGCTACATTTTTGGCAGTGAGCAAAGTCTGTAATTACTATAGAGCGAAAGTTAAGGCAAAATGCCATATTTTGCCATTTTTAAGAAAAATCTTTGATAAACGCCATTTCTTAACTGCTTCTTTTTAATTTTTCCTTGCAGCGAGAAATGCATGTCATGTTGCTAACTGATAGAGAGGAACGCATTGTCAATCAGTGAGATAAGAATTTAAGGTTTCTTAGCCGTCAGGGGCTGAACTGAGTCCCACAACCACAACCATTATTAACCAACTGAGTCCCACAAATTCCTGGAAAGAATAAACGGTAGAAGATGTGCGATAACAAATGATTTCTTCAGTTAAAGGAATTCAATCTTGTTGTTTCTTGATGCTGTTCTGTGAGTTACTGTTCCTCTCTCACTATGCCGAAGTTTTGGATGGTGAGAGCAAGGTTGATATGGGTTTGGATCTCATTGTTATCGCGTGCTTTAAATATGCTCCTCTCACATCGGCAATGTTAAAAGATCGTTTTCGCATCTCAAATTAATCTTAACAGACAGGCGACATAGACATAGAAAAACTCCTTGTTATTTCCTGCAACAAGAAGTGAACTATACACTATGTAGCAGGACTGCTTTCCCAAGAGCCAAGGTGGGCTTATCTCTGCTAATTTTTTAGACGTTTCTTTTTCATAGACATACACATAAGCCTATTTCTGTTAAGCTTTTCTTGAGCTACAAAAACTGCTAATATTTATGTACTATGTACTCTTCCTAAAAATTTGATGTGTCCTCTTTCCTCATAATTCCAAGATGATGAATGAAATTAGTGATTCTTGCAATGACTATTTTATTCACAATTATTTTGCTATTTTAATAATCTGTGTAATCAGATATCAACTTTTTATATTTTATTTATTTATTTATTTATTTTTACTAAGATGAAGTCTTAAAAGTAAAACAAATATGCTCATTTCTGCCACATAAAGTGCCATTTTTGGAATTTATTTTTCCATTTTTTTAGAACAATTTTGGAATTTTCTATTTTGCCTGCCATTTTTGGTGTTTTATTTTGCCATAACTTCCGGTCTTTAGTAATTACATTTAAAAGTGATGTGTCCTTCTAACGAAGATGTTTCTCAAGGCCACTGAGTCCATACTTAAAAAAGAAAAAAATATATCGGCTTGCATTGGTCACCTGTCTATTGCGGAAGTTGAACATTTCACCTGTTAATAGAGTATTCAGGATTGAGATACCAGAATTTTTAATATTTTGACAAAATTCAAAGTTGCCAATTGCAAAAAAGTGAATAAATGGTATTCTTATGAACGAAACTTATTTTTTTCGATACATTTTGAATGTCATTTTCCTGGCAAAAGGGGTATTTTAGCAAATATATTCAAGTTAAAAATTCTTATTTTCATATAAACAATCTGAATCTGGTCCAAATATTATAGTTACCCATTTAAGTATTGGGAATTTGGAAATTCAAAATACCGTCTTTAAATTTGGCACGTACGATTTACCGATATTTAATAAAAGCATACATTGACTGTTATACCTACCCTGAGAATCATAATTAGATTATCACTTTTCTGGCATGAGTCCTTTTTCCGAGAAAAGATTAAAATGAGCAGTCACTCTTTAGCTGTTATTCAAAATTTGGTGGTTAGTGGTTGTTATTCTCATCAAAACGTACCAGAGCTATTGGTAATCACTAAAGACAGATTTTTATGAAGAAAAGTTCAGGAAAATATCAAATTGAAAATGCCAAAACATGAAGAAATATGAAAATTTATTTCGGAGTTTTTTTTTCCATATTTTAAGTATAAATGGAATAAATTACTTTAGTCACAAAATTACTTCCTCAGTACATGCTTCGTGTCATACGCAGAACTATTAATTTGCAGTAAATATCGACAGATCTCTCCATAGAGTTCAGAAGAAGTTTAAATCTTCTGTCTGTCAAGATAGTTTTGCATCACGAGAAGCTTTGCTCCACATAGCATGAAGTGATTAGGAATACATGTGTGCTTACGTTCTTGTACATCCCTTATTTGGAGTAAGATTGAATATGATCTGTTGTTTTGAAGATCTTCCATTTTAGCAAAAGTCCTTCTTACATTTCCAGAAACCAGTGTTGGGTAAGTTACTTGTAAAAATGTAACGCGTTACAAGTTACTTTAGTTTTCCTTAAAATGTAACGCGTTACTTGCCCCCCAAAAGTAACTTTTACCCTAATTCGAAAGTAACGCGTTACTTTTAGGTCCAAAACTATGAATATGTAAAAAAAAAAAAAAAAAATTTTATTACTTCAATTTTCCATACTAATACTCTACCATTATTATTATTATTATTATTATTATTATTATTATTATTATTATTATTATTATTATTATTATTATTATTATTATTACTGCACATTCTGATTTTCCCCAATCATCGTTAATATTTAGAACTGTAGGTTGATATTAGTAGCGCTGCTATATCCTTTCATGTGGACAGTTACTTCATTGGAAATTTGATGTGCTTCGCTGACTTTATAAACGCAATATTTACGTTCTGAATCGGTTTATGTAGATACAAGAACAAATTCTTACTTGACAGCTATATGAACATTTTCATATAATGTAATACTGACTAAAACACCATACTGCGTTAGAAAAAAAAATGGCTGCTTGTTATTATTCTGCTAAAAAGTAACAATGGTGTTATGTAAAATTAAAAGTACAGATTATAGAGAAGCATTACACAACAACTAATAAAATGAGAACATATGAACTGGGGATGAATCAAAACTTGCCAGTAACTCTAAAATTAATACATGCTTTTTAAAGCTAGTTGTTCCAAACTCTATAATCAACGGGACTGTAGGATACGCAAACTGATTTGAGAGAACTCCAATATTACATAAGGTCAACGAACTATTTTCTAGTAAAAAAGCAGGCCCACTCATCACAACAAAGTTTAAAATTTCATATTAATCCATTACTGTATACTGTTAATTATGGCACCCTAGCTGTTGATAAATATTTCCCACCGGTGCACTTTAGAAACTGGACTTTTAAATTCAGTCCACCAGCATCCTCAGCTTTTGAGAAAAAGGTATTCTTTCGAACGTTCGAACGGTAAAATATTTTCGTTCTTAAAACAAAACCAATCAAAGTAAAAAGGACTACCATTGCTCTGGTAGTTCACTCACTGAATGTATTGATTTGGAGCTGTCAAAATCTATGACAAAAATCTTCCAGGTGCTTGCAATCAGTACATGTGGTTTCCCTGAAGCTGCATCATCTTCCAAAAACAGCAATGGCTCTAAGATTTTATCTGTTTCTTTGTGTGCCGGTGACTGTCGGTCAATGACATACATAGTTCATGCTCCATTGTTCCATTCTGAGAAATTCACTTACAGGAAATAAACATTTGTTTCCGAAAATATGTATATATATATAATAGTTACTCATCCGAAATGTAACGCAAACTATGGACGTTACTAGGAAACGTTACTTAAAAAGTAACGCGTTACTTTCGTTACTTCACTTCCCAAAACTGCCCAGAAACTATATCGAGCTGATGTTTTAATTCTTCCAAATATTGCAAAGACCTGGCAGCGGTAGATGACTTCTTTCCAGTTTCTTTAGGATTTGTGGATTTCATTTTATATATATATATATATATATGAACGTGAGCAAACTTATTTGTAACATTTTCCTCTGCAATTTTTTTGTGCTTACGAGACACGGTTGGCAGAATCCGAATCAAAAGTTGTAAATTACCTGTAATGTAAAACACAGATCTTGATGCTGTAAATGCGGTTTGATTTAATTATTTGTTTTATAAGGATTAAGACGTGAAACATAAATTTAATGTGAGAAGTAAGTAATAGATACAAATAACGTCTTAGTCCTTATAAAACAAATAATTAGATCAAATTGCATTTACAGCAGAAACAATTCATTTGCGTTTAACAAGGAATCAAGGTAATATTAATGAATTAGTTCCTTGTCATAATTTTCTGAATACATATTTTCCTTAAAGTTGACTCGGAAGGTGATGACAGTATTTACAGTATTTCTCAAGAAACTCCTCCACTTTTGGATTTTGCAACTTGATTATTGCGATGTCGGCTGATGTAAATGCTTCACATAGATCTTGTACAAGTTGATTTTTGTAAATCTTGAGGCAGTGAGTGAATCAGTCAAAAGTGTTCGCCTTAGTACTTTCGACAATTTGACTCTGAGCATTCTTCACATGCAATTTTGGTTTAGTATGCTACTGCAACTGGCACACACCTGCACAAAATTAAATGAAAATGTAAACTGCTGTAATAGCTACAGCCCGAAAAATAATATATATATGTTCATTTGAGCTACATAACTTATAACAGATAAATGTATCAGTTACAGAAAGCTTAGTTGGTATGTCAGATGTCAATGGGACAATGGGTACTCACCAGACAAAAAATTAGTAATCCCATGGATAGATCACACTAATACTGAGACACCACATCTGGCTCTGATAACCGCCCCAATTCGATGAGGAAAATCCACAGATTCTGCATCGATATCTGTGGAGCATCAGAAAACAACTTTTTGTTTGCAGAGGGGTGACTATTTTTTCTCCGGTAAACTCATTTCATTATAAAAGTTTTAAAAGAATAAAAATAAAATATAGAAAGTATTAAAACTTAAAAATCCAGATGTCACTAACGCCTCTTTCTATCAACAATGCAGTAAGCCGTACCCAGCCACACGAGGTAGTGGCTAGGGTCGCGGATTCTAACCAGGATTGTCTTAGACCGTAGCCGCCAACACAGCCCAGAAATACAAATTAACCTTAAAATAGTAGGCAGCTTTAAAAAAAAAAAGAAAGAAAAGAAAATATCACGTTTTGAAAAATTCTTGTTCAAAATATGCAAAACTACATCCCGAGTTTTATTTGTGGTTAATAAATAAATGAATACAAATTTCCAAAGAAGTCATTCAGCACTTTAGAATGTATACAAAATTACTAAATTATTGCCTAAGTAATTTACTTGAATAGCCGAATAGCCGAGTTACCCCCGTAGTTTGTTATTATTACTGTACTATCATATCTCTATTTGTTGACTTAAATGTTAACTCGTGTGTTCAAGACATTTCAGAAAATCTAAATTTTCACATGGACAACTACTTACCAATCTCTATCAATTAAATCAAGTATATACATTTCATGAGCTAATAAAAAGAAACAATTTATGAGTATGTTCCATTAGCTAAAGAAAACAAAGATGAAATAATATTGTTGATTTCTAACGTAGTTGGATAATAGTACTAGAGAATTCCCAGAAAGCTCATGGACATGATTATCGTGTTAAGTTTATGAGTCCTCCTATTGAATCCAGTAGAGATTTTAGATTATTTTTACTTGGGGAAATGTTTTGTCCTGCGTAAATTTTCTCAGGTCTCTCCTTGAACGCATTCCTATCGAACCTACAACCAACTCGCATATAAGAAATTAAGCATTCTACTTAATAAAAAAAAAAAAAAAAAACCTCCGTGATTTTATATCAGTGATTTTTTCTTAAGAATGAAGAAGATGCGCTTCGAATCTCGGTTGGTGACTCAAACACTTGGACATTAATTAGTATAATAACGCAGGTTTCGAACAATGCTTATTTACGTAAAAAAAAAAAAAAAAAAAAAAAAGTAAATAAAATTACTGTCACAACAGTCTTCGTGTGCTTATACGTGTAGCTTGCATTGAAGATTTCAAAAGAACTGCAAAACTTGGATGAGTGCTTGTGTTCAAAGAGACTGATTGTGTTGTACTGCTAAGGAAAATAACACTAGTTACATATTTAAGTGGTTTAGTAAATTCAAAGCATTGACTTTATTGCTGAATAATACTTCAGTAATATATGTTAGATACTTTGTTGTTATAACCTTGTCCTTAGATAATCGATTATATTCAAGTAATTAATTACACTGGCCGACGTCAGTTCGGTTACAGAAAGGAAAACCTCTGACTCTGACTAATTTCAGGATGCTGAATTCGAAATTGATAGCCGTTTTACTACATTAGCTCGTATTTTGGCGTTACGCATTGTTGTCAATTTTGCCATTTTGTAGGGACAGCTTCAGATGTCATCGAAGTAATTGACAATGCAGAGTCGTTCTGACGCGTGATTAGAGCCATAATAAATAGTTAGACTAACATATGTTTCCTGCCACGGGCGTGCCCGCCGGAGGGATGAGGGGGACGCGTCCCCCCACAAATTTTCCAGGAGGGGATTGTCCCGCCCAGAAAATTGGATAGCGGGATTCTTCCTCAAATATTTCGGCAAAAATGACTAAATACTGAAATGGAAACGTTGGTTGTCAATTAATGATTTATGGAGTGGGTAAAGAGTTAAAATTTCTTTGAAGAAAATTCTGCAACAATTATCACAATATATAATTGAAGTGCAGAACGTAGCGAGACTGTAGTAGATACATCGAAAATTACCATAAAGCGTGCACACGTTCAGTTGCAGCAAAAAAGGTTTTGAAATATACCTTTATGAAAATGGTATATTCTAATTGAAAGTACGTACGCAGTTCTTAGTGCGTCTTTTTATTTTGTACAGTTACCGATTTGTGCAAAACTTACAACTTGCTTCCAAAGCAAAAATATGTCGAATCCTTGCCTAAAGAGATGTTTTTCTTTGTGTGCGGATGTGTAGATTATTTCCGTGTTCCAGGCACATAGCCAGGATTTCGTAATGGTGGGGGTCCATCACATGAAATACTGTGGATATCACACCAAGGGCTCGATTATTTTAAAGTATTTTACTGGCAACATATATTGGTTCGTTTTGCCAGGATTTCGTAATTGGGGGGACGTGACATGAAATACTGTGGTTATCACACTAGGGGCTCGATCAATCTAAACTATTTTACTGGCAAACTTTTTCTCGTTTCTTTTTGTTTTATCCTTCCTTATTTTTTTTCATTTCTGGTTTCGAAGGGGGGTCCAAACCCCCAGATACCCCTTGGCTACGTGCCTGCGTGTACTTTCTAACTTTGACAACTGGACTGTGCGCGCGTCCGGCCCCTCTGCCCCCCCTTCCCTATGCCGCTGGGACTACATGACATACAAGTGTGTCGTGACACAGCGGGTGAGAACCAAAGTCCGAAAGTGCTGACTCACACTTTTTGTCTGATGTGGAAATTAACGTATAGTGTTGCACTAAATTCTCCGACAGGTTTCATTTTTACGTGTGTTCTTTGAAGGTCGATATCACCGAAAGTATTGCTATCGATTTACTTTTGTGTGTGTGTGTGTGTGTGTGTGTGTGTGTGTAAAACAACGTACATTTTCAACGAACTTAACTTCGTTACTGAATTTTTTGGGTCTTATGCAGAGTCGTTTTGACGTATAATTAGCGCCATACTAAAGGCCTGCCTACTGCAGAAACATGTTAGTCGAACTCTAATATGGTACTAATCACGTGTCAGAACGACTGTGCATAAGGCCTTCTGTCTCTGTGTGTGTTTGTGTCTGTTATTTGCGAATTTTTCATGTTTGAGCCTTCCATTCCATAGAGCATCAAAAACTATCTGAAAGAAGTGAAGGAATTTTTCGCGTCATTCTTTCTGTTCCCGAGGGGCCGCGGTGCGTCAGTGGTAGAGCGTTCAACTCTGGTGTTTGGGGTTCCGGGTTCAAACCCTGCTCCCACCAAGTGAACTTTGTGGTGGACAAACACCGTGCTCGTGGGTTTTCTCGGAGTTCTCCCGTTTCCTCCCACTTTCTACATTCCACCATTTCATTCATTTCTCATAATCACCTTCTCCTTTAGTCTAACCGGCATAATCGTGGAACGTCAAACTCAAAGATTTCATTTCATTTTCTTTCTGTTCCCGAGATATTGGCCCAAAAAGTTCCGTTTTCGGGAGATTTAAGAAACCATATCTCGGGAACCATAAGTCACAGAAAGATGATATTGGTGTTGGTCAACACCTAAGAGGATGGTGAATATTTTGGTATCAAATAGTATCCGGTGGCCAACCGGCCACTGCTCCCTAGATATTGGCCAAGAAAGTTCGAATTTCGGGAGATTTAAGGAGCTATATCTCGGGAACCGTAAGTCATAGATAGATGATATTGGTGTTGATCAATACCTAAGAGAATGATGAGCATTTTGGTACCAAATAATAACCGGTGGCCTCTGGCCAACTGGTAACCGTTCCCCAGATATTGACCAAAAAAGTTCAGATTTCGGGAGATTTAAGGAACCATATCTCGGGAACCGGAGATAGAGAGATGATATTTTGCAAATTTTTCAATTTTGAACCCTCCATTTTGAGCATGTGTCTTCATAAAACAATATATCATAGAACGTTTTAACAGAACTCTTAAAATATGAGAGGAAAAATTTAATACTCAAGGAAATTATAAATATATTACAAGAATTGTTTAATGAGCATAATAAAGTACATACAAAAATTGATATAAAACCTGTAGAAGTTAATAAGAAAAACTAATTCTTTTTAAGTTCGTTGTGGTAATGCTCTTGGAGCTTCCTCAACTGGTTTGTACTAAATTTTCCGATATGTTTAATTTCCATGTGTTGACAACGCGGGTTGGCGGCACGGAATTGCCTAGAACGGGTCGATTCCTTGAAGGTCGATCAATGTCTCTGGAAGTATTGACGAACTTTTTTGGTTTGTTTTATTTGGAAATGAACGCTCAGTTCTCAGTAGATTTTAGTTAATTTTCTACAACTTACTCAAGCGGACAGGTTCACTGTAAAAAATTTCGTAGGTAAATTTACAAAAAATGGTGGCAATCTGTTTGCCACTCCTCTATGTAAATCAATTTACCCCTTTAAAGTAAAATTACTAATATGAAAGGGTGTAAAATTACATTTTTATCAGTAAAAATATCATACTTTCTTATAAATTTACTGTAAATCTGTAAAAAGACACAGCAAATTTTGTAATTTAATCTAAGGAAATGTATATCAACTTACAAAATAAAGGGTAAATGATTTTACATTGATGTTTGGCAATTTAATTACAATTCTTTTTTTCAGTGTTGGATACCGTTTTCCTGGCCCCATCCAATTTTAAATTTTATTTCCTTTGAATTATGTACCGAACATTCTTTTGTTTTATGTGGAAATGAACGCACATTTTTTTTGCACTAAATTGTCAAGAGCTTTGAGCTTTTGTCTTTACCCTGGGTAAATGTGCAGGTGGATAGCGTTTTGCTGGCCCCACCCAATTGTACTGTAAATTTGATTCTCTTGTAATTATGAAGAACTCTTTTTTTTTTTAATGCGGGTATGAACGCACATTTTTTGCACTAAGCATTACACACGTTCGTGAAATAAAAATCTGCTTATTGGGTGGGACGCTACAGATATGTTCCACGGTGTCCCACAGGGATGTTCTTGGTACTAAAAGACATGTTGAATTCTAAGTCAATCAAGGAACGTAATCCGTTTTAAAGCTAACAAAGTAATTCGTGATAATAAAATTGTCAATACAATGTGGATAATGAAGATGCCATGGGAAGAGCCGAAACGTGATTTTCGTTTAAAGTAGACAAGGGCGCTCAACAGGAAGGCAAGGTGGGGCAATCGCCCCCCCCCCCCCTAGAGGAAATTGTACTTTGAAAGATCGAAAACCCAATAGAATTTTTAGACCGGTTACCGCAAAATTTGAAACTATATTTGAAATGTTGCTTATGGAAACCACAACATGGGCGCTCTTGAAAGTAGATTATTATTCCACTTATTAGCTGAAAAGTTCAAGGATGCTTCGGATATACGTTTATGTATCAACATTTTGTCTTCTTCCTTCCATGAAAGATGAAAAAATAACTGAAAATAAAAAATGAAGTTAAATTTTTAATTTCGCATCCCTCGTTTATGCTCTTTAGGCTACCATGAAATAATTGATGGCAGTGGCGTATTTACGATTTTGTTTCGGGGAGGCTTTGCTAACTTTCGGGGGGGGACTTTGCCTGAAAATGTGAAAATTCTGCAAGATATTTCATATACTTTAGTAAGATTTCGGGGGGGCTTAAGCCCGGAAGTTCCCCTAAATACGCCACTGATTGATAGATTAAAATTTGAGAGGAAACGGAATAATCCCTAGAAAAAAACACGAGTACGATGTTATCCACTGAAAACTTACGTAGTGTGCAAACGAACGATGGATCTCCCATAATAGAGCTGAACGCTACACTAGTTTTTTTTTTTTTTTTTTTTTTTTTTTTTTTTTTTTTTTTAACTTGTTAACTCTTTCTTATTTTACTCTTATGAATTTCTACCGAACTCGACAGTGACACAATCTCAAAAATATTAAGGACAGTTGGGGGCAATGTCGAGAGGTCTGAAATTTTAGGCTGATGATCCTGAGATAAAACCATTAGGGATTCTACTCGTTTTGAAGAGTACGTGGATTAGTAACTGTCTTCAATGTGCCTGTGCTTGTTTCTCTGTCGAATCTAGTAGTCATGAACAGTGTTTCTTCCAGGCATGCTTTTTAGGGGTGCACTGTCCCCCGGAGGAGATCAAAATAATATGTCTATAATATAATAATAAATAGAATAGTATCAGCAGTGCACCCCGGAATACGAAGTGTGCCCCCCCCCCGGAACATAGTTTCTGAAAGAAATACTGGCAATGAAAAGAATATAGACCCTATGGAGAAAATAAGAATCGAAAAGAAATTTTGATTGAAAGAAAAGATGTACAACGCTCATCTGATGTAAGAGGTCTCTGATTCGATCCAAGGCCATATGAATTGTCAGTGTACAACATCGTATCCGTGGGTTTTCTCGGGATTTTCCCGCTTCTCCCCACAGTATCAACCTACAAATTCTTCCGTAATCATGTGCTTTCATTAATCATGTATTTGCGTTAGCTTCAAGGGCATAATCGTAAGACGCAAAACTAAAAATTTTATTTAGTTTTTCATTTTCAGCTATTATTTTCTTATTCTTCGTTGAAAAAATAAACCTGGTACGTAAAAGTACTCCGACGCACCTTATTAAATACAAACATAAATCAACGTTCTGCAAATTTTAAAATTATGTCTTATGAGATGAGTAAGCCCTATGTGAAATATCATTAAGATGTAAAGTCAGTAACAAGGGATGTTTATTATTCTTTAACTAATGTAAAGATAATAATGTTTCAGCACTCCCCATGATATTTTAAATTTTCCACACTGCATTCACAATTTTATTAACCGAATTTCTTTGTTAGCTTTAAAACAGGTCAAATTCCTTCATTGTTCTGGACTTTAAAATCCCTTTCAGCACCGAGAACATCTCTATATGAGACGTAGAATCCCAACTGTACGAATTTCCAACCGGAATCAACCCCGTGTCTTCTACACAGCAAGCGAGTACGCTTAACATATAGCCACGAGGGGGTTTTCAAATATGTTAGGGTTTAGGTAGTTTGTTTACAATGAATAACAAGAAATACGGTACATTTTTGTTGTTTTCGAATTTGTTTTTCTGTATTTCAATATGTACCCAAGGAACGGGATGATACACCGGGTATCATTTATGTAACAATCAGGATAGTGCTCACATGGTTATTTGTAACCTAAACTTTTATTGTTAACATAATCCAACTAGTTATCTGTTTTATATCTCAAAGAAGTGGTTGCATTCTGCAGATCTCACCAACGTATCAGTATCTACTGTTTTGCAGTGCGTTCTCTGTTATTTGCTCGAACAGTCACAGGAAAATGTATCACGATCACGTGAAAAAAGCCTATGCAGACTCTTAGCTAGAACTCACACGGGAGAGTCCCATAAGTTGTCGCTAAAATCTTATTGCAACATAGCAGATCTGATAGAGCATCATGAGAAATAAAAATGAGCTAAATTTAAGGTGCTATGGACCAGACGCATAGGAGCTAAGGGACTTCAAAATTCGAATATGCAAAAAATTATGGTCAATGTTCCGTTAAGGGGGTCCAGTGTCTTTGACACTACTTCTTTCTATTGATTTTCGTTCGATTACATAATATAACGTTATATTAGGTTAGCTTAGGTCAGGTCAGGTTAGGTTAGGTTAGCTTAGGTCAGGTCAAGTCAGGTTAGGTTAGCTTAAGGGGGTCCAGTGTAGTTCTGGACCCCCTTAACGGAACATGGACCAAAATTATTTCATGGAATTATGTATGTTTAAAATAAATATCTTGAAACCGTTAAAGCAATCAAAAATTGCACAATATAATGAGAGCAAAATTCCCTATCGAAAACCATAAGCAGTGTTGCCATAGGTGAAGCAGTATTGCCAACTCAGCATTAAAATATTTTGTTTGAAATAGCACCATATACAAGTATGCACAAATTTAAAATGCACTATTATCACTAAACATAAAAGTGAAGTGTAGTGGTACAGTGCTGCACACTATTGGAGCTACATGTCCTCGAACCACTCCATCACACTCCTGGCCTTGTGACATCTTGATCTCGAAAGGTGAACTATTACGTTTATGCATTCTGTACCTTTCTAAAGTAATAAATGCTGGAATTGGTTTCAAGGCTGTTTCTGAGTGGATACTTTCTTCAAAATAATATTAAAAATTATAGAAAGATTTTCGAGACATTCGAGTCGAGTCGAGATTTTTACGAGCAGTCTCGACTTGAACATTCGAGTCGAGAAATACGTTTGTCTCGACTGGTCTCGAATTTTACAAAGTGTGTCTCGACTCGTAAGCATCCCTAACTACAGAACAAGCGCAGAGGAAGGCTCTCAAAAGGTGTGGTTTTCATTCACGACAACGCCCGACCACACACTGCGATTATAACCAAACAACTCCTTGAAAGGTTTGGCTAGGAGATTTTTGGTCATCCTCCATTCAGTCCCAACCTAGGTTCTAGCGACTCCCATCTCTTTCTGCATCGGAAGTCTTTCCTTGGTGGTAAGCGCTTTAACAACGATGAAGAGTTGAAAGAACATGTTACCACATGGTTGACAACAGAGGCGGCAACATTCTATGACGGAGGAATACATGAACTTATACCACGCTGTGAAAAATGCCTGGAAAATTACGGGAGCTATGTGGAAAAGTAGTGTACGTGTTACTGATTTTTGTGCAATAATTGTTTGTATTGTTTGTATAAGAACTGTTTTTTTAGTATTTTCGTGTATAACTCTCTATAATACAACATAAACATGATAGTTTTTATTTTTCTCAAAGTTGAGGCGGAGGGAAAGAACTACTCCATGCGCCACCCCCCGTAATTACGGAGAAGCTCTCCAATGGTTTTGAGACATTATGTAAATAACATTGCAATCTTTTATGAAACATACCCTCACCGTATTTCAACATTTAGATAACCGGTATGTCAAGTCAAAATTGTAATAAAACATATTGCCTCTGCTTTTTAAATCCACTTGCATACAATACAAATTTGTCTCAAATTCTTCTTCAATCGGGGGTTTCCCGTTTCTCAATGTTGAACGTGTGTGGGAGATAGGGAGAGAAAAAAAGTGCCAAGTATGTCTGCTTAGTGTGTCATGTCATGCGATATTTCCCTTCCCCTTAGCAAAATCCACGTATGTAAGCGACGCTGTCCTTCAGTCATCGTGATCGAAGTGAAACATGCAAACACGACAGCAAAACAAGAACAAAACCTTTGTGATCAACCTGATTGTGAATTCCAGGAGTAAATATTCAAGCCGTTGGTATATCGAAAGTAACGGTAAGTAATCGTTTTAGTACATCGCAATTTGTTTAACATATTTTGTATTTTAACGATAAACTAAAACATATCTGCATTCTCAAAGAACTAACTATTAATTAAGATGCTCGCTGCCACTACATCTAAGTGTATCGTACTGTTGACAACAGGGCAGGCCCCCTAAAATTTTAATCATATGCTTGCAAATGAACTATAATATGGTGATGAACTATAATATGATTGGATTGGGCCCCCTAACTTCAGCCGCCTCTCCATTTTTGGGTTGGCTACCGGCCAGCAACAGAATACAAAGAATTTCGGTAAATTCATGAACAAACCAGGCCGAAATCTGTCCTTATACTTGAAGAGGCTGACAGAATCCCAGTTTTGATAAGATTGATGCATAATATATACAGAGACGCATCGGACTCTTTCGGACTGTTGTGCACTTAACACGTTCGCTGCGTTACGAGTCACCGGTGGCTTGTGTGACTACATTTCCGTGAGGTGCCGTTCTATGCATTACATTACCTCTGTACGTTTGTGGTATTTTCGTTTGTACAGATTTTTAACACTACCAGTATCCACGTGCTGCACGAGTCAGGTAACGCGTCCTGCTTTGGCGTAATGTAGTTTCAGATTCTCTCAACAGATGTCTGAAGTGTGAATTCGAAAGATTGTGTCATCATCTGTGGAGAGAAGCTCAAATTAAGATCTATGCACGAGTCATATTCATATTTATTTGCCTGTTTTTAGCTTACAAATGAGGACAATCCTCAATTAAGCATTACAGTTGTCAGACGGAGAAACTTTCAACGAGACACATGCTGACTCGCATAGCACTGAGATAAAAGCTCAGTTTCATACTACCGCAGCGAACGTGTTAAGTGCCGACGCGAATAAAATATTGACAGCGTTGAGGTGACAACGGCCAATAAGCATAACTGGTGGAGATGTGCAGTTCTGTGAGTGTAAAAAAACACCAAGAAAGTTTCCTACATCGAATTGTCATTTTTGTGTCATCGATCTCGTGTCGGCACTCATGTGTACAGCGGAGGATACTTCTAAATGGTACAGCCATATGGAGATTTACGGCTAAGGTGTACCATTTAGAAGTGTCCCCCGCTGTACAAGAGTCGGCTCTTTGATGTAAAATGAATGTGTTACGACTACTGTAAACGGTCAGGACAGTAACTGATCGAAGCTTCCAAAAACCTTAGAAGATGTTGATCATAGGGAGATTTATGTTCGGGTTGATTCATCATGTCCTTTCCCATCAAAACAATCATTAACAGTACTGAACACCATGAAATTCACAGTAACATTGCCTTCAAGCATCCAGAAATTGTCAAAATACATGACATCATATTGCTACTTGACAATATACGTGCAAATGTTGCTCAAGGGACGTTACAGACTCTCCCTGATTTGCAGTATGAAACACTTCTTTATCCACCACATTCTCCTGACGCCTCTCTCAGTGACTACTATCTATCCTGGCATTTTGAGCACTTCTTAGGAGGGAGACATTCCCTGATAATCTGGCAGAGCAGCATGCATTCTTCACATCATACACTGCTGACTTCTTTCGTTACGGAGTCTAATCGTTGGCTGAGCGAACGCAAAAATGTGTGGTTGTAAGTGTGTACGAAAACTACAGTTGCTCAGGACATACGAATCAGACGAACACCAAACAAAACGAATGTTTAGAGGAGAGACTGAGGCACACGCAGAATATGCACTCTTGCTTCTAAATAAATATCCAGGGTTGTAAACTAATACATGAAATCACCAGTAGAAGTACAGAAAATTACACTTTTAAAGGGACTGTATGTTAGAATGACTAAAGTGTTAGGTTCATAAGCTTTGTGCTGAATACTATTGCATGTAAAGAGTCTGCAGAATTATCCACAGCTATGATACTATTGACACCATAGATTTATGAGGGTCCGAAAGCTGACGTTTGTGATTTTTATGCCATTTTTGGAACGTAATATCTCAGGAGGGCAAAGTGCTAAAAACAAAATGCTGCATAGGCCACAAAGTAATTCTGTATGTGAATAAACTACTGTAAAAAATCATGACTGATATTACATCGAGAAAAAAGTGAGGACATGGTAAAAACGTGAAGAAAGGACGTGCGTTACGATGGTCGTAGCCCGGAAATTTTTAAATATTTGGATGTTTCATGCTAGATCTCAAAAACCACACATGGTTCAGCAATTAGGCTCGCTTTCGTTTGTGTTCAATTGTGCAAAAGCTTTCGAGTGGAGTTTGTTCCGTCTTTCTAGCTCCATGATCATTGCCACGTCTATATGGGATCATTGCCACGTTAGCTCCCCCTTGCACTCACTACATCCATCGTCAAACTGGACCACGGTATTAAGGCACTCAATGTAGCAACAAAATGTCATTGAAATCCAATCCCAGTTACGGAAGTTAATATGTTCACAAGGTTGCGTTATATAGAATAGATGTAAAGCAACCTTGCCATTCCAAAATACAGCCCTTTAAAATTGTAATTTTCTGTACTTTTTCTGGTGATTCCATGTATTGGTTTGCAGCCCTGAATATTTATTTAGAAGCGTGAGTACGTATTCTCCGCGTACCTCTGTCTCTCCTGTAAACATTCATTTTTGTTTTTTGTTCGACTGATTCGTAAGACCTGAGCAACTGTCCTTTTCGTACACGTTTGCAAATGTAAACATTGGCACTCCACCGACAACAAAGATAGCCGCCATTCAGGAACACTTGTACATACGATATCGTGAATAGTGTTATTGAACTTCTCATAAACAATATTCATCACACAAGGTTCATCACAAAGTTCATGTTTTTTTTTTATAATTTTCGGAGATGGTCGAGCAACCTGCTCTGGACCACTTCGTATGGATTGACCCAGACAAGGACCATTCACATTTCGATTGTAGTTTCTGATTAACCAGTTACTGTACTTTTCATTTCTTTGGCCTTTGGGTATTATTTTTCCAAAGCCTTTATTGCTGAAATAAATGGCGTAAACCTATGCGTAATATGTCTTAGAAAAGTCCATGAATACGTGACGTAATATATATGTAACGTGATTTATACATATATACTTCATCTTTTAAAAAAATATATAATTAGATTTTGATATTTTTCATAGTTTAAACTTTTAAGTTTCCTATTTTGTTATTTTTTTCATACAGTGTCTCCTCTCTCTAGCCTACTTATGATCCACCCTTGCAGATTCAAGTCGTAGGCAGTGTTCTTGTTGTAATACCTCACCATTTCGCAGCAAAAGTGTTGAATCCGGAAAAAATACAGAAAGCATGCCAATTTGCATCTGCTGTATTTAATTCAATTAACGTTGTAGATTTTACATTATGTTTCTGGTGATGGGAAAGGCAACTTACGTTGTTAAACTCTAAGCATCTAACTGAAGCCATTACTTGGAAAGCTTTCAGTACTAAGTCAAGAAAATTTCGGTGTTCTTTTACATGAAATGCACATGTTATTAGTCGAATTTTAGAGTACTTTCCTAGATAATAAATCGATATATGAAATAAGGATGACAAGGTTAGTTGGTTGGATTAGTATTTAGCGCCCCTTTCAGCAGCGAGGTTATATGAGACGTGGACTTACAGCCAGCGAAGTAACTAGGCTAGTTGTCGTCCGGGGCAAGAACTCGCCTTAGCGCCCCTCTGACCAACCAAACCAAGACGTTCCCTCATTTATTTGTCCAATTTTGCGCCCTCCCTATTTGGCGCCTGGGGAACAAACCCCGTTAACCCCTTCTAGCCCTTTTAGGATTGCAACTTTTTGAAGTAAATAGTAACTCATAGACTTTCACTCAAACAACCATTGCTTTCTTACTATTTATCGTAGTATCATGGTTCATACCTCGTTTTTTCAGGATAGAAATACTTTTCAACGGCACCAAGCACGTGTCCATATTATACACCAAAAATGAGAAAATCTGACAAAACCGGGAAGTTGCGTGCGTCGATATTGACTTCGGGATTCGAGACTCGGGGAAGCAAAGAGCCCACTGAATATTTATTGGAGTTGCTCTGGAGTCACACCAACAGAATTTTGGATCCGCCACTGCCACAAGTTTTGTTACGTGTGTTACCGAGACAGTTGCCTTTCTCGATTTAACGTTGCATAATCTCGTCTAAACCACGAACAATTGAGAAACTCCTGAATATGGTAGGAGAATTGCAGGCTACCGATCAGCCACCCAGTAATAATAGCTCGAATGCTAGAAGGGGGATAAACATGTCACTCGATGATGAGGAAGAGCAGATACAACCCTCTAACGGAAATAATAGGCCGTATAACCCCACCCGCGTTCGCAGAAGAGCCCATTAGAATAGTGCACCTTACAATCAGAGGGATGGGAGAGGCAACAACAGTAGAGGTGGCAACACTAATAGTTGGCAGTTATGTGATGGCAACTGGCAAGCGCAAAACGTGGGGTCTCGTGGCTCGATAACAGGAAGTAGGCGTGGCCAAAGAGGTAGAAGAAATGTGGGTAGCCACAAGGACGACAACTACCCATAGGAAATCAATGTGTTGGTTCCACAAGATCAGAGGACAGGTCAAATATCAAGAGGACAACAAACTCCAAACCGATCATGACCTAATAGCCCGAGCGCTTTTAGAAACTGAGAATTTCTCGCATGCTTACAGATGGCGAGAAGAAAGAGTGTTTTCTGAATATTCTGTCTGAGCCTCCGAAATTAAATCCTTGGAGCGTGCGTAATTTAGAAGTTAGTAGTTGCAATAATCATGATGGAAATTGGGAATCATTTTAAGGGTAATTGAAGGAAATAAACAGTTGCATAACTGTAGTGAATGTAGAGAAATTGTAGTGAGACAATATCTTTCGTGTGGAGAAAGCATCGACGTTTGTCAAAGGGAAAATTGTTTAGTGTTAAGAAAAGGTAAAGAAATAAAATTAGATAGAAAAAGTTTGGAGAGACGAACGCGATTTTTCGAGACCACAGATGAGGGCACAGAGAAGATGCCCACTAATGATTTGATTATCCTTCCGAAAGTGGAAGTAGTATTGTTTGGGAAATCATATTTGGCACTTATTGACAGAGGAGCGACGGTGAGCGCATTGAGCTCAGAGTTATGGGGAAAAATTAAGTGTCGTGACCCTCCACCAGCGTTCATAAAATCTACTAACATCAGAGTTAGTTCAGCATTTGGGAGATCTGTCGCCTCAATTCTCGGTCAGGTGATGTTGGAGCTTGAAATACTTGGAAGGTCATTTTATATCGTTCGCATAATAGTAAAAGGGCATAACCGAGATTTGAACATTGGATCGCAATTCTTTGCTGAGAGTAGAGCCGTTCTTAACTACCACAAGGGCGTGTTGCAGTTGAATTATCCCTATAAGATAGAGATTGCTTTTCGGGACATTGAAATCGAAGAAAATGATTTATTTATAAGAAAATTATCTTGGGAGTTCCAAGAAGAAAAAGTCGATAGAAATAATGAGTTCTCTAGTTTAAGTAGTATGTGCGTGTCGGATAGAGGACCCCATACGAATGTCCAGCTGAAGTTGTTGAATGCAGAAGAATGTCGTGAGAGAGAGACGGCAACACTGCGCACTCGGTTCGATTATATGAAATTCCTAACCACCGCTGAACTGGCGAATGTAGTATACTCGCCCCATGAATGGAAAAAGATTCGTACCCAGGCTACACCAGGTGAGATAAGAGAATATGTAGAGAAGTATACTGATTTGAGTAGGGATGAGAAACAACGGCTATTTGACGTGCTAAATAAACACAGGGAGATTTTTGATTTGAATCTCGGATGTATTCGTAATTATGAACAAACCATCGAGATTACAGATGACAGACCCATAAAAGCTAAAATGTATCCTTATGCAATGAAGCACAAAGTTCAGGTGGCTAATACCATAAACAGATGGCTAGCTTAGGGAATAGTGAAGAAGTTGCCAACCTCTTACACGAGTCCACTGATCGTGGTCCCGAAGAAGGACGGGAAGACCCGCATTAGTCTGGACGCAAGAAGATTGAGAGAGATTACGAGGAATGAGATGAATCAACCAATCCCAGCGTTGAGTAAACTACAAGATCTGTACGACAAACGCTGCTTTTCAACCGTGGACAGCATGGAAAGTTTTCTCCAAAATAAAGTGCATGAAGTTAGCCAACAGCACTTAGGATTTCTCCACGAAGGCATTTCTTACGTTATCGTTAAGTTGCACTTCGGAACATAACAGAGTCTTGCATTGTAAGTAAGGGCAATTGACTCCGTTCTAGGTGACGAATGTAGAGAGTTTTGCGGCCACTACGTAGATGATATCGCAATTACTAGTCACACATTTGATGAGCACATGCATCATCTTGATGTAGTTTTGGGAAAATTGCGCGGAAAATTTTTAACACTTAGATTTAAAAGGGTGAGTTGTGAAGCAACGCATAATCATCATATGGTATGATCTTTCTCCCGAAGGCATGCGGAAGTGTCCAGAGAAGATGAAGAAAGTCTGATATTTAAAAAACTCAGAAACGTACGAGATTTACGTAGTTTTGTTGGCTATTGTTAATTCTATAGGATTTTCAGCACTCAATATTCAGAAATACTCTTTCCACTTTTCCAGCTTTTGAAAAAGGGGGTGAAATTTCAATGGCTTTTATTTCATGAAGAGGCATACAATAGCATTCGCGAAGTATTTCAGGAAAAAGTAGTATTTAAGAGACCACTCCCTAACAAACAATTGATCTTAGAATGCGAAGCATCCAATGTGAGTTGTTCATCACATTTATATCAGATTGACGATCATGCCAACATTAGGATAATAGATATGACGTCGAGAATATTTAATTCAGCGGCACGCAATTACGGAATCATAGAAAAGGAATTAGCAGCGGTGATAGATGGCGTGAACAAATTCAAACAGTATTTGGTTGGTAACTGGTTCAAAATTCGTTCAGACCATCAATATCTTAGGTTCTTGCTATTATGTCGACTTACTTCACAGAGGCTTGTGAGATGGGTGCTCAGGGTGCTCCGTTTGAGCATATTAGAATTCGAATTCGAGTACGTGATGTCAAAAGACAATTTAAATGATTACTTGCTACGGTATCCTCCCTACACTAGAAAGGAATTTGACGAGAAGAAAAGTTAGTGTTAAACGAGTCGATGATGACATTCTGAGATTCCTAATGAATTGAGAAAATTGATTTCTATCTTGCCAGAGATGCAGTTGTCAGATCCAGTGTATGGAGAAATAAAGAGAAAGTTAATGAACAAAGAGTGTTCAGAGAAAGTAGCAACCACCAATTTGTGTTTTCCAATGGTCGGCTATGCAAGCGTGATTGTGAAGGGCTACTCATATGCATACCGGAAGTGCTTGTGCAGCCACTGCTCGAATATTACAACGAGCGTGGTCATCTGTCTGCGAGTAAACTCGTGCCAATGCTGTCGGCATATTTCGTCGGACCAAAGATGAGAAATGCCATAAGGAAGTACACGGCTTCGTGTGTGCTGTGTCAGAAGGCGTGAGCACCACACTCTTACCAGCCTGGACCACTTAATCCTGTTGTCGTAAATAGACATAGCTACATGATCTGTTTAGACTGGTTAGGGCATTTGCCGGTAGGAATTGGTAACGTAAATTACATACTTGTGTGTGTGGATGCTTTCTAGAAAAGCCACCACAAATTCTGCCTTAAGGAAACTGAAGGAGTTTCTTAAGCTGTGTCCGTCAGTGAAGCTTGCCGTAAAAGATAATGGGTCACAGTTCCCAACTGCTGCTGGAAAAGAGAACTAGAAGAGCTAGGAATAAAACCTATCTATAGACCTATCTATAGTACAATATATTATTCGCAAGGAAATATCGCGGAAGTAGGGGTTAAATCGACAGTGAGAATGTTAAGAAAGTTGTGCCATGACAAGCAGTATCAACGGCCAAAATACCGAGATAAGATAGAGAAGTGTTTAAATTTGTCAAAACATCTGTCGACAAACCTTAGCCCTTATGAAGTGCATTTCGGACAATCTATGTCAAAGGAAGTTGCTAAACTCTTTGACATACCGGAAGTAGAAAGGTATGAGTATTCAGTATTACTCGGAGATAGCAGCAAAGAATCTGAAGAAAAATGCACAAGCAAGAAAGAGAAAGTTAGATAAACAGCACCGAACTGTGCTATACGATTGTTGGTGCGTAGATTCCCAAAATGTGATGCTTTTTCAGAAATTACAAAGAAACTGCTACTTTTATATGCAGGTCCGTATTCTGTCAAAGACTGACAAAAATGTATACAGTCTGAAAGATCCCGTTACCAGGGAATTTAACATGAAGGGGGACGGATTTTACTTGAAGAAATACCGCTAACGAGACCATCTACGTTATACCATCATATGAATTTACAAAGTTAAAACATGTCAACCTATTACTTAACTGAAAAATCTAAACACAAAGAGCTACAACCTGTTAAACTTGCAGATCTAGATAAGTCTAAGTTCTATGAAATTACAGCTTGAAATATTATCCAAACGAGGAATGGTTCACAGGTATTAATACATTTAGATGATACTCCTAAAAGTACATTACCAGATAGATACAACGAAGATACTGAGCGAGTACAGAGTGATTTGAAAAACATGAGAATATTTATGCAGTACAAAGGTTTAAAGAAGTTTAGTAATGGATTTACAAAACATATACTTAGCTTCGAATCAAAACCTAGAAACTAGATTAAGTATGTCGCTCATCAAACATTGTTAGTGCTAGTTCAACTGAATAACTGTGTCACTCATCAAACATTGTTAGGGCTAGTTCAACTGAATAACAGTGTTGTTCATCAATTGATTAACAGTATGTAAAACTTTCATGATAATATCATCTATGTAATGTGGGTTCCTGTCGCCACAGCACGGCGCGTCCTCAGGTTGTGGATAGACGGAATGCCTTTAGATATAGGGGTTAGCTACGAATATACTGAATAAATAGTCGCGGAGAGAAGACAAGGATGGATCACAAAAATTGAATTTGACAAAAGTTTACTTGTTCTAAGAAATAAGATGAGTTATAATAGATACCCTGTCATTCAGTTGAAGCAGCTCTGCAGAGAAAGAGTATTAGAGGTTACTCCCGACTGCGGAAAGCTGAACTTATTAACTTACTAGAGAAAGATGATCTTAAAACATTCAAAGAAAGCCTAAGAAAACAGAACGTATTCCCATTTATGAAGGACATCTTTTAGAACTCAAACCTAAAAGACTAGATAGAAAAAAAGCCTTAACACTATTTCCATTTGAAGAAGAAGTAATTGAAGAACCTAGAGTGAAACCTGAATCAATACCAATTGATGTAAAGCTCCAAGATTCACCATTTAAATCAAAATTAGAGGCATGGGGATTCAAAACAGATTATAAAGAACATGATCCTCTAGAGCAATATTTGACTTCAACACCAAAGACTTTAATAAATAGACTGAACATCAGCTTAGAGAAATATGGTTCGATAAAGGCTAATCTCTTGATAGAATGTCACTATAAGATAAATAAAGAAATTCAAAACTTTTACTTCAACACTAATAACAAAGATATATTTCAATCAACCAATCTAAGAGTTCACAACTGATGCTAAAGAAATATTAAGAACAAGAATGGATGAGCTTCATGCTAGAGTTTCTGGATGGGCTCTCATGAATATAAACCACAGAATTAGCTATTGATAAATATGCACCGTATAGAGAATCATCATATATAGAACTACCAAATGAAATTTAAAGGAAACATTCTGTTATTAATGTAAAGAACAAAGATGGAAAAGATTTCTTATATTCAATTACTTGTGCATTACATCCTGTTGAAGAACATCTACAACGACCATCAAAATACACGCATGTTGTTAAAGGCTTGGAAGAAAAATTAAAAGATATCGATTGTCCTGTAAAACTGGCATCCCAAAAATTGAAAGAAGACTCGATATGTTGTTTAACGTTTATACATACAACGAAAAATACATTATATACATTTTATATCATACTCAAAACAAAGAAGACACATGTGAATCAATTATATGTAAAAGAAGAAACTAAAACACACTATTGTTGGATTAAAGACTTGAATAAATTAGTTAGCAGTCAAATAACTAAATGGAGAGCTCAAAAATATTTATGTGATATATGCTTGTTCTACCTTTACTCACAAGATGCATTAGATAAACATGAGAGAGATTGTTCTACTCACGAAGCTGTTAAAATAGAAATGCCACCAGAAGATACATATGTTGAATATCAGAACTACCAATATACGATTAAGATGCCGTTTGTGATTTACGCTGATTTCGAATGTTTATTGCACAAGGTTATGGGATGTGAATAATGCTATCCAGAAAACTTATCATATACCAAAAATATCAACTGCATAAGCCATCTGGGTTCTGTTACCATATTGTAAAAAGTGATGGAAGTAAAACAGATCCTGTTGTGTATAGAGGTAAAGATGCAGCTAAGAAGTTCATAAGAATGTTAAAGAAAGAAGCCAAACAAATATCAAATATGTATAGACAAAATTAGTTACTTTTAACACGTGAACAGATAGAAGTTCAACGAATCTACATCCTGTTCTTACTGTAAACTAGAATATACACCAGAGAATCATAAAGTAAAACATCACGATCATAAAACTGGAGTTTGTAGCCGCATTATGTAACAATTGTAATCTAAAAGTTAGAGTACCTAAGTTTGTGCCAATGATTACACATAACTTATCATGATATGACTCCCACTTGTTTATAAAAGAGCTAGGATGTAATAAAGAACAAATAGATTTAATACCTAATAACGAACAACAATACATATCATTCAGTAAGAAAGTTGAAACTATCAAATTAAAATTCAAAGATTCATTTAGATTTATGGTATGCAGTTTAGTAAATTATCATCAAATCTTACGAGAGAACAAATGACTCACAACAACACTTCTATCTTGATGAAGAACAATTGAAACTTGTAATAAGAAAAGGTGTTTACCCGTATGATTATGTTAGTGACTGGATAAGTTTAGACGGAGACAATTGCCAGCAAAGGAAGCATTTTTCAACAACCTTACCAATACACATATGTGATGAGGATTATGAGCATGCGAAGAAAGTATGGGAAGCATTTAAAGTTAAACTAGCAGCGTTCACCCCGCTTCGCTGCGGTCACCCCGGAACGCAATAAACTTTGTTACTTAGATAATTTTTACTTTTTCGCTTTCAAGTGATATGATAAAAACCATAGAAGATTGCAGTAAATGTTAACATTATATCGCCTGTCATTTATGTTAACCCGCCCCGATTCGCTGCGGTCACCCCCGAACGCAATAAACTTTGTTACTTAGATAATTTTTACTTTTTCGCTTTCAAGTGATATGATAAAAACCATTATAACGCCTGTCATTTATGTTAACCCGCCGAGTGACACGGTCATGCGGGTTGCATATAAATACGTTTATTTTTATACCTATGATGAACTAACAAAGGATTTGTACGTAATGGACACCTGAATGGTCAATTATCTCAAGACACTGGTAATTGAAAATTAAAGTGATATGATAAAAACCATCTAGGGTCCAAATCCTAATAACCCCCCAAAAATAAAAGAAATTGGTTCAGCCGTATTAGCGTGATGAGCGGACAAAGGATTTGTACGTTCTCTTTTATATATATAGATAGATAATTTCGGATAATACCATGACCTATATCTAAAATCTGATGTGTTGTTATTAACAGATCTGTTTGAGAACTTTAGAGAGACATGTCTTAAAGTTTATAGTCTTGATCTAGCATGGTATATGACAGCACCAAATTTAGCTTGGGATGCAATGTTAAAGATGTCAGATATAAAACTAGAGTTACTAATAGATTACGATATGATCTTGATGATAGAGAAAGGAATAAGAGGTGGTATTAGTCAAAGCCCGAGACGATATGTAAAAGCAAACAATAAGTATATGGAAGATTACGATGAGAATAAAGAAGAGTCTTACACTATGTACCTAGATGTCAATAACCTATACGGCTGGGCTATGAATCATGTACAGGGATTTAGATGGTTAAGCCAAGACGAGATAAGAGAAATACACTTCACAAATATACAAGACAATTCCGATACTTGTTATACATTATAAGTAGATCTTGAGTATCCAAAATAAATACATGACTATCCCAGACTATCCATTGGCTCCTCAAAAGATGTGTCCACCTGGTTCAAAACAATCAAAGCTATTAACAACCCTATATGATAGAGAAAAATATGTGATTCACTATCGAAACCTAAAAGAATGTCTAACACTTGGATTCATGGGCGTCATTTTGGGGGGTAGGGAGGGACATTTGCCCCCCCTGAGTTTGAGATGTATATAGTTTTTATCAATAGAACAGTAGTAAATCAGTGACAAACGCAAAATTTTACTTATATCAAGGGGTCTTGCCCCCAAGCAAAATCTGAAACGACGCTCGTGCTTGGATTGAAACTTGAGCAAATACATATTGTAATAGAGTTTGAACAAGCAGATTGGTTAAATAATTATATCGATTTAAACAAACAGATGAGAACTAAAGCAACAAATGATTTTGAGAAAGACTTTTACAAGCTCATGAATAACTCAGTATTCGGGAAGACAATGGAAAATGTTAGAAAGAGATGTAACCTATAAAATAGAATGTGATCAAGCAAGAGCAGAAAAACTAATTGCTAAACCAAATTTTAAAGATAGGATTATTTATACAGATAATCTGTGTGCAATAATAACGAATAAAACCAAATTGACTTTCAATAAACCAATATATGTTGGAATGAGTATCTTAGATCTATCAGATTATTTAATGTACGACTCCCATTATAATGTGAGGAAGCCAAAATACCAAGACAAAATGGAGTATGTTATACAGATACCGATAGCTATATTTACCATATTCAAACAGAAGATGTGTACGAAGTCATAAAAAATTATGTTGATTACCTCGACACAAGTGATTAATCTCAAGATAACAGATACAAGTATCCCAGATCATTAAGAAAATACTTGGTAAGATGAAGGATAAGGTTAAAGGCACAACTATAGAAGAGCTTGTAGGTTAAATATCTAAGATGTACTCAATAAAAGCACCTCAAATGGATCTAACAGACAAAGACTTTAAAGATAAGTTTGATAAGGAAAAGTGTTGTAAGAAAGCCAAAGTGTAAAAAAGGTTTTGTATGCAAAGAACTTAAATTTGACGAGCATAAAGACTGTTTACTATAAGTAGATGAATTTGATTGGAAGTTATAGGCATGATATAAGGTATATATAGTATAGAAGTAAATAAGTTAGTTTTAACTTGTGTACATGATAAGAGATATGTCTTAAAGAATGGGATAAATACCATACCATGGGGCATTATAAGATAGAAGAGTTGTAGATGTAAGGGGTAGATATAAGTTAGGTATAAGTTAGTTGTAGTATTAGATATAAGTGTACTTATTGTTTATGGATGTAGGGGCCGCGGTGGCTCAGAGGTAGAGCGTTCACCTCTGGTGCTTGGGGTCCCGGGTTCGATCCCAGCCCCCGCCAAGTGAACTTTGTGGTGGGCAAACACCGTGTGCGTGGGTTTTCTCGGGGTTCTCCCGTTTCCTCCCACTTTCTTCATTCCACCATTTCATTCACTACTCATCATCACCGTCTCCTTTAGCCTAACCGGCATATCCGTGGGACGTAAAACTCACAGATTTCATTTCATTTTTATGGATATAACTATAAAGTACTGTGGATGATGTATAAATTAACTAAAGTACTGCGCTAAATACTATTGGCTAGTGGCGGGTCACTTAGCGGTGGTGGGAAGAGGGTGAGCCCGTAGTTAGGTTTCTCCTCTACTTTTGAGTTTTACGTCCCGCGGTTATGTCAGTTAGGCTAAAGGAGACAGTGATGGTGAGAAATGAAAAAGAAATGGTGGAATAAAGAAAGTGGGATGAAACGGAAGTGCCCCAGGAAACCCACGCACAAAGTTTTTGTCCACCTTATTCTTTTATCGTTATCCTTGTTCTGTCTTATTATTCTGTTAATTAGTAAAACAATCTACTAATAACACGTTGATTTCATTTACAAGAAACGTCATCATTACCCAAAACTAGTACTGAATATTCTTTATCCTTTAGCGTAAACCATAAACTTGAAAATATAATAGTTTTTTCCTCATGTAGAATATAATAATTTTACCACAAATATTAATTATTATCATTCGCTTTTACTAACAGTGATTTGTTTGTCTCGATTTCTCGCCCATTATTTTACTTACATTTAATTAATGTTTTTTTCAGAATGTAAATAATGGATTACTGGCAAAATACCCCAAACTTGACAGACAAATTACGTCATATTATGGAAACACAGTTGTTGGTCGATTGTCATTTTACAGTTGGCAATGAGGTACGATAATATATGCGCTAAATCGTAGAATTAATGATTTCAAGTTGAATATATATTTTATTGCGTCGGTAAGATTATATTGTATGATATAGAACTAATTTAATGGTTTAATTACTGAAATGTACTCTACGCTACACATTTCCATTATATGTCGGTTCTCTCTATTACCATGATGCCATGTATGTGCAATGTGAGCGAAGACTATCACTGTAATGCCAGTCAGGATTATGGTCTTTGTCCTCTGAAGATAAAGCAGTCCTCAAGTAGGGGTCTATTTCAAAGCCACATGTATTGTGTTAACATTACATGTTTGGATTACGGTTTGTTTTATTCTGTTTTAAAGTTTATGTATTAGTTACATACGATTTCATTCTTAATTTGCTTGTTTCTAAGTTGATGGCACGTGCCCACCATCGTTTCGTATCTAAATTGAATTTAGCTACGAAAGAGGGAATTAATATTTTGAGATTTAGTCTTCAAATTTATTTTAACCACATCTCCAATCTATGCACTTTCACATGTAATTAAATGTGCTTAAAATTTCAGTGTGGTGGAAAACATCTCATGTACGGTAACTACCAAGGGAAGAAAACAACGGAAATTATATACAATAATACACACATCGAAATTGACTGAAAAAGCATATTTTGAAATGTTACGTTTTCAGCAGAAATTTGTAGGAAAAAGAAAGCGGGTGAGGAAGAAGTATGGTGTCAGAATAGAGAAATCTGTAACTACGTCTTGTTTCTGAATTTATAATGTCAAGTTCTAAATCACATTCAGATCCAACTATTCAGTGTCCAAGTTTCTTAAAAGTGTCATAGAACCATAGACAATCATTACCCAAAATAAGTGTGGGTAAAAATAATAAGATATTCCAAAAGAAAGACAAATTTTACAAATAGACAGTGCTCTTATCCAGAAAGCGCTAGAACTTTCCACTTTAGCGGGTGAGACCGTTCATATTATTTCTCGTAGGTTTAATTAATATTGTTTCTAATTTCGCAGTGTTTGTGTTAGTGTTCAACTTAAATAATATTTTCCGTATATAGAATATGCATTTTAATCGTATAAATAATCATTTATGTAAAAATGGCTGAACAAATAATAAGTACGGTAACAGATTCACAACAAGGTATAGAGAAAATGGAAACGGATCAAAGTAGAGAATCGTTGCCTAAACAAAAACAAATTAGAAATGAAAAAGTTACTCCTGCATCAAATCTGAAAGAATTAGTAAGATAACATTGAACAAAAATAACATATACCTATCAATTAGATAAAATCAAATACCAAATACATCACCTAGCACCATACTACGTTTTTCTAAAATCTCAAAACGAGGAATTAGGACGTAAACATATAATGAGCATCAGCCGAAAATTATTTTTCGCTGAAATCTCTTGAAGAGAAAAAGTAAATAGTATAGGCTGTAATCTAGTCAAAGTACTACTTAGTTAGGAAGAAGAAGCCAATAAATTTCTAGAACATTCCATTTTAACTCAACACAGTTGGGAAGCTTTCATTCCTCACCATGCAATCTATCTGACAGGCATCGTAAAAAAGTATTGCTTTCAATAGGTGGAAATTAATGACCTATTGAATGATATAAAACGCAATGTACCAGTAACCTCAGCAAGAACAATATACAAGAAAAATGAGAAAAACGAATTACAACCTACTACTACAGTTATTTTAACATTCGATTCGAAAGTCCTCCCTTCAGTATTATATAAAACGTACAGTACATACATATATTCCAATAATAACGCAATGTTTACATGGATGTAAGAAATTTGGTCACAGGAGGGCAAGCTGTCGCTTCAATAAAATTCTATGTATAAAATGTGGCGGTAATCACATACCGGACTCATGTTCCAGTCCTCCACATTGCATTAATTGCGGGAATTGCAAACTTCCTCACTGTCCGTAGAGATTGCGCCAGCAGAAGATTATGAAATTAATGGCGCGAGAAAGACTATCTTTTAATGAACCAAACACCATTTTGGAAAGACATTGCAAACGGATACAATTAATTCCCAAGTCCAATGCAGAAACTCATCTAGATCATCAGCATTTCACTCACCTCTCACATTTACTTCACTAACAAAAACCTACTCATCAGCAGCATGCTAAGAGGATATGCTTCCGCTAGTGACTCCTCAACACGAACATCCCGACATTCCTCCAGAAAAAAGGAGGAAAACCAACTTGATAATAAAATGCCGAGGCTAAATGCTGCAACAAAATCAAGTTTCAATCTAACTGGACTTGCACCACGACAATCCTCCTTTTTTCTTCAAATCGTACTAATAACTCTGCAGCACAGAGTAGTTCAGAAGTTATACCTAAACATACTCCAATCTCAAAGGATGATTATAACTACAAAATAAAACTTTCAATAAACCAATATTCTCAAAAAACTAATTTTATTCAAAAAGATTATACATCATTCGGAACAAAGAGGAAGACAAATCAGTCTCCATTCATCCCAATCTCATGGAGATCTCATAATTATACAACAGTAATCCAAAATAATAATATTAAACAAAGATAACATGAAAGATATGATAGATGTGACATACAAAAAAGAATGGATGTTATCAAAAAATACCTCACATCGTTCTTTACATCCACTCTGGAAAATAGATACTCCTCGCAACTTGTAATAATTCTCAATAATATAGATTCAATCTTAGATTTTTTAAAAAAAATCTTTTTGTGGCAGGAACTCATTATCAACGTTTTACGATATTACAGTGGAATACCCAGAGTGTTTATGGAAAAGGAGACTATCTACAGTTGCTGATCAATATATTTTCTCCAGACCTTATTTTTCTTCAGAAAACATGGTGTAATTCCGGGACTCCTTTACAAATTAAAAATTATCACTGCACCAATCAATTTCGACGCGATTCTCACGGAAGCATAGCTGTATCTATTTTAAAAAAAACATATGCAATATCAAACATTCACTCTGGATTTCAACGCCATTCATCGTCATACTCAATCATTAGGCTTAATCATCGAAAACATAAAAATGTCAAATATATATATATATATCCGAAAATACAACCAGACCTCAACTTTTGGAATATGTTACTGGATAAAAGTCATAACATAAATTATATAATAGGCGATTTCAATGCCAACTCGAAAATATGCAGGTCCAACAGAAATGACAAGTCTGGAAAAGCAGTTCTACAAACTCTTTCCAATTCCAATTACACCTTCCTCAACGATGGCTGTTCTACTCGTATTTACGTAAATTCATTTAATGCACTGGATCCAACTAAATATGTACATTACATAGAAACTGAGTGGTCTACATACTTTCACCCGTGAAGTAGTGATCATCTTCCAAAATTTGCAAAACCCACTATATAAGAACCACAGCAAAATTATCACATCCTGATGTACACGGACTTCGACCCAAACTTCAACATGTTTGCTCCAATTTCATGTGCTCAGATTACAAAATTACAATTTCAACACAACCGACTGATTTATTTAAAATAATCAAATCTACTTCATCGTCGCTAAATAATCTAAGAAAACTGCGATTAAGGGCACAGTTATGCAAAAATCACATAATAATAATAATAGAAAACCCATATGGTGGAATAATCTGTCAACAAAGTGTCAATGCTTGTCATATAGCAATTAAGAATTTCCTTAAGAAACGTACTTTTAGCCTCTTTATAGAACACCAAAGGAAAAATCAGAATCAAAGAAGATAATCAATCAAATTAAACGCCAAAGTTGGCAAGAATTTTGTAATACTTTATCAGACCGAACATCATCATACAAAATCTGGTCTTATTGGAAGAAATGTAAAAACTATTACTCAATTCGGATATGCAATTATATCTTCACGATTTATCTTGGATAGATCACTTTCATCAAAAACTAACCTCCTGTACAGCAAATAATAATCGACTATTAATGAAAGATTTGTTTAGCAACCTTAGTTCAGAACTAGACATAGATTTTAGTATGACTGAATTACAAACAGTTATCAACAGTATTCATCGCAATGTTGCACCAGGATTTGATGGAATTAGCTATAAGCATTATAAAAACTTACCATTATCAGAATTGCAACTATTATTAAGATATTATAATCATATATGGAACACTGGCAATATACCACTAGAATGGAAAAAAGTACTTGTAATTCCAATACCAAAGTCAAAAACATCCGCAGGTTCAAAAGATAATGACAGACCAATAGCGTTATTATCATGTGTCTACAAAATATTTGAAAATCTAACACTAAATAGACTTAAGTGGTTTTTAGAATATCAAAAATTTGTCTTTAATATCACGGGATTCAGAAGGAAATTTTCAACTTATGACGCACTGGCTCAACTAATTTTAGATGTTTATGAAGCATTTCTTACTAGAATCTCAATGTTAGTAAATTATTCTGGCATTAAGGGTAGTTATGATAATGTTATTTTGGATATACTTACTAGAAAAATGAAATAAAAAATAATCAAATCCCAGAAAAAATAATCAGAATAATCCACAACACTCTTATTAATCGAAACGTTTACATAAAAAACAAAAACTCCTACTTGCAACCATGAGAAATGTCCCTAGGTCTTTTACAGGGCAGTAAGCTGAGTCCTATTTTATTCAACATATCAGACTTAATCAATTTAAATTGGAATGACAGTACTATAGGATCATTCGCAGATGGTGTAATTTTAAGTAATTCAGCTTCTATTGAACAAGGCATCACTGAAATGGAACATAATGTAAAACAAATTGTCTCTTGGATGCATAATAATGGATTTGATCTTAATTGAAAAAAACATAATGTTCTCTCGGAAAAGAAATTTATCTCAACACTCACTGACAGATAATAACATCAAACTTTCTATCTGAATCTTGTATTAAGTATCTGGGACTATATCCCGACAAGAAACTCAACTGGAATCATCACATTCAACATTTATTAAGGAATTCTGAACAGTACTCACGGCTACTTAAACGTTTATCAGCGAAAAAATGGGGAATTAATCCGTTTACGCTAATTACGATTTTAAAACAAGGATGTCAAGCAAACATTCTCTTCGGAAGCAATTTTATAATACCATCAATAAACACTATATAGCAAGATGGAACAAATACTATATATTATATATACTATATATAGAAAAGTAAGTTTCTCACAGCCAACAGTTTGCCCGAAAATAGCACTTTTAAATAAATTTACATGCGTGCCGATTCAACTAGAGATCCTCAAGCAAGCCTACAAGTTTATCATTAACAGCTTCAGCAAAGCCTCTTCACCAATTAATTCAAAACTTCAAAAAATAGTTACTATAATGGAAAACAGGAAAACTCCATACGTCAAAAACAAACCTTAGATTGTTAGAGCATACATCAAATTACAACGTCATTATAAATATATACATAAATTACCGTCTCTCCGTTGCTATGCATGGAAATATTCTGTAAACTTGGTTAACATTAAAACTATAATATCTTCTTACATTAATGGAACAGTTGCTCAAAAATGTCCAACTTCAAAATCAACTTTCTCAAAATATATGTCAAGACCAAATACAGCAATATGTTCAAGATTACTCATTTATATACACGGACGCATCTAAATATCCCAATTCGAATGTTGGAGCAGCAATTTATATAGCAGATGGAGATATCACTCACAAATTCCAAGTAACTCATCATATGATCATTTATAACGGTGAAGCCTTCGCCATGAGACAAGCTCTATTATACGTCTAAAAACATAAAATCATCAAATCTTTTATATGTACAGATTCACTAAGTGTACTAACCGCCCTTGCCACAGCGCTTGGAATAATAGAGCTACTTGGATCATACTTAATATTAAATATCTCTATTCTTACATGGTCAATCAAAAGTATTCAATAATATTTGGATTCATGAGATTGCACGTAAATATAGAAAATAGCAACACAATCGACCTGGCTGTCAAAAGTGCATGTACGGAAGGAATCATGATTCCATTCAAGCTTACTCCGCAAAACCTTTATCCAGACATAATAAAAACGATCAATAATGAACTAACTTCATGGCGAAATCAACAACACACCTTCCAGGAGAATTTTACTGGAATATTAATACAACAAGAAAAAATAAACATGACCAACTTCTACAGTCATGGACCAGGGGAGAGATCATCCTCTACTATAGATTACTTTTTGGCACTGCATTAACACCCTATGAATTATATCAAACTAAAAAACAGGAAACTTATCACTGCTAGTGTGACAAAGGAATAGATACCATCAACCATTTACTGTTGAATGCGAATTATATCAACATTTTAAAGACAACCTTATGAAAAAACTGTATCATATTCATGGATATGCACCGTTATCATATAAATATATATTAGCCACGAGTAATTGGACATCTATAAAACTTATTATTCAATTCATGACATCTACTGGAATTAATTTTTAAAAAAATAGTAAAATAAAAACAAGAAGAAAAGAATCTCAAGAACACATTATTATAAAAATAAATAAATAAAAACCAAGTCATCTTAAGAAAAAACTCAAAGAAATATTCATTTACTATACAAGTGAACTATAATTTGTTTAGCTTTATAGTATCGTCAAATGCAGAAAAGAATTGCTAAATAGTCATTTCTTTCGGATCATATTTAGGAAAAGGAAAAGCATTGCTATACACATTTACAATAGGTCGTGAATTTTGGTTGGGTGTTCCAGACTGAGAACTAGATTGAGAAACATTATGGGAGGGAGATAGAGGGGTCGCCATATCTGATCTTAATTTCACCCTACGTCTGCTCATAAGTTTTATAAGAATAATATTTAATTTTTGAACGTGATTTCTGTACTCAAACTAACTTCGTTTTTCAAGATAACCTTCGCACACGCTAATGTCTACATAAGCATTTCCTGTTTCAATGCACTGCAATACGATATCCTAAGAATGCCTGACATATGAAAAACAACTCAAACATGAACGCAAAACGTATCTATATGTATATGTAATATTTCTTTGTTGTAAGTTACCACAGAATTCTCTATAGGAAATGGTATGCACATATTCAAACATATATATCAGCACCATCCTGCATAATAACAAATCTGATATCCCATGTAATTTTTCTCTGCATGATTTAATTCCTTACTCACATATGTGTGGCTTCGGGATCTATATCTATATTTTAAACGGAAAATTGTTCTATAACGTGTTTCTAACACGGGCGCTAGCCACAAAATTCGGCGCTTATTCCACCATAACATATGCCAACATATTGGACCGAGAATCCGGACGTTGACATATACAATTTTATCCACACACAACTCAATGTATTAATAACCATAATAGCATGGGGGCAATTTGAAGAGTTTTCTTATAATAAACTTAACCATTAAATTTTAAGTAGAGCAAATATTAATTAAGATGGATGAATTAGATTGTAGAAATAAAAGTAGAGATATCAGATCAGAAAATTTCCCAAATCTGGTGCTGAGGCCTTACGTTAAAATTTATAATAGCTGTCATAATGAATTTTGAAGGTAGGATAAGAATTAAACGAATTTTGAGACAAGGTCGAATAATAAAGTGTGATATCAATTAATAACCAGCATTGTACTCACCCAGACTTTGACGAGTGAAAATTTTGAGATGCCGATCCTTCCAGTCAGACGGTCACTTCAGAACTCTCTCTCGTTCCCTACTCTTTTTCGTCCACCTACCTTTTCTTCCTAGTTTTGGTAGCGTCATTTCTTCCGCTTACCATTACATTTTTAGACTTACTTCATAACGTGAAGTGGGAAGTGTTATTATTTCCTTGATACATTGCTACGTAACATATTTTTATATTTCCTATTTAGAAGAATGTTTTAACTAGACATAGTTTTAAATTATTATGAGACTTCCTTGTTTTCTTTGCATGTGTGAATGACCTACAGCACCAGACTGGGGATTGAATTTTATTTGCATTTAATATAACAAGGTTTACAAAATATTGAGCCAAAGCCAATAAAATATTGATCGCCCTTCACCAAAATGCTTTAGTCACAATACAGTATGGTCACATGGTCACTTATTGACCTATGATATGATATGGATTCAAGACATTTCTACATTGATAGGTTCCTCTTAAACTTTGAAGGATCACTTTGCTTAAATTTGAGAATTGCCAAAATGAAATTACGTAATATGGATTTTATTGGTCTGGATTATTCCTGCCTATGGACCAAAATATAAACGTAAGCAGTGTTATTGACACTGATGAGGTTTATGAATATATGGTCGTGTACAGGAAATCATTTCCTTTAATGCTACTTTTCAAAATTTGTTGCGGTACTCCTTAAATTTGAAAGTTATCAAATGATACGCTTCTAGACCACAGCTGGTTCTGCTTATTTCTTTCTAAGGTAAACAATTGACGAACGTTATTGACCTAATTGAGACCAAACTACAACATATAATTATATGGTTAATTCAAAGACTTACAGCAGATTTCAGATGAGAAGCGGCATGGCCTTGAGTTGGCTTTACGCGGCGTCCAATTGGCTTTGAGCGGTGTTGACAATTCGCGACAAGCAGTTCTGCACGCTGACTTCTCGCGCTACTGCGAATCTTGACAATAGCAGAGGCGCTTATTAGAAATATTGTATTAGCACATTAACTGCTCACTTTACGAAGTAGAGAAAAGAATTACGAACACATACGTGAAAACTACATCTTTTTATGATAACTGGTTGTCATGATACACGCTTTGAAAGGTTTCCATATAAAACAATTAGTAAAACGAGCGTTGAGTCCCGTCTAATTTCCAGTGGATTTTTCTTCGATTTGGAAATGGAACTCAACTTTTATTAAAGGATAATCAGGGGTGTAACCTACAGGTTGTTCTAGGGGAACATTACTTTCAGAGGAAGGAAAGCTTTTCACACATTAAAAACAGAACAAATGACCTCTTTCAGAATATGAAAGCATTTTAACTCACCATGTATACTATACACATATTATGTTTTCTCGATGCTACCTTAACAAAAGACGGATCTTGACAGTACTGAAGTTGTAAAGCGGATTGTAAGAGATAAATCAATAAGCTATTCATAAGAAAACAAATGCTGTTTCTAGCAGTCTGTTTATCCGACTTTGTGTTTATGTAGGTTAAAATACTAAAAGGAAAAAACTCGAAAAAATATCAACTCAGATATTATTATGCAATAATATAGTAGTGAGAGATCCTGGGGGGACTGAGGGAGCCAGGGCCCCTCATTTTATTTGTAAATGTGCAATATTAGGCATAATTTGAATGCAATTTGTCTTAAAATCATCATATATGCTTTCTGCATCTGAATGCACCCCCTCCCCAATTTACAGAGAAATCAGAGTCCTTGTAATTAGGTACAGTAACTGTATTGATGATGTTTTCTCTTTTCTTTTTTTAAAAAATCTTATTTTATTATAAACGTTCCTAATTTGCATTAACTATTAAATAAATTTACTAAACATATACTAGATGAACCTCATTTCGGGGCTGGAAATAGTTTGGAAAGTCAAGGCCCTCTTTTCCCCCGTTTCTACACCCTTGAGAATAGTAAGCGATCGAATTAAATAACAAGCCTCTGCAATTTGATTCATATATATATATATATATATATATATATATATATATATATATATATATATATATATATTCGATTCCCGGCGGGAGCTCATGTGGAAGAACAGAAGGTATGGGACATTCGTAATATTGTTTTGAAATTGCCTTCATGCAAGATTCTTCCTTATTCGACAGAAGAAACGCAGTATGATTTTTTTTCTTCGTTTCAATACCTTACGTATGTGTGGCCAATTACGTACTCCTTCTTTACTCCTCTAGCAGGGATGCAAAAGCACCAGGTGTCTGAGTGGTGTCATAAATTATTGTAACCCACAACAAACTCGACCATATCGTGTTGCTTACGAATCAGATGGATTGTTGTTGTGAGACCTACATCAAGTATAAGAGTATGTTATTATAGGAACAGACATGGAAGCAAAGGAGCTGATTGTGTGTGTAGGAACGCAACTTCTCTTCTTCTAGCATAAACAGAATTCATCAGTATCTAGATTGCTTTCTTTCGTGGTAGTTCATTTGTTCTCCAAAATTATAGTTGACAATGTCTTTAAGGAAACCGAGTACAAGTGCTGAATTTTCTTTAAAAAAAAAAGTGCTACGAAGTGAAGCTCGAAGAATAATTTTTTGTGTTTACAATTTTTGGAACTTATAATAAAAAATTTACAAGAGTCAGATTCAGACAATGGCGAAATATTAATTGACATAGACGATAGTGAAAGTAGTGTTGAAGACGAACGTTTAGCAGTTCCACTGGAATAAGTTAATAGGTAGGTTATTCAGTTGCTATATATACTTCTAGGATACACAGCCAAAATCTTTGAGTTTGCTGGAATAGTATATTTACATTGTGAATAATATTGCCAATGTATGTGTAATAATCTCAACTAGAGGAAGAGCGAGAAGGGCAAGGGGAGTCCGAAATCCGGCAACACCGCGCGGAATATCGCACAGCATTGGCTACTGCCCGTGATGCTTTACATCTGAAAAACACAATAGGTATATTGATGCACTATGGGAGAGGTACGTAGAACCATTCTTTAAATTTGGGAATTGTGATAAACAAAATTTTAGTATGAGACGTGAAGTTTGAATGTTCAATAATCGATTGATATAAAACAATACTTTCTACTTTAGTCACAACTTATAGTCTAAGATCATTGGTGGTGGTTGATTTTTACCTCAAACTTTAGAAAACTGATGGGTAACTTTATTGAATGTTAAGAGTTGTAGTCATGACTCATCGTCTAAAGGCAATACATGATACCTAATACGCTACAACATTTTGAAATTTAGTCAACTCACTGTATAAGGTGATGCAATCTGATTGGTTAACTACTGACAAAGTTATTGTTAATGCAATTTGATTGGCTGACTACTATATCTCATGGAATCTGTTACAATTAATTAACAAAATTAATTATTGTTATTCAGACTTATGAGGAGATCCATGCTTAGTTGACCGTTGACATTTTTCCGTTCAGTAGTTGAGTTTACACGTTTGAACATAACAATTAATAACAATAATTAATTTCTCTGACCCGACTTTTATTTTAGAATTGAAGACTTCTGTTGCGTTTTAATTTCATAATCATACTTGATATATCAATGCAGTGTGTATATTAAAGCAAACGCCAAAAATATAGGCGGGTTGCGCGCGCAACAAAAAGTGGGTGGAGAGAGCAAGAGCCAACTAGCAACCTACGCACTTGCCACATTTACATTTGTCTTGCTCAGTCACTGTCAAGGTTTCATGTTTCGCGCGCTTGTTGAAGATTAGTTACGGCAGAACGCAGGCTTTGAGCTGTGTCTAGGTAAACGGCTGTCGTCTGCTTACTCCTGCAACAGGAGGGGAAGGAGGTGGCACATGACAAGGGAGAATTGACAACAGCGAGCTGTAAGGTGCGCGCGCAGCCCGCCTAAATTGTTGGCGTTTGCTTTAGTGCACTACTTCTTCGTTTCTTACAGGAATTTCGAGCCCATAAACTCATACTTTCACTACATAGTCCAGTGTTCGAAAAGATGTTATATGGTTCGCTGTCAGAGGGTCAAGAGGAGAATCCAGTAATTTCTGTGCCCGACGTTCAGCCTGATGCTTTCAAAAAAATGTTGGAGTAAGTATGTACACATTTTAAAACTAAAGCTGCATAAAAGTTAGTGAATTCACATCCTCATGAACACAACTCTATTTGATCGCAAACAAAGCATATTCCATTTTGTACCCTTGAGGCATCTAGAACAGTACAGTGAGTAATTTCAAGGAATCACTCATGCTATTGTTACTGCTGTGTAGGTGGTTTTGCAACACAAACAATGAAAAATTAAAACGGTAGCTTTATTCTTTCAGCGCAGACGAGGAGCAGTACAGTCAGGAAACTATTAACAGTGGAACAAAACCTCATATCTCATATTCATCAGAAGGCAAGCATAGTGGAGTTAGACGAAACATCTGCCACACTGTGATCGTGACACAGTTTTCTGTTTGCTTTTACCTGTGCAAATGAATGAGGTATGCAAAAAAAATGTACACAGTTAAGCATCATGCTTGAAACATTTTTATTTCAATGTGCTTAGCCATCTTCCATTCCATCAATTGCCAACAAGATTCAATTAGCAGAAAAATATAAAATTGAAGGAGCATATTTTTTCTAAATTTAAAAATTCGGAAATAGAGTAGTTCTTTTCCAAACGAAAGCAAGAAACAGTAATTTCTTTTTGACTGCAATTTAAACATTTTCCCCACCAAAATCGGCGTGGTTTTGGAACCAATTTGACTATAGGTTGCTGTAAGTAAAAAGATAACCATGTATTCTTTATAGATAAGAAATATTGATACATACACTCGAAGTAACATTTTCGCAGTTCTTTTGAGAAATTATGTTAGTGAATATCCATTTTTGTTAGCCACATTGCAACATTGAAATAATTTGCACTGTACATAAGAGGATCACGTTTTGTAATCCTAAGTAGATTTCATCCTTAGTATCATGTCTCTTACGTTCATTCAAACGCATCAAGGAAGACATTTGATTATTCCTAAACCTCACACACTACATGTGAGGCACAGTGGACTGAGTTACAGCCTTATCATGGTCAGTACCGTGCCATGGGCAGAGCAAGGGAAAATGTTACTCATCTTAGAAAAACGCGTATGCACATATATAAAGTGGAAGGACAGCTCGCGCCAAGTGAACTTTTTGTGATGGACAAACACCGTGTGCGTAGGTTTTCTCGGGCTTCTCCCGTTTCCTCCCACTTTCTTCATTTCACCATTTCATTCATTATTTCATCACAGTCTCCTTTAACCTAACCGGCATAATCGTGGGACGTAAAAATCAAAGATTTCATTTCATTTTTTATTTTAAAATGGAAGGAAAAAATATAAAAAGTGCTCAAAATCAAGGAAAAGCAGGGTTTATTTTTGAAAATTTTCATACGCTTCGCGCCAACCATAGCGCTTCGCGGCTGGGTGTGTCGACCTCACTCATATGTATGGGGGCGCCGTCGTATAATCTCGCCCCGGGTGCTGATTTTCCACGGCACGGCACTGATCATGGCGGATTAATTTTGAATCAATTTTTATCTGTACAGTCTTCTTTAGAAGGGAACTACCTATCTAGCAATCTTTGAAAAATTAATCTTATGAATGCCTTATCTATTAATCTATTAATCTCTCTCTCTCTCTCTCTCTCTCTCTCTATATATATATATATATATATATATATATATATATATATATATATATATATCACTACTGCACTTTAAAAAATGTAATTGTTGTGTCTAGTTGAGTAAATATTTGATTGTAAAAATCAAAATGGCATTATTATTGAAGCAACCGTAGCAAGTCTTCACCATTCATCTCATCCGGCATTTGCATACCTGCCTGTCCACTTATCTGTGTTGTTCCATCCTTGGAAAATAAGATTATTCTTCCATCAAGAATAAATGGGTAAAACTCACCCAAGTTAATAGTTTGTACATACTCATACAAAACAGTTTTTCAGTATAATCTCTGTAAAGATTAATTCTCATCTGCAAACTGAATTGAAGCTCCGAAACTCACCTAAAACATTCTGTTGCACAAATTATACCTACACATGTTTTAAACGTTGCTCTGTTCCCATCATCAGTGCAATTTAAAGAAACATGTTGCTTGAAGAAAAACATTTTGAAAAATCTTATTCGATTTTGACGAGATATAATGTATATCTTTTTGTTAGCACATCCTGATCATCCCTGTTGTATGCATTTGAAATCAGTCAAAGATAAGGAAATAAAAGGAAGTAAGTTCCTCAAAACTTAAAGGCCTCCTTGTTTTAATAATATAATAAGAAAATAATTTTCTTTAGCTTTCCTCAAAATTATTCGACTTTGATGCAACTTGGCGTATATTATCTTTGAGGCTTCCTAATAATCGCACTGTAATGTATTAAAGTCAGTCAAAAATAAAGGGTTTAATTATATCCTGCCGATATTTTAAACCGAAGTTCCATTGTAAGTTTCTTAAAAATTATTCCATTTTTATTCAGTATGGTGTATATGTTCTTTCAGACTTTTCAACATTCCCCCATTACTTCACTATTTGAAAATAAAATCACCTAAGAATGCAAGGTGAACTTTCCTCCAATGGAAGGTGAATTCCATCTTGACTATTTTTTAAAAGACTGTTCTACGGTAGCGTTAGTAAAATATTCGATTGTGGTGTAATATGGGGTGTATTATTTCTGGCACTATCCAATCATTCCTACTTCTGGCTATAATATTAACTCAGAAAACTGTGAAAATGTTACTTTAAGTTTCATATATGACTTTCCTAACTTTCATATTTGCTGATTATAATTTTTTGCTTCAAAAAAAAGTCTCAAACACAACGGAAGGAAAAGCAGGAAATAATTGTAAATATTTTCAGTGATGACAGACAAATATATATATATATATATATATATATATATATATATATATTAATCCGTGGGTAACTTGAGAATAGTTCAGAATTAACCATGTAGAAAAGAATAATGTGTTCAAAAACTTTTTTTCAGTGAACAAAAATTTTAGCATCTCAGATAAAGTGTTTGCAGTTTTGATAGAAAAAGTGAAAAATAATTTTATTTATTTAGTCTTACTTTATATAATGAAGGTACGGTTAATCATACCTTGTCTTCCGCTTAACCATGGCAATATAAATTTTACAGTTACTAGTATTAAAAACAAAATCGAAATAATACTTTCCATAAGTATAAGCTTTGCTTGGTGTATAATTAAACACAAACAAACAACTTGCCGAGCAAAACAATATATTCACATTAAAAATCTACATACGTGTGACAGTTTCGCCAACTAACGCTCTGGCTTCATCAGAGACATCTATGATAGTGTCTGATGAAGCCAAAGTGTTAGTTGGTGAAACTGTCACACGTATGCAATTTCTTAATGTGAATATATTGTTTTGCTCAGCAAATTGTTTGTGTTTAACGAAATAATACATATCTAACATAGAAAAAGATATACATATAATCAAGTACACACGAAACAGTAGTAATAGATCAAGAAAAACAATGTCAAATTCACAAGCACATACAATCAGCTACTGGTACGCATATAAAATATTGAGGTAAAACTAAAAGAGTACAAAAACACACGAGAAGAATGAAGAAAAAGGAAAGAAAATAAGCAGTTTTGTTATCAGGTTTCAGTAAACCTCAATCAAATCAGGAAGAACTTGCTCAGCCGACTTTCTAAGTAGACGTATTGAATGTGATTGTCGTGTGGTGGGTGGAAGGTCATTCCATGCACAGGTAGAGCATGTAAAGAATATAGAAAAGAACACAGATGAAATTCTAAATAAACAAACAAACAAACAAAAAGTAAATGAAAACACATATAAATAGTCAAGTTAAACGACATATACCATTACAGTTCGATTCTTGTAATGGTAAGGGCAAGGGCGCTGATCCTTGGGGGGGAGGGGCTAGTGTATTTATAAATATACAATATTTGGCATAATTTGAATGCAATTTGTCTTAACATCCTCATATATATACCTTCTGCGTCTGAGTGCCCCCCACCCCCACCCTCGCCAAATTTACAGAGAAATCGGCGCCCTTGGGTAAGGGGTCAGAATAGCAGCTCTGACAATGGAAGAAGTTGAAGAAAATGAAGGCTATCTTGCTTCATAAAACATAATGTAAATTACATGGTATCCTTTGATAATTAGACAAAAAAATCTCTGGTAGATTAGCTTGCATTGGGTTAATTTCTTTTCTTTTTCGTCGTTGTTGTATTATTTTCTTTTTTTGTTTGTAAGTTTTTGATTAATTTCTTGCGTTCTTTTGATCTTTTTAACTTCAATATATGTTAACAAGTATAGAATTTTTCAATGACTATGAGAATACAAGTTCTAATACAGTAAAATACAGGGTACATAATAAAGAGAAATGCATAGAACAATACAATACATTTAGGAATATCACTACATAGTACAGTAAAATACAAAATACCGGTAAAGAAGTATAATACTTAGAATATGACATTATTAAAACACCAACTTAGGTTTTATATTACAAAAACACCGATTAATAATAATTAAGATTACAATCATAATAATTAATATTAGCAATATATATAATTTATGAAGATAGTTTCGATACATTAACAAGTGGATTTGCATACATATTATACATATTTTCAAAGTCAGCCAACAAAAACTCTTCAACAACATAGAAAGCATTTTTCACCAGTAGCTCTCTTGCACCATTTGCGAATTTTTTTTACCAGAATTAATATTCTTTATATTTTGACATGTTCAAAGCACGAATCTTCTATCTTTAAAAAGTCTACCGCGTCCACGATTTACTCTTTTGCCTTTCTCTGGTATGATCCATTTTGTTCAATTCTTGAAGTATTCATTTTTCGCCAGAATACAGATACTCTTCTTTTCTTGTTAGAAGGAGAGAACTACGGCAAAGTGTTATTTTTATTTTTATTATTTATTTATTTATTTATTATGTAAAGCTTTATGGAAGTTTTTAACTAAAAGAAGAAGCATAATTTTCCTCGGAAAGAGCAGTGATGTAGCCTACTCCTCCCAGAATGGGGTCACTTTTGAAGGCATTTTACACTCGCAGCACTTCACTTCCTGCTACCGAATTCTACACACAACTGGTTTCTGATTGCTCTGCTGTGGCTTACTGTCTGTGCGATTCTAGCGCCCCTGGTGGTCATTCCACTTCGTTTCCATAAATGTGAACCGACCTTTTGTATATGTACAGAGATGGAAGGGTTAGTGTTTTATGGAATTAAAATATATTTACAGAGTGATTTTAAGTTAAAAATTATTCGTAATGCATTGATTTTTTTATGTGAAAAGTAGATAAAGCAATATGCAATGCTCTCCAAAAGAATTGGGCAATGAAAAATCTTACCATAGTGCAATAAAAGCAAAGTTTGTCCAAAAAAAAAAAAAAAGATTCCTTTCATGTCTAAATTGAAACCTAAACTTCGTAGTTTATTATTTAGATTTAGAAATATGTTTTTCCCATACACGTCTATCTTGAATAGTTAATCCTAGAAATTTAGCAGAACAAGAATAATTCAAAGTTAAACAATCATTCTCTATGAATAAGGTTTCAAACAGTTTAGGTTACAGATGAAAATATAAAACCTTAGATTTATCTGCGTTTGTTTCCAAATTGTTGCTCAATACTGAAATTGTGAGTTTTCCAACAGTTAGTTTAAAATTATTTTCTAATTGTGAGATTGTACTTTCTTTTACCAAAGTATTAATGCCATCTGTATATAAGACTATATTCTCGGCGTCAAGAATTTGGTGTAAATCATTTACATGCATCAAGAAAAGAATAGGACTTAAAAACGATCCTTAGAAGACATCCTTGATAAAGCCATTAGATGATTTGTATCTTACAAGTCGACCATTTTGACATCTCGAGATGTATACAAGTTGTTTCCTATTCATCAAATACGAAGAAAACCAAGTGTAAACTGTATCTGTTAAGCCGTAATTATAAAATTTCTTTAGTAATATCTCGTGATTTACATTGTCAAAAGTTTGGAAAAATCAGTGAATAAGCCTATTGCATATTGCTTGGCGTTTAATGTGTTTGTAAGCTTTCACAAGAAATCAAACACTGCAGTATCCGTGGATTTCTATCTTTGAAAAGCGTGCTGAAACGGTGAGGTAATTTTATGGGAAAGCAGAAAACTGATCGTAATAGTGCAATATAATACGTTGTTTATAATGTTAATGAATAATGTTCTACGGCGATGAGAATTTATGTAATATGCTTGTGGCCAATGTCTTGACGGTATGACTCTTTTACATGCTGCATTATTTCATCTGTTTTATGTTTCTTATTTCTTTGTTACTTCTGCCATTATATTTGTCTTGTGTTTCTGATTATGATCAATATCAAAACTTCATGAACAGTGTGTGAGCAACGTAACAGTCTAGTAAAGTGAATATCTTTAACGAAAAGTTTAATTGAATATCAAAAAACATACATATTGCAACTTTGCTGTCTGTGCATTCAACTGCTGAAAATTTTTTAAAAACGCTAAAATAATGTTGAATTCGTGTCGGTGAATGAAACTTGTATTTTCTGAAACACTCATATGCCAAATGTTCTGCCTTTATGACCAACGTTTGTGGTGGACAACATCGTGTCCGTGGGTTTTCTCGGGGTACTCCCGTTTCCTTCCACATTCTCATTCCACCAGTTCTTCCATAATCGATTCCTTACCTTCATAATCGTCTCCCTTACCCTGAGAGGCATAATCTTGAGTCGTTAAATTAAAAGATTTTGTTTCATTTCATTTTTATGACCAACATTTGGAAAACGGCATTAAATAATATTACAATTAGCCCTGTAATTTTATTTAAAGCATTTTTATTTAAAGTTTGATAATAGGTTAGATATGACCTAGAAGGAATATTTCCAATTACAGTATGAAAGAATTGTCTAAATCAGTGTAATATTTCAGAGAGTACTTCAAACGAACTTACGCACTGATTTTATAATAGTATAATATTTACACAATCGTTGTGAAAGCTCTAAATATAAAATATCAATTGTCTATTTTTATCTTTCTATGCAATCTCTCAACAATTCCTTTTATTTACTTCTTTCTTGTCTTTGAAGATGGATGTACTATGGCAGTTTCAAAAGTCCTCTAACTGATGTGTTTGAGGCATGTGAATTGATGTACGCTGCAAACAAGTATTGTATACCGCAATTGATGAACGAATGTATTAAATATGTAGAGGAAAGCATCAATGTCTCTTCTGTTATTTTTGTTTACGAATTTGCGAAATACCTGGACAACTCATTGTTAAAAGATATCAGTTTACGGGTAGGTATTTTAATATAATTTTCATTAATTGTAATCATAATGGAGTATAAGTACAAAGGTTGTTCAGCCTACGTCTGGCCGATTTCGTTCCTTCCCCCTCCCGGGCAGAATAGACTCACCCGACCTGGCGCGTGGCGTCCTGCAGTGTTTTGCAGTGGCTTCCTGGGAACGGAGTTGCTTTTCCGCGCGGACGACAATAACGTACAAAACAAGGCCATTGTTGTGAGTGTTGTGTTAAATTTGTTTCCTGTGTGGGTTTCCGCTCTGTGACCAAAATGCCGCCCAAACTAAGCCGGTTTTGGGAAGGCTATGTTGTGGCTCTTTATGACGCCCACTTTAGTGTTTCTCTCATTAGAAAACAGTGCAAGAAGAATGGTTGCAACATCAGTTTAAGTGGAATAAAAAAAAGTGGAATAATGTTATTAAAAAGTACAAGGGCAACGAAGCTCCACCATTTGGATCACCAACGAAGTTGCCTAGGAAGCGGGGATGCACCAAGGTCACCTCCACCATGCAGAGGAAACTTCGCAAAATGGCAATGCGAGAAAATCCGCCAGGAAAAAGGTGTATGGCTAATCGTCTTGACGTGTCTTTGGGGACTGTGAGCCGGACGTTACACCATCAACTCAAGCTGGAAAAAATCATGAAAGCTCGCGGCCATCTTCTCACGGACGCCCACCAAAAGGAACGAAATTGTAACGCCCGGAAGCTGTACGAACGGCATCTGGCAAAACAAAGGCGGATGTATGTCGTAACGCTCGATGAAGCATGGATTTACCTTTCCGACTGCGGCAAACCGAGAGCCATCATGTACCGAGAGAAAGGCGCTAAAAACTTCAGAAGGTGGGTCCGTGTCTGTAAGGAATCCTTCCCAAAAGGGTTCATGGTCGTTACTGCTTACTATTACCGAGGTAAACTGAAGATTCGTAGGGTGGTGGAAAACTGCAAGATAAATTTGCAGTGTTTTCAGGAGCAGTTCATGCGGCCGATCTACGAGCATGAGATTCCAACAATGTACGGAAATGACGCCAATCTGGTGCGCATTCACATGGACAAGGCCTCATCACATACCTCACGATCGTCCCTCGCATTCTACAGGGAGATGGAGGAGGCAAGTGGTACACAGATGATACCTTTCAATGAGGTACCTGTTAAATCTCCAGATGCAAGTCCTATGGACTATTGTGGATTTGGATTGCTGAAACGGGCTTTGGGAAAACGGCGTGGGACAACTGTGGAAGGACTTTGGAAAGCTGTGCAAAGGGAATGGAACAAGATTCCTCTCCCAGTTCTTCAGAGAAGCCTATTACAGTGGAAATTACGCTGTCGGGCTATTGTTAGGAACCAAGGAAAACACACCGAGCACTTACGGACCTGGCGCCATGGATTCTTCCAAATTTTTAGGTAAGTCGAAATTGGCCAAATGTAGACTGAACAACCTCTGTAATTTACAGTGAATAAATTAATATCTTTAAAAACAAAAATTATGATTATTCAAAATAATAAGCACAAGAAAATAAAACTTCAGTTTTCGAAAGAGGGAAAAAATGTTTTTCAAATGTACACTTCTCCAAAATATAAATACGCACCTGAATTTTTTAAAGTCTCTTAAAACTGTAAGTTTCGCATAAAATTGTGACGGTTCTCTTTTGGATCTCTGGTGCCAAATATTGAATTAGTTACATCTGTGGATAGTGTTTTGCAGATCCTGACACGATTGTAATTTGACTAGGTAGAGACATTCCGTGGGTGGAGTAAGGGGAGCATTTGTCCCAGACCCCGCGCTGTGTGGGTCCGACGCCATAGTTAGATAGACTGTTTTAAAAAGTAATAATAATACTCTTTCTGATTCATCCTTAGAAATAAAAATATTTAGAGATGAAACTATCATTTTCTAAGGCACTTTTCGAAGTGTTACCGTTAATATCGCAAAACGTACACAGTTAACATTATTATTATTATTATTATTATTATTATTATTATTATTATTATTATTATTATTATTATTATTTATTAAGTGTTCTGCCTTTAGGCAGATCCTGGGACTAATGAGGCTTTTTTTCTTCTTAACTTTCAGTTTGGGCCTAGAAATGTTCCTTCCAAGTTTCTCGATTTTCACCTTCCTCGTTTAACTCCCAATATTTTCTTCAATTTTTCAAATCGTTGATCACTTGTGTTCTTCTTCTTCCTATTCCTCGCTTTCCTTCTATGGCGGTAGGAATTTCTTCGCAACATGTGTCCAATCCAATTGACCTTCCTTCGAAGGGTACTGGCTAGAAGCGTTCTCTTCTCCCCTTTCCGTTTTAAAGTATCTTCGTTTGTTACTCTTTTTGTCCATTTTATCTTCTCCATCTTCCTCCAACACCAAATATCGAAGCTCTCCAAATATTTCTTCTCTAACTTCTGTAATGTCCAAGTCTTTGAACCAAAATCCAATACTCCATATATAGCACTTGACCAATTTCTTCCCTAGTCCAATATTAAGGCTGCTAGTTAAGAGTGATCTTTTCTTGTTGAATGCTTCTTTGGCTATGGTAATTCTTGACTTGATCTATTTGGTGCAATGCGCGTCTTTGTCTTTCGACGAAACACTTCCAAGATATTTGAAATAATTGACCTCTTCAAGTTCTCTTTATTCTAGTCTGACCCGTAAGGGCGAATTTCCACGTGATATTCTAATGACTTTCGAATTTTCGTTGTTGATTTCCATTCCATATAGTTTTCCAGTGTCAACTATTTTGTCAATCATCTCCTGTAGTCTTTCTTCGGTTCTAGCTATAAAAACCATATCATCTGCATACCTGATCTTGTTAATAATCTGCCCTCCAATCTTAAAATCTCCAATTTCTATTAATGGTGCCTTCATTAAATATTCACTATAAATGTTGAATAATTGGGTCAACATACCAGATCCTTGTCTGACTCCTCTTCCGATCTCCACACTATTGGTTTCTCCTTATTCAAGGGCAAACTTGACTCGTTGCCCTATGTACAGGTTGCGAATAAGTAGTAGGTCTCTGCAGTTGACCCCAATTTCTTTAAGTATTTTCAGAAGTTTCGTCCAATTTACCCTGTCGAAAGCTTTCTGTCAGTCTATAAAACACAAACACAACTCTTCCTTTACGTCTAAAACTCGTTCTGAAATAATTCTCATCAACCCAGTGGCATCTCTAGCGCCTTTTCCTTCCCGAAATCAAAATTGATCTTCCTCCAGCATTTCTTCTATCTTATTTTCCAGCCGCCTGTTCAATATGCGTGCAATTATCTTTCCAGTGTGGGAAATAAGGCTAATGGTTCTGTGCTCGATGCATTTCTTTATTTGCTTTTTCTTGGGTAATGTAATCATTGTAACATCAAGAAAATCCTTTGGCCGTTCTCCACTCAGGTAGATCTTGTTAATAAGTGAAGTCAGTGCTTTCATTGCATCGTCTCCTAATTCCTTGAGCAAATCTACTGGTATGTCGTCATCTCCAATGGCCTTTCTCTTTCGCATGTCTTTGATTGCTTGTATTACTTCACTTTTCAATATACTGGGTTCTTTCTCGTCATCATCCACCTCTTCCTTTACTTCGATCGCAATATCTTTAGGGCGATTCTTCTGATCATACAAATATTTTATGTATTCCTCCCAAATTCTAAGTATTCTTTGATGGTCAGTGACCGCATGACTTTGTTGATCTTGATTCCAAACGTTCGTATACTTTTGTTAGCTTTTCCTCCTAATTCTTGTGCTTTATGATACATCACATCATATCTGCCACGCCATTGGATTTCCATTATTTCTTCACATATCTGTTCCGTGTACTTTTTTGGCTTTGTCCGTCTCTCTTCTCAATTCATTATTCAGCCTTCCGTATTCTTTGATGTCCGTGCTTTTCGCCCTTTTGCGTTGGTCCATCTTCTTAAGTGTTGCGTCAGTTATCCGTAGTTTTCTCGGTGCTCTTTTCATCTTGCCAATGTATGTCAAGTAGATTCTGCTTAACTTTTCCCAACTATTTTTTTCTACATTGTCTATCATATCAGCAATTACACCGAATTTTTCTTCAGTCTCTTCTTTGACATCACTATGCATACTTCTTAGTCGCTCTAAGTTCCATTTTCGATTTTTCCTCCCATTTTTCTTGATCGCCTTTAACCAGGTTTGCATTTCCGCCACTGGTCGGTTGTTGGCATATACGTTTGTATTATCACAATATCCACTGGTTTTGCATTTAGTTTTACAAACATCAAGCGGTCACTGCAGCGTTCCACTTTGGTTACACTTCTTGCTACTTCGTTCTTTATTGGTATCGTGACACCATTCTCTACCTTCACGCCACTCGAATAGAATATTGTGTAATTTCCCGATACTGTCTCGCCTTTCCCTGGCTATCTCACTTCACTTAAGCCCACTATGTTCACTTTACATTTGTCCATTTCCACTTTTAAATTTTCAAGTTTACCCACACGTCGTAAGGCTATGTTAAAGATAATTGTGATGCAATATATACAATGAAGATATACAATTTAAACTTTAACAGTGCGAAAGTTGGTTAGAAAATTCATGTGTACTACATAGTAATTAGTAGAGTATTGAATTCTAAATTTGGTTGTCCTTTATTCAATAACGCTGAGTATAAGAGGATTTTCACAAGTGAATGCACCAATAACTTATTATGTTACGTTAACATTAGAGAGATAGTTCCAATAGTTGTCGCACCGAATGTTACTCCGCTGATTACTGATCTTACAGAATCTTATCTTAACGCTGCGTATAAGAGGATTTTCACAAGTGAATGCACCGATAACTTATTATGTTACGCCAACATTAGAGCGATCGTTCCAATAGTTGTCGCACCGAATGTTACTCCGCTGATTACTGATCTTACAGAATCTTATCTTAACGCTGCGTATAAGAGGATTTTCACAAGTGAATGAACCTATAACTTATTATGTTACGCTAACATTAGAGAGATCGTTCCAATAGTTGTCGCACCGAATATTACTCCGCCGATTACTGATCTTACAGAATCTTATCCTAACGCTGCGTATAAGAGGATTTTCACAAGTGAATGCACTGATAACTTATTATGATACGCTAACGTTAGAGAGATCGTTCCAATAGTTGTCGCACCGAATATTACTCCGCCGATTACTGATCTTACAGAATCTTATCCTAACGCTGCGTATAAGAGGATTTTCACAAGTGAATGCACCGATAACTTATTATGTTACGCTAACATTAGAGAGATCGTTCCAATAGTTGTCGCACCGAATATTACTCCGCCGATTACTGATCTTACAGAATCTTATCCTAACGCTGCGTATAAGAGGATTTTCACAAGTGAATGCACCGATAACTTATTATGTTACGCTAACATTAGAGAGATCGTTCCAATAGTTGTCGCACCGAATATTACTCCGCCGATTACTGATCTTACAGAATCTTATCCTAACGCTGCGTATAAGAGGATTTTCACAAGTGAATGCACCGATAACTTATTATGTTACGCTAACATTAGAGAGATCGTTCCAATAGTTGTCGCATCGAATGTTACTCCGCCGATTACTGATCTTACAGAATCTTATCTTAACGCTGCGTATAAGAGGATTTTCACAAGTGAATGCACCGATAACTTATTATGTTACGCTAACATTAGAGCGATCGTTCCAATAGCTGTCGCAATGAATGTTACTCCGTTGATTACTAATCTTACAGATTCTTATCCTAATTTTGTATAACAGTAGCATGTCGCATTCCCCTCACCATTTCTATCATAGCTGCATCTGGGGAACGCACTTTGCAAACCTAATAATAATAATATTTTAAAATATACATACAATAACGCTTGAATGGACTGACTGATTTGTATTCACATCGAAATATTAAAGAAATCAACAAATATGAATTGGTGTAGGATTCATTTAAAAAGATGGGTACGACGAGAAGTTTCTTTCTTTTAAAGTTAGGCTCTCTTGGATCAAATAAACCATACAATGTGATTATAAAAGCAGTAATAGTGATAATGGAAATAAATAATAATTGATTTTTATTTTTATTTATTTATTTATTTATTAGAAATCCGTTATACGTGTAAAATTAAATATTTTCAAATCCTATTAGTAATATTAACTGACAACTTAAAATACATTTCAGTTCATTTCTTTTTCCTTTTAATGAACAAGTGGATTGCGTTGCGTATTGTGAAACAACGGTAGACTTTGAAACTATGGGTTTTAATGTTAAAACCGGAAGTGGCATATCTATAGCTTCCGGTTGCAATAGAAGGATAAGGTCGAAGGTTACTCAATTGAGTTAGTTGGATAAGACCATTGGGTCATTGATGCAAATTTAATGGTTCTAGATTAATAATGGTTTAGTTATTGCACCATTCTTCCTAGATCTAGTTCAAGTCGGAGGTGAATTGAGATATTGCTTATTTATTTCCAATGCGATACGAGTACAGATATTTTGGTAGTTATAACAGTCACCACAGATCTTTTCGGAGATGTTATCAATGTGAGTCGATATTTCAACACCCTTGCGGCAGAACCTCGAAATCAAAAAAGTGTCTTCGAACGAGGAGTGTTACTTTCCTCTATGATAACACTAGAGATTGCGCATGTTAATAATAATACACCATTGACAAAGGCCCTGACTCCTTTAATCTATGATCCTGATCTTTCTTTATGGAACTTCCATGTCTTTCAGAAGCTTAAAGGGCCGGTTGGACCAAGTCCGAAAAGAGCTCGGCGTTGGCTGCACTCACACTAACTAACTAACTCTATGGCCTATGGAACCCGGAGATTCAATGCCGAGTTCACAAAAGCTCTCCACTGACTTCTATCCTTAACCAATTGGATCCAGCTTCTGCTATGTATTCCTATCTCTGCGAGATCCATCTTAACATTGTCCTCCCATCTGCGCCTAGGTCTTCCTAATGATCGTTTTCCTAATGGTTTTCCAGTCAAGACTTTGAAAGCGTTTCTACTTTCTTCCATTCTAGCTACATGACCTGCCTCCTAAGCCTCCTGGACTGATTACTCTAACAGTGTTGGGTAAACCGTATAAATTATGTAGTTTCTCGTTATGAAGTTTCCGCCATTCCCCATTCCCGTTCCTCTTGGGTCCGAATATTCGTCTCAGGATCTTGTTCTCAAATACTTTCAGTCTGTGTTCTTCCCTCAGAGTAACCGACCATGTTTCGCAACTATACAGAACAACAGGCATGGTTATCGTTTTATATATTTTAAGCTTCAAATTCCTCGACAGAATTCGCGACGACAAGAGATTTTGAACCGAATAGTAACATGAATTCCCTGCTTTTAGTCGACATTTAATTTCTTCGTGAATATGATTTTCCTCTGTTAATATTGATCCTAGATATTTAAAACTATCCACTTTATCAAAAGTATTATTTAATATTTTAACGCATCCATAATTTGCCGTATTACGGTCCCGACGCACTTCCATGTATTTAGTTTTCTCTCCATTTACTTCTAAATCCATGTCCCTGTAGGCGTTTAATAAGATCTCTGTATTTCTTTCTATTGTTCTCCTATCATCCCCTATTAAATTTACATCTTCAGCATATAACTTGGTGAATACAGTTCAACTCTAGACTTTGGTTGCTATCTTTAATTTTCCTTATAGCGTATCCCAGAACGAAGTTAAATAATAATGGCGACAACGCATCTCCTTGTTTCAGGCCATTTTCGACTTGAAGGCTCATGGACAAAAATTTTCCTACCCAGACTTTACTTTGGGATTCATTTAAACATATCTTAATTAATCTAATTAACTTTCTCGGTATTCCAAGTTCTGTAAGAACGTTGTATAATGTTTCTCTTCTAACCGAGTCGTAGGCCTTTCTAAAATCAATAAATAGTTGATGGACCGGGGTATTGTATTCCCACTTCTTTTCTAGTATATGTCGAATGGTAAATATTTGGTCGATAGTTGATCGATTTCGTCTAAATCCGCACTGATAATCTCCAATAATTTCATCTATGTATGGGGTCAATCCTGCTAATAGAATATTTGAGAGGATTTTATAGGATGTTGAAAGAAGAGAAATGCCTCGATAATTATTACAGTCAGTTTTGTCGCCTTTTTTGTGAATTGGAACAATGATTGATTCTTTTCACTCTTGTGGCAATTCTTCCTTGTTCCAGATAAGGAGAATGAGTTTGTATATCTTGTTCCACAATTTTTCGCCTCGAGCTAAAATTAACTCAGCTGAAATTTCGTCTACACCCGGAGATTTGTGTTTCTTTAATTTCTTTATAGCGATTTTTACTTCTATTCGATTGGGTTCTGGAATATACGGTTCTGCGGTGTGTATCTACTTTTCTCCACACATATTAGATTTTAGCTGCGTGTTCTGCAAATCGTCAAAGAAATCTTCCAATCTATTTAAGATGCTATCTCTATCAGTGAGGACCGTTCCGTCAGCTTTCTTTAATATATAAGCACGAGGTTGATAGCCTTTCTTAAATTCGTTGATCTCCTTATACATGTCCCAAATGTTTTTATTTTTACTATTATCTTCAAGTTCCTTAATTTTAGCTTTCAAAAAATCGCGTTTCTTTGTTCTAAAAGTTTTGGAAGTTTCCCGCCTGATGTCTGCGAAATTTTGAGTAGTTATTTCATTCGGATTTTGTAGCCAACGTGATTTTGTCTATTTTCTCTTCTCTGCTAATTTAATGCATTCCTGGTCGAACCATGGTTTGTTCCTACGTATTTCCGCGTGTCTTTTTTTTTTCTGAAATTTTAATGCTATCTCTAGTTTCAATTTAAGTATCCTCAACATTCCGAATCCTCTAAAACCGAGAATCTATTCGAAACTTAAATCTGATATTCCTCTCTTACCTGGCTCTCTTCTAATTTCTTTAAATTAAATCTCTCCCTTTTCGGACATTGAATATGCTGCTCTCACACTATCATAACAATACCTGAACAGAGACTCTGTCGCCAGGTAACAGAATAGAATAGTGTATTGCCATATTGCCAATAACATAGAGAATATTCACATGTGAGAATAATGATTTCTTTTTACTTGCTTCCGCTACGTTTAAGTAGACTTAAGTTCTAAATATTTACTTATTTAATCATTTTATTTTCATTAGGTGTTAAAATCACAAACGCAACAACTGATAGAAGATCCAAGCTTTGTCCATTCGAGCCCAGAAACTTTGTCAGAGCTTCTCGATTTGGATAATTTAAATGTGAGGAACGAAAGTGTACTTTTCACTGCTGTAGAGAAATGGGCAGAACATCAATGTGCTAAATCTAAAGTACATCCCACTCTTATTAATCTTCAGACCGCCGTAGGTGAAGAAATGATAGGAAAAATCCGATTCCTTTCCTTCACAGCTGAAGAGTGTCAACAAGTTCTAATGATTTCAGATTTATTGAGCGCCGAACAGAAAATCATTATTTTTAAGAGCATTATGTGGCCTTCAGAATATTCGTTACCTAGTATCTTAAGTAATAATACATCTCGACGTGTCTATGAAAGAACAGTTAATTGGTATGATAAATTAGTGAAGTATACAGGAAATGAACCGGAATATAAAATCATGTTCAGAACACAAAATGACATTATTTTGCTTGGTCTGGTAATCATTACAGAAAGTATCAATCGAGTTGTAAGTGTCAATCAACTCCCACATTTTGACTTTGGCCCAGTTGCCAATGGTAGTACCAGAAATGCAGCATCTCAACAAGCAGAAAAGAAAATTTTAATTAAGTTGGGAACATTTTCTGACTCCAGTGAAGCCGTAGAATATAAACTGGCTCTTGGAGATAATGTTATCCAAAGCATCACAAGTGGCGGTGTAACTTTAAGGAAAGTTTATTTTCCAAAACCAACTTGTCTTGTTGCAGGCAGATTGTTAGAATTGTATGCTTTTGTTAACAATGACATCACAAAATGCTATCGCTCCAATAACAAAATACCCTTTAGTTTCGATATATTTGATATACTTACTGAGAAAAGTGGTTGTATTGCGGGGTTAATAATACAAGGATATTGAATGAACGAAAGAGTTATTCAAGATTATCGTTTCCTGATCAGAAAACTACAATTACAAGCTAAACTAACTGATTTATTGAGTTATAATCATGTTACATTAAATTAGTGGTTCCCAACCTTTCTTCACTGACGACACAATTTACTTGATCGCCCCGACATCACGACGCACTTATTTGATTTTTTTTATTAAAAATAATATAAATTATTATAGTATAAGATCTCAAGTATATATAGTGTAGTGACTATGTAGCACTAAGCATTGTTGCTCCCGCAGGCGACTGGTAGACTGTTTCAAAATTGATTGTAACTTATTATTACATACTTCATCATTTTTAAATTCTAAAATTTCGCGACATACCTTATGAGATCGCGTGATACATCGGTTGGGACCCATTGCATTAAATTAACGTAAGTACTTTAAAAAAAGAGACCAGAACTCAGACAAAAAAAATCCATGGCCAGATACATTAACATTATACAAAAAGAAATGTTTGTACAGTACAAAGTGAAAATAATAACTTAGGCTGTTACGTCCAGAACATTAATTATGCACAATATTTTTATTATGGGTAATCTAAATTTCGGTCGTTGCATTCAAAATATTTATGATTTCAACAATTTCTGTTCTTAAACATCCCAGTTGACATATTATCGAGATGTGCTTTGTGGAATTAAGTTGAATAACATAAACTATTTCCAAGACATTTCGTATTAGAAGACTCCTTCGAGTCAATTGACCGACAAGTTACATAGTTGGGTCACTTTTCTTAATATGTGTGTATATATAATTTTTAATTAAAACATCCAGTGCAGGCTTATGAACATTAACATACAAGCTCCTTATATTTTTTATTATTATATTTAACCATTAAAGATTAGTGGCGTAAAATAAATTTATACATATATTTTTGATAATTCATAGATTGTCATCGTATAATAACAGTTTGTTAAAAATTTGTAAAGTAAAAGTAAAATTAACCGAGTGGAAAATGTCTTTATATTAATATTCCGTGTTGTAGTTTCGTCAATTTATCATTTCCTTCATCAAACACATTAGTAGCTTCCTCTTCTATCGTGCTTATATTTTCTTTCAATGTTGTCACTGCTATTCTTATGTCTTTCTTCCTCTTTTATACTCATAATAGCTTATTGCACTGGAAACATTGATTTTCTTACCTCTGTTTTTTCTTTTCTCACTTTGAAGTTATTTCCTGAACTAAGTTAGGCGTAATATATCTGACGAAAGTAGTACCGAAATTGTAACACAGTTTATTAATATATGTAACTCTTTGCCTTGGTCGGATTTTATTTTTATTCTTATTCAAGTCATACGTAGTTCCGAATGTAAAATAAGTATATTAGACAACAATTTCTTATTCTGTCATGTAATTCATCATCATAAATCGTAAACATTATTGTTCTCTAACAATAAGCATAAATTATTTTCCTTTTCTTTTCTTCTCTTAACAGGTTGACTGCCAAGGCATTATCATGCATATTGTCCCCAAGGCCACATTACTTTTTGTACATACATTATGTTTCGTTTGACCCATAAATTGAAAAAAAAAGGAAGACTTAGCTGAGATATGCAAGTTGATGTAATTATGCCCGAGTACCATCTTACTCATGGCAACCGACATAAAAATTTACTCTTTCCCATGAGTACCAAATTTGGTACTCGGGCATAATTGCGTCATCATCTTGCATATCGAGACAAAGAATGAATCCGCTGGGAAGATCAAGCGGGAATTTGTCCCTCCCACCTTGCCTGAATTGTGGCGAGTATTGAGTTCCAGATTTGCCAAAGCTCAGACTTTGGTTTAGGGACGTCTATATTTTTATCCAGGGGGACAAAAAACTGTATTCTCTCGCATCAAAAGGGAAATTGCATAAAATCAGCAGTATTTTTTTTTCAAGTTTGAGGGACAAATTCCCGCTTGTCCCTCCCTGGGGATTCATTCTTTGCCTGGATATGCAAATTGATGACGCAGTTATGCCCGAGTATCAAATTCGGTACTCATGCGAAAAGAGCAAATGTTTATCTCGATTGCCATGAGTATCAAAGATGGTGCTCGTGCATAATTACGTCATCAACTTCCATATCTCAGCAAAGTGTGCACTATTTGCAATTCTGGGGTCAAACGAAACTGAGCATTCAGAAATCCACATTATAAACCTCAGTTTGAACAATAATATACGGACAGAACTCTCTTATATCTATAATGCAATAACTTTCTTAAAAATAAAGATATTTGAATGCTAAAGCTATCGTTTTAATGAGTGATTTTTATGCTGTCCAAATACATGATAAAACTCATGAAATTGAGTACCGATATAGGCCTACGTGAAAGAAAGGAAAACATGTGGCGAGTACCAAATTTGGTACTCACGGCAACCGTGGCAAGTAATGTGAGTACCATTAGTGGTACCCACGGCAGTCAACCTGTTAAGGACAACAGTCACTAGGATTTATTTTTATATTACCATAATCTTCTAAAAAAAAAGGTACTTTTTAATAAATTATTTAGCGGAATATACATTTATTATTTGAATTTTCTTTGCTGATATTAAGAAATAAGTTAGAAATTAAAATTTTTAAATACTATATTACAGAAACAAGAAGTAGACATTCTGGATCAAAGTGTCTTTTATATCTTTTGTAGAATAAAAACAAAATGTTAATATGAGAGTTAAAAGTTTATACAAGGTTATAAGCTTAAAAGTAAAAGCACTTAAAAAAAAAGTTGTAAATTAAATTTTTTCAATACTACAATATTACACAAAAATAAGAATTACACATTCTGCTTCAAAATGTTTCTTATATTTTTTTTATAGAATAAAAGCAATTTGTATCTTGTTCACCATAAGGTTGGAAATATTCTACAGTGTTAATAAAACAAAACAGACGAAAGTATCAAATATATATTAACAATATTTGTGTTACAGTTTCGGGAATATAACATCGCCTTCATCAGACACGTTATCAACAAAGACAATGTAACATCGCTTTCATCAGACACGTTACCAATGAAGGAAATGTAACATCGACTTCAGCAGACACGTTATCAATGAAGGCAATGTAATATCGCCTTCGTCAGACACGTTATCAACGAAGACAATGTAACATCGCTTTCATCAGACACGTTATCAATGAAGGCAATGTAACATCGCCTTCATCAGACACGTTATCAATGAAGGCAATGGAACATTGCTTTCATCAAACACGTTATGCTGTGTTTGACGAAGGCGATGTTACATTACCGAAACTGATACATAATCATCATTATTTTGGTACATTGATTAGTTTTGTTTTATTAACCCTGGATTGGTATACATATGAGCGCAGCGCACACTTCAGGGTAAACTCATTCATTTCTCATATATTACTAACAGCAGCATTGTGAAATTATTAGCAGTCTTTTGTACTTTCTGTAGTCAAGGGATGTAGCTACTGTAGTGGCGCAACCTAGCTAGTTGAAATTCAAACATTGTTAAAAAATAGTATATCGTGAATATGAGCGTGGCGCTTACACGTATACTAACGGCGATAATATTTTTTTTTATAGACTCACAGTTTATTATTTATTTACACGTGTGTAATTTTGCACTTTCGTGTTATAAGAGTAATCGAAAGGAAATCCTAACATGGCTACATTGAGTCAGTGAAGTATAATGTATCATTTTCAAGGGGTTTAAGTACTTTGTTTAAACTAAGATTACTATGTGTAATTGCACTTTAGTAAGTAATTATTCTGTTTTCCTTTATATAGCAACAAAGAGTTTGTTAGCATTATACTTATATTCACTGTGTTTAACAACAAATGTGTTTAATTTTTGATACAGACAAAACCATATAGTCAATATAACGCAAGTAATGTTTTCTATAACATTAACACTTTTGTGTTTGTAACATCTAAAAATTACATGTCTTTAAATATAAACCAGAGTATATATATAATGATGGAAACAATTATTTGGTTTTATCAAAGAAAAATGTTGGACTACCTTACGTTATGTTGACTAATATTTTTGAGTGATTATGAGCTGCTAAGTTATCATAAAAATATTTTAAAAATTAAATGACTTTTTGAAATTCTAAGTATGTGGTAACACCATTTCTCATAAATAAAACACTATAAAACAAAGTAATATTGTTAAAATACATTTTTCCTGCATCATTAATGGCTCTAATATATTTCTGTAAATACCATGGTTGACAGACAACAATACGAAAAACAGATGTGAGCGCGTGGCTCATACGTATACCAACAGTATGACATCAGAGAAGTATAACAATCCAGGGTTAATACAATAAAAAATGTCAATATCAAGGTTATAACCTTAAAAGCATTTTTATTTTCTTAAAAGTGTAATTTATTTTTATTTATTTATTTATTTATTTTGTAATAGTATGTGATATTTTTACTAAAATTGTAGTTTTCCTCTATTTGTTACATTACAAATACGAATTAATAACTTTTATGTATATTATGAAATAAAGTACAGTGAAATATGTCCATACGGAGAATCTGTTTTCAGTGATACTCTGAATTTAGTTGAATGATTTTACAGTCCTAAGATTTCATATAGTTATATTAAGAGCAATCTATTCAGCACGGTAACAATCATTTTGACTACGAATACAGATAATAATATAAGATTACATAATACAGAATATCAACTTGTTCCTGTATGCATATATGAATTACTTGTATTAATAATACGGTATATATAGTATTTTATATTATATTAAGTAAACTGACAAGAACAACGCAAGTAAGTACTGGCCCTTTGTACTCTTAAACAATGAAAGTGTAAGAGGAGATTTGATTCATTGTTTATGAACATCTTAAAATTCTGCCTGGAAAACTGTGTGATTAGATTATTTAATAACAAACTGCAAAATCAATAAATAGAAATGATAATATTAATCATAGTTATGAATAATGAGACTTGTTTTCTTGAAGCTATATTGAAACTGGGGATTAATGAACAACTTATATTTTTAATTCCACACATGCCATAAAATTTATGTTATTATTTTTAGAAAATTAAAGATAGTCAATACTACAAGCATATGCTACGACATTTAAAGAAACACGCAATTGCAATATTAATTGCTTTGACTTCTAATTAAAATGCAATTCCTGTAGCTTTCTTAACTCCACGGGAAGACAAATAACCAATACGTACTCACCCAACGGCGAATACTAAATGGCACCATTTTTTTCTATGAACCAGAAATACATACAAAAACTACGTTTCCAAATGAAACTATATACATTAGAGGATCACTTCAAAAAAGTGGTGGGCAACTGCCCCCTCTTGCCTCCCCTAATCGCCGCCCATGATTGTATCACATAAAATACAGCTTCTGTACAAGTAATACTTGCATGACTTGGCCGAACTTGTTTCGCCTCCTGTAGTATGGCGCCCGGTGCCGCCGCCAAAATTTTGCACCACGGGCGCCCATTTTTGGGGTCACGTGGTTTGACGTCATAGGGTCACGTGATGTTAGGCCACGCCTTTTGGGTCACGTGATGTTAGGCCGCAACTTTTGGGTCACGTGATGTTAAGGCCACGCCTCTTTGGGTCACGTGGTGTTAGGACACGCCTTTATGAAATAGTTCCACCGAGGGGTTGATTTTGTTCCCTTTTACGGCATAAAATTTTGGTGATTGTTACCTTTTGATGAAATACAGGTGTATGTATAGCTCACCTTGCGGTATCTAATTTCAACTTTTGCGCCTCGCGTCCCTAGGCCACGCTCCATGGTTTACGCTCGCCCTTTATCGGTAGTTCTACAAAAGGGGTTTATTTTGTTCCCTTTTACGGCATAAAATTAGGAGATAGTTATTTCCTTTTTTACCTTATAGGATATATGTATAGCTCATTTTGTGGTACCTAATTTTAACTTTTGCGCCCCTGGAGTATGGCGCCCACCGAAATTTTGCGCCCCATCCCCTCTAGTTTACATATTTTTACGCTCCGCCTTTATGGGGTAGTCTCACCTATAGGTATGTTTTGTTCCCTTTTATGGGTATAAATTTGAAGAATGTTATTCTCTTTCTTACCTTATAGGGTGTATATATAGCCTACCTTATTTTTGTTCCCTTTGATACGCCCCTGCGTCCATCTTAGCATCGCCTTTGGGATTACGTCAGGGGTCACGTGGTGTTAGGCCATGCCTTTTTGTTTTTATATGCTCCGTCTTTATGGGATAGTCCCACTGAGGGGATTATTTCGTTTCCTTTTATGGTATAAAATTTTGAAGATTGTTATCTTTATTTCTTACATTATAGGGTGTATGTATAGTCCGTTTCCTTTGATAAGTATCAACGATTGATTTTGGAGCCTTATTACGTTATAAGATTATTTGGAGGCATATTTAAGATTATTTCCTTAAATTTGATATGTACTTCGTGATCCATTTCGTTCCTTAAAATATACCTCAGGGATGTACATGGATACCTTACATATGTTGATTATTATGTTATAGACATTGCAGTCGTCCGAGTTTGATCCTTTGTGCTAGTTTCAGGAAATTTTAAGTTTAACGTCCCCTCGAGGCTCAGGGAAACGATGATGAGAAATGATATGACGAAACAGGAGAAAACATGAACTTACTTGACTGAGGATTGAAGCAGGGACCTCACACATTAGAGACAAGCGCTGAGTCACCGTGCCCCATTCAGTGCTAGCAGTTTTCACAATAGGTTTATGTTTTATATAGAAAGAAGATCTGTGTTATCTTCTATTTTACTTCGTGTACGACTTTGACCTTGAAGGAAAGCCTTGCTGACTCAGTGCTAAGCATTGGCATTGAAATGTATAAACATAACCTTATTGTTTAGTTGGCTGTATTTAGAGATAAGTCAGACGTTTAAGATTGTTGGTTCGAGTCTAGTTGTGTTCGCTGTAACAACAATGAATCCGGAACAATGGTCGCGTGATTTTTCAGTGTTGCCAACACTATCAGAATGAATCGATTCGTTTAGTCGGAGCAGTTTCGTGACGAAAACTGATTTTTGTTTCGTACACAAAAAAATTCTGAAACAGAATTTTGTTTCGTACACAAAAATTTTGTTAAAAAATTTTCTGGAACAGAATTTTATTTTGTACACAAAAATTTTTCTCAAACAGAATTTTGTTTTGTACACAAATTATTTTCTGAAAACAATTTTGTTTCGTACACAAAAATTTTCTGAAAGTGAATTTTGTTTCGTACACAAAATAAAACATATGAATATACGTGGTAAGTTCTCAAACAAAAATTTAGTTTTGATTTTTTTTCGCAAAACAACAATTACAGAAATTTTATTTTACCGAGAAAAAGATGCTACATAACCTATCTAATCCCAAAGGTAAAGTAGTGATTGGCATTGTTGCAGAAAAAGTTGAAATCACGGTACAGAAAAAGAATTTGATTTTAGGATGTGAAATAAAATACAGAATTACTTTTTTCTTCATGTTTCTGTACATTTATTTTAGGATGTGAAATAAAATACAGAATTTCTTTTTCTCCATGTTTGTGTGCATTTATTTTTCTTCAAGAAAAGACGTGTCTGTGACGGGTACAAATTCTGTAAAGAGAAAATAAAACATATGAATATACGTGGTAATATTTATTTTGTTACCTGTAAAAGAAGAAAAACAGATTATTAACATCTAACAAGAATATAAACTAACTGATCAAGAGAGTCAGATGAGAAAAAGAAAAGCAAATGTGACGTGCCTGAATTCGTTTCCTCCACTGGTTTCTGCAAGGTGATGTCATCTTCTGCACCTGAGTTTGTCTCCGCTGTAGCATCAGAAGGAACTCGTGCATCGCTGAAGCATGTCTCGTGTTACGGTTGACTCTTTGCCCGTCTTTGGAAGATGACGGTGGGATTAGGGAAAATATGACTGTTATTCTGTTTTGGCTTTTTTATACCCATAGGGCAATGTCTCGTATGTATCTGGTATTAATCGGCGTTTTTTTATAATTGAAACTGTACTTCTTTTCTTCAGGTTTCGTAACAAGATGACGATCCTGGGTTCTGTAGATTTTGTGTGGCGCGCTAATGGAGATTTTTTTTCACTGGATTGATTAACGATCATTTGCTCCAAACTACTGAAATTTAACTTTTGGCTTGCTGTATAATTGAGTGTGAATCCACGAATTTTGCATACTTAATTGATTGATTTCGTATCGGGATCGCAGATTTCTAAACCATACTGTTTTGGGCCACCAGACACCAATTTTTTAATGTATGCTTTTGGTCCAATTGATTCCAGTTCGTTTGCAATTGAACCAAGAAATACTTCTGGTTCTATTGTGAGCTTTGATGGTCGCTGCGTAAATATCACAGAATTTGTATCGAAATATAGTTCTTTCTAGCAGTTCTAAATATTTGTAGAGCTCCAGACGAGCTTGACACGTCGTAAATGCTCCAAGGACAACATTAGCATTGTGATTTTGTACTGGAACATCATCTATAAAGGTATAAAGGTGTAAGAATAAAGGTAAATCATTGAAATCAAAGGAATAAATAAGAACAAATCATTGACAAGTAAAATTTGGTTGACTTCTATATCTGGAGCAGTTAATTTCTGATTCAATTCTTTGGGGTTGTTAATGATGATCGTTTGGCTGAAATTGTCTCTTATAGCGAGTCGTCCCCAAAAGGCATTCAAACAGAGTTTTGCAAGACTACGACGTGCTGAATTTCATTATATTTGCTGCATCTGCCTTCACGTTGTTGTACGATTTGAATGTACTGCTGCTTTTCTTCTTCGGTGACACAATTAGCCGGCCATCCAGAAGCTTCCAGCTTGGATTTCAAAAATGTGTTGATGTATTCGCTGAATAATCCTCCGGTCTTGGGTTCAAGATCATATATGGTGATGTAATCCCAAATTTCGTAAATTTCAACTACTTCCCAAGTTCAATGGCTTTTTGAAATTCATAGGACATCCACGTTCCTGTTAGACTTCGTTCACTGTCGGAATGTGTACATTCAGAATCTTGATTTAATGCTCTGGCACAAGAAGCACAAAGTGGAAATAACAACTTCTTATTTGAGCGAAATGACAGTACTGGATGAAAGACATTTCTGCTAGGCAAAATCTTTAACTTGATTAAACCGTTCACATCTTGAATGGCAGGCATATTTGGATCTCCCTGTAGCAGTGCATTTTTTAAGAAATCGCTACTGGGTATCCAGGCACAAAAGGGCCCTTTACACACACATAGCAAAATTCAAACGCACAGAGTTTTTAAAGCGCAGTTTTGTGTAATGTACACTTTTGAAATAATGACATACAAAATGACGTATTTGTCAGACTTTTGCTAGCCGTTTCATTTCGGATTTAACACATCGCCATTAATACAGGAGCAGACATGTTTTTACATTTTGGCTCAGATCCGTCCTCAGGTCGGTATTTAAAGATAAAACCATACTGTGCTATCATGATTGGATATTTTCCTTCATTTATTTATTTTTATATCCATATATTTAAGTTGGACATAGACAGGACAATGACAAAGAAACGCGACTAGAGAGATGGAGAGGACAAAAAACACACAATACAAGACAAACAACTCAACAAAGAAATAACAATATGTGAGCCTGACTAAACATTTCCCTAACGAAATCATTTTAGGTGTATACGTATGTATTCAATACTAAATATTACTACCAATATTTTATTTTTTAAGAAACAATGTAATCAAAATTTATCTTTATGGTTTAAATCTCTCCTGTTTTAAAGCGTGTTATTCTATTTACAACTGATTAATTTCTAGTATTATTTTCACACTTCAATTGCATTGTTTGGTTTCTTACATGTTTAGAATATAATTGAGTAGGTTTCTCCCATAGGCTTCACAGAGCCGTTAATATCACTAGCAGTCTTAATACCTGTATTACAATTACTGTCACGGAATTTAAACATGATCTACTATCCCCGAATAAATGGCATTGATTGATTACCAAAGAAAAGGATTTTTTCTGGCAATATTTAAGAAAACTCGCGCTGAAGAAAAAACGGAAAAGTATACAGTGACTCAGTATTAGAGATTCTAGTATCTGAGTATACGGGAAAAGGTGGATGGGCACAAAGGTAATAGCGACAGATTTATAAAGATATTTTGATAGGGGCTTCTCCTAGGAATATTTCGTGTATAGGAATCCCAAACTTTTGGGAGAAGGGGCTTGAAGATTATGAGTAACATTTGATTCGTTTCCTAAAGAAATCCTAAAATTTTGGAGCTCAGCCTCTCTACTGAAGGTAACTGCAACAAAGAGGGTCAAAAATTGTTAAAAATAGCGCTTTGTACTAAGTGGACAATCTCTTACTTTCTTACAAGTTTGTGCCATCTATTAATTATGTCAGAAAAATTGTCTAAACAAATCTCAAATAGCGATATTGCCCATAGCCGACATGAAATGTTTGGTTGCCAGAAAATGTTTAGGCCAGGATACGTTAAAGAGAACAATCTTTGAGAAGACTGGAATTGGGCGATAATGAGAATTGAGAATCTCTGGAAAGCGAACCAAGTATTTCAACTAAGAGCCTATCCGGTTTACCATAAGCACCAGACGGTTTCACGTGATCAGATCAAAAGTCACGTTGCATGCTAAATCGAGTCTGGAGATTCCAAATCAAGATGTGATATTTCAAGCACGTAACCTCCGCGTGGAGTGACCTGGGTAATTCGAAGAAGACACTTATACTTTATCATTATTATTGATTTTACTCAATCAACTTGATTTTTGACAATGTTCTACCTATATGTATATATACCCTACTGTATGTGCTATACATCATTTATAAGCTCTTCACTATATCTTTGCAATAAGCTCTCTATTAGTCATCCCCTTGTTACAGTTTCTGAGATATGTGGACAACACTTTTTTCACTGATTTTCCATTGACTTGACTTTTCCATGTTTCGTGATCTTTCTTGACTATGTTCCATCCATTTTAGGACAATTTCTTTTTTTAGACATCTCCCTCTTCAGGTTTTTGACATAAGTGGAGGAGATTCTTGTTTCCCATTGATTTTTCGTGACATTAATATTAATGTTTCGTGCTTTTTAACTATGTTCCATCCATTTTAGGACAAATTGCTTTAGGAATATAGAATCTGCGTAGTCTCTTCTACATTTGGAACTTAATTTCAGCCATCTCCCTGTTTTGTTTTTTGAGATAAGTGGAGGAATTATTTGTTTTCCGTAGATTTTCCATTGACATTGATGTTAGTGTTTCGTGCTGTTTTTGAGTATATTCCATCCATTTTAGGACAATTTGCTTTTCGAATTAGAATATGCATAATCTCTTCCACATTTAAGCTGAATTTTTGCCATCTCCCAAAAGGTCTGTTTACATCATTCAAACTGGATAGGCCCTTTATTGTTCAAGTACTCTTCCAAGTATTGTTCAAGTAATTTAAAGATTTTTATAGGGAGCACTGGTATCCAAACTGCTGGGCCTGGGTATCCAAGTTCTGGGACTGGGTATCCATTTGGATACAAAAAGGTAGCTTTAAAAAAGCCCTGCCCTGTAGGTAAATTGGAGTTGAGTTGAGTTGATTTTAGTTTAGCGTCCCGTTCAGCAGCGAGGCTATATGAGACGTGGACCTGCTGATTAACGTGGAATCCGAACCACATGAGCTCCCGCCGGGAATCGAACCCGGGTCTCCCATAGGTAAATTGGATACCGTCCACATTTATTGATATACGGATACAACGAAACAATATCCAAATATCGAGTTCCTTCGCCTTCATTTTCATTTGCGACGTGATACAATTTAATGGCATTAATACGGCCACCATAGGAGCTGTCTCTTGGATTTAACGGTGTCTTATTAGTATAAGGATGTGTGCTTAAAGACGAGGCCAATGCTGGATTGGATTTTAACACTTGACGAAATTCACATTCCCACATTTCATGTACTTTATATCCCATGGACCGTAATAATTTCATTTTACGCTGTGTACTCTCGTAGCGATAGTTCATAGTTTCTTCGAAATTTTCATAAATGGGCTGATCACGGCCTGTAGGGACACAAAGAGGGCAGCCATGGAACCTACAATCTTGGAATTCATACACGTGTTCCTCTTCAGTGTCGGGATGTTTGTAGTAGCCGTCCAGATGAAAACCAGTAACAAAAACTTCTTTTCCTCTTGCTGCATACAAAATTGGATGTCCCTCTTTTTCCTCCACGTAGGCAAGCCACTGGAAAGCAATCCGTGACTGATTATTACTGTGACGGTATCCTCGTGCAGGAAGAATGCTAATGGTATTGGGTTTTAAGAAATTTCGTCGAAATACTAAATTGCACGCACTCGCCAAAGTGACAGCCTCCAAGAGAGGATTGACGTGAGTTTCTTGTTCAAAAGTGGTAATGAAAGATATACAAGCCATTCGAAGTACGTTGACGTCCTGGATACAATATTTCACCAATTCTTCTTGGAAAATAAACGTACCGTATCGTTCTGGTGTTCGTTGTACACACCTGTTCACAAAAGGCTGGAAACTCGTTCAGAAATTAAGTCCGAAAGAGTGAGCCTAGATCCGTCATAATTCCCGCAGATCTGTACACAGGGAATTGCATGTTCCCGCCGTTCTTTATATAGGCACTAGCTGCAAACCGCACTGTCGTCCGAGCGATGTGAAAATGTAGAAACAAAATCAAACTACTTATTTCTGAGATTAATATTGATTGCACACCTCATGCACAGTTCCAATATGCAAAATCAACCATTATCTTAAGTAGAAATTGCTGAAAACAACATAAAATGGATATTTAAACCTCCAAGTAGGAACCTGTGCTTGGAGCGATTCTATTATCAATATTATAACACAATCTCTTGTAAGTTGCGTCTGTGCTCAAGCGGGTTTAGTACTGCTACTGACATTTCTGAAACGAAGGGCGACGGTTCGAGCCTCCGTGCGGAAAGTTAAAGTTTTTCCTTTTCTTTTAAATATATGAGAACTTTTTTATAAGTATAAATTTCTACTGTGAAGTGATTGGAAACACATTATCAGACGAACTGCCACTTTTCAAACCCCTGTCACATTTACTAGCCCGGCATGTCCATAATTCATATACGAAAACGCTAAAATGAGAAATGTGAACACAGTTGAATACCTAAAACCACACGACCAAAATGAAAATTATTCATATATTGTAACATCCTTACAGTGATTGGAGATTTAAAAAAAAATCTTTTCATACCCCCCACTCTTTCCTTTATTTTTTTTCATATAGATTTTTTGTGCTTTCTTAAGCATCAGCGCTATACCAAGAAAACAGAAATTTCAGTTAATAATTAAACGTAACAGATCTGTAGCATCGAATTTTCTTTTTTTTTTGGGACCATAATAGTACAGAATATTATTTACAGAATCCTTTATATTTATTGAATAAATATAAGTTAAATAATTACTAGCAAATGCTAGCGGATATTTTTTTTCCTTCGTAACATCTGCCACAGGTGGATAGAAGAAATGTCATTGGTCAGATTTTAGCTTCCAGATTTATAGAAGCTGGGAGGAAGAGATGTAGAAGCGTCTTTTCTTCATATACCGTGGTGGAAATATCAAGCCCTTTTTGGTTATCAAAATTTTTTTAGTTTAAAAGTTTCCGGCATAAAATTTATTCGCAATTCGGTGTGGAAGTGAAGAAACTGTAAGTACAACAAATATGTTCGAATAATCAAATTTCACAGATAGACAGAAATAGTGTTTTGCGATCTAATACTCAGACTTCATTAAGTAAATAAGGACAGCCATATTTGGAAATTATTGAGTATGTCTAATTGTTGAACTATAAAAGTCTTCTGGTTTACCTTTACTCTCGCTCACGTTTGATTTATGTAAAACTGAAAGCAAACATTATTATTATCTTTTTTATGTGACTCAAGTTCAAAATGGTACGACGTATTGCTTATGTGAAAATTGAACACGTAGCCATGCGGGGCTAAAGAGGGTGTTGAGTGCCAAAAAGGGTGTAATGTAGCTGGCTAAGTTTTCATTTCCTCCTTAGGAACCTTCAGTTCCTAGGTGAGTTTTGTGTTGTTGTTTCCTTAACATCAGAACATTATGAAATAGTAGGACCTTAACCTACACTCTCTCTCTCTCCCCATTTTCGCATGTTTGTCATTTACTCAAAACAATTAAAAGATGGCTTCGTCATATAATATTTTTTTTACAATAGCAAGAATTTTTAATCCCACCATCCATCTTAGATTAATAATTATTTGGTTAATAATATTTTTATGTGTGTATAAGTTTGTAGTGTATATTTATTATTGCTTTGGTTGGGATACACACTAGTGATTATAATGGACTCATATTTATTTTGTTTATATATGATTAGCCCGTTGACATGGTCACTTCTGTATTGAAATTTTAGTGCCGGGTTATTCTCGTGTTAGTAACCACTCTGAATTCGAACTTCCGTATATAGATATTTAGTCTGGTTCGTACTGTGAGTTCCCATGCGTGTTTCTTCGCTGTGCGATGTTTCTTTGTCTCGTGGGAATGGTGATAGACTGCATCATGGATAATTTAGTGATAGCGAAGGGATGTGAACCACTGTAATTTAGTGAGGGAATCCAGGTGTTTGAAAATTTTGATAACGAGTCATTGTGTGTATATTGAATATTCATTTTCGTTGGCCAATGTGGTATTCGAGAGTGCTTAACGTGTCATTAAAAATTTTACCTGTTATTACGTAAAATTTAACTTTCAATAGTTAACTATTGCAGTAATTAAATCGCTTCGTTGTGCTTGGATAGTTTAGGATCCGTTCGTAGTTGTAGATGTGGCGCTAGCAGCGTCGTATTCAAAGCTGATTGTTGATATGCAGAGCAAATTAATAGATAGTAAATACAAGGATATTTAACAGAAGTTATTGATAGAAATAGCAGAATATTTTACCGAATAGTGTGCGCATCGGTTAGCTTTCACAATAAATCTGTAATGCGTTGTTTATTGGAAGGTAAGCCAGAAATTTAATTAGCGATTTTCGAAGTAATATGGTAAAATGTGAGCAGCTGAAAGTAGTAGGAATGATAAATAATATTAGTTTAGATGAATGGAACGGGAGTTTTCGTGGAGTATTTATATATATTTTTTATATGTATACAATACCCCGGTGGTATTGTTTACATATGACAACCTTTATTACGATACAAATAGTGGTACATATATATATTTATAAAAGCATATTATAGTATAGGATTATCGAGTCTATGGGCTATTTTGTAAATTGGGTGGTGTTCCGTAGTATTGACTAGTACTTGAGAATATAGATATGTTGATTTGTGATTATGAATATTATGAATATAATAGGAACCCAACATATAAAAATATAAGCCCAGTAATGAATATACATATGACAGGCCACTAGATTAAGTGAGTGAGTGTGTGAATGCGATCGGAGTTTCCCAGACCTATCGTCAAATATTATAATTTCGGAAAGCTAATTCATAAGATTGGGTGGAGTGGAATTTAGTCGCACTTCGGTGTGGAAGTGAAGGCGAATAGTATCATAATATCGATGCGTATTGATATCTTGCGAAACTTCCTAATACGTACGCATATTATTTTGTAATGTTATTATACTATATTTTTATAATATTTCCAATAACGAAGAAGATTCGGTGAGGAAAAAGTAATACAGGTTAACACATCCTATAGATTTTTTTATTTTTCGGTATTTTCCAGTTTTTTTTTGTTCCTAGTTTTTTAAATATAAGCATTAAGTACTTTCTTCCTACTTTGTTTTCATGTGAGAAGAAGTTTTCATCTTCTTGTATACTTCATGGCATTTGTCATGGTTCCTTCGGGGCAGAGCGATGTCGTGATATGGGGGACATGTGTGTGAGCTCACAGTGGGACAGTTTAACATTATTTTACATCACCGATGGACTTGTACTATAACTATCCGATTTATTTTCCAAGCTTTCCTCCGGACATGTAATTTATCTCTTATTGAAGCCGGCTGACATTCTGACTGTTTTGACAATAATGCTAATCTAATGTCAAATGTCGGGATGAAGAATTGATAATGATGATTTAGAGAAAAAGAATATATTTACTTAGTTCATCTTTTGATTATATTACTAATTTACTTACATTTTTATTGAACGGGATTTTTTTTTTTTTTTTTGGAAAATTTTCCTTTCTATTGTCTTCTTTGCTTTTAACAGACTTTTGGTGGTAACGAAGATTGTTTGTTATATAGAAATTTTATTGTAAATTCTAATTCTGAAGGTCGTCTAGCGGAGACGGAATAACTAGGGCGCAGGTACTAAGGGGGAACTTTCTAACGGTAGTCCTCCTTCGTATCTCTGCTTGGTCACAGACTTCTAGCGGGTTTCAGGATAGTAAATCGGTCTGTATTGTGAGGACCGTACGTTTTGGGGTTTATGTTAAATTGTTTCGGTTTAAGTCAACAAATGGTTGCAAGTTTTATCATCTTCGACGACCTAAAATTGTTCGGTTTTTCATTTGGTACTTCGGTTCTTTTCCTTGTATCTCTGATCAACGATGACTCCAAGACGTCGATTATTCAAAATCTAAGAAGCTAGCGTTATTTGGAATGGGGAAAGGATAAATTTTAATGTTACTTGATATTTTATCGGCTTGGAGGCATTCGATGTTCGCTCTTTGATTTTTTTTCTTTCTTCTCTCTTTCCTCGAACTAGATTTTTTTTTTGCCATTTGTATATTCCTTGATATAAGTACTTTTTTTTTAATATTTATAATAGAGACATCTCTAACAGACATGTTACCAATATATATTTCATTTAAGGGGACTTATAACTGAAGTTCTGGGATTTTGGTTCCGAAATGGGTTCATGATCTTGGAAGTCGTTTCCATATTGCTGAGAAATTAGTCTCCATTAAATATACCTGAAATCCGATATTCATAGTGGTTCCACAGATTATATTTCTGCCAGTTATAGCAAAATAGTATCCTTAACATCAGCTAGGCCTAGCTAATCACCAATAAGGAGGAATATTAATCACCTGCGTACGCAATTAACATGATTTTTTTTATTTTGTAAATATATCTGGATGAGTTAAAAGAAACTGTTATTGAAAAAAAAACCTTGAGTTGGAGATTTGTGGAAGTTTTTTTATTTTATGTATTTTTAATTTTTTTGATATTTATCGTCCATACGAGAATACTACTGTATAGATATACAAGCTTCTGTTATTACGAATTTAAAAGCTCTTACTATAATAGTTTTGTAACTAACTTAATATACCCTTTAACTAGACCGAGACTGTACAGCAGAATCTGTTGTTGGATGTAATTACCAGTAATTTTGTTTCATATCGTAATACCTATGTTTAAGATTTCTAGTTAATTAAATAAGAAAATCTTTTGTAAATTGCTTGTTTGCACTTCAATTTCAATTTTCTGCGTCGTTTCACTTAATCATTGATGGGTATACTGACGACATTTTCTGGAATTATTATTGTTACAAAATTTTAACCTCTATTCGAAATCAATTGATGGAAAATTAAAATATTAACATTTATATTCGATGTTGCCATGTAAAGTCAATATTTTTGTATATGATTTCTCTGTATGGGCGAGAGTACCTTCAGGAGCTATGAAAATTTTCGTAATCAGTGAAGAATCCGTAATAATCATTCCATTCCAAAAGAAAACTCCAACACCCAAATTGAAAGTTTAATTTACGTCAATTTAGTGCGTTCATCTTTATAGAACAGTGTTTCCCTAGTTATTCATTTGGAGTTGCTATAGTGCGAAATCACATCCAATTTATTCTAGAAGTGCAAATAGTGACAGGTTAGCGCAGATATCCCAATATGCCGGAATCAACATAAAGTTTGGAAATAAATTACTATATTAATTTGGATAGACAGGAATAATGTACTAAGAAGATATATAGATTATGAATCACCTTGAATTTAAGTATGCCCAAATTACAGTGAAACAAGTAGTGGCAAGGAATTAATAATTTACAGGAACTGTGATTTACTAAATTTTATTCATAAATACACCATCTTCTTTGCAAATAGTTGACCTAAAGATATATACATTGTTCTGCAATAACTTTGGAAGAATATGGAAAACTTCAACATATTTAATGCGATGAAACACTTCCCTGAGAATTAAAGTTCAGAAATTTTGTGCTATTTTTTTTTATGCAAGTTTACTCAATGTTATTTAAAAAATTTCATAAAACTTTCTTTGTCTCGTAAAGCCATAAAAGATTTTTTTTTTGTTTAACCACTAACTGTTTTGAAAATCATTTGATACTGCAAATTTTATGTGAAATACTGCTAAAATCATTTCCATGTTTACTTCCGTTGTGGACGGAGGTATTTCCATTTTGGAAAATATTAATGTGTTTATTTCGGAGTTTAATATTTTTTTTTTTATTTGAATATGTCAAATTATTAAATGTAAATAAAACTTCCAGCTGGAAAAATGTTTCTTTATTTTCTGTAATTTGTAGACCAATGCATCCTAGCAACTAATGGTAGTTTAGTAACATTTTAATTTATTTGTGTATTTATGTATTTTAGGTTGATGTGATGGTGTGGATTTACTCCGATTTGGTTATAAAGAATATTTCAATAGTGAATGAATATATACATATATATATGAGAGTAAAATCAATACCCAATACATCCAATCGAAACATCCAATGCACTGAAAACAGTATCAATCGAAATTATGAAGTAATATATTATTACTCCTCTAAATATGATCTAGATATATACATATATTCAGTGCTGTATAGCACAGAAGAAGATGGAGTAATCGTTGAAACGGTGACTGGTTAAAAAAAAGGGAAATAGTGAAATAATTTAAATTGCAGAGTTATTTTTTTTTAATGTTTTCTCTCAGGGTTATTCTTTTATGTGGACAGGTTAGATACTGTTTCTTTCTTCTCTTTTCTTTTTCTTCTTTTCTTCTTCTTTCTTTTCCTTTCTTTCTTTCCTAGTCTAACGGCCATACTCATGTCATCTCATTTTAAAGACATTTCAATTTCTTTGGAATGTTTTTATTTCTCTTTTCTTCGGTGAAGTGCCCGCCTTATTCAACACACGGTTAATATTTCCATTGGTTTCTTCTGAAATCGTTGCTATGGAGATTACATGAGAGATGGGGTTAGAGTTTTGTCGACCATGTGACAGGATTTCGTACCGTCTCGTTCGCTACTGAGTTACTAGAATTCCGGCGACCGTAACGTAAGACTTTGTTGTTATAGTGATGAAAATATCTACTGATTAATAGAAAGTGTTGATCATAGTGGGTTGGTAACAGAAAACTTTAGGCGATCGAGTAAAAAAAAAAAAAGTTTTCATAAAGGAACAACCCAGAAAGAGAGAAGGAATTTCCTATATCATCGTTCATATAGAGAAAGATAAATTGCTTCATGAGTTTCCATTGAGATTGTATTCAAGTGCATTAAGTAAAAAGTAATGGGGGAAAGAAAAATAAGGAGAGAGTTGTAGAAATAGCAAGCTACATACACCTGAGGCACTCACATGGTAATTGTGATATATATATATATAAGTGTTATTAATATTTGTTTGTTTGGTAAAATATTTTTTGTTCTTTTCTTCAAGCGTAAATTCTAGGAAATGGCGTCAGTAAACGCATCTATAGCTAATGCAAATGGTAACGACACTAAGTGTGTCCAGTGCAATGACACTCGTGTTAGTCCGCATCGTAAAGTAGAGTGTACCAGTTGCAATTGTTGGTATCATTTCGAATGTGTTACTATTACAGATAATTCTGAGCGGGCCAAAGATTTAGAGGGAAATCCAGAATGGAAATGTCCACGATGTGACACTAAGTATCGAATTCGTTCGGAGGATTCGCAAACTATAAGATCATCCGAACAATTAGAGGAAATTGATCCTCAGAAAATAGTGGCAGAGTCCACTCGAGTAAATTTAGGAATAGCAAATGGTGGTGAGGGCGGAGATAAGTCTCCTATTCGCGAAAACAATGGACTTGACGACAATAATGGAAGTAAGCAGGAGCCAATGAGTAAAGAATTTAGGCTATTAATGGAGTTGATGACGGAAATGAATGCTAATATGATGGGAATGAAAACGGAAATGAATGCTAATATGATGGAAGTAAGAAATGATATGACGGAACTGGGAGATAGGATTGATAAAAAGGTAGAACACTTAACGGGACAAATCAATAATGTATCCACGCGGGTGGATGAGTTGTCGGAGCGTATGCAGAAATTTGAAATTGGGGTGAATGAAAAAATTGATGATCAGATAGAGCAGATAGAGCAAAAGGTTATTCATATTAAGAATGTAACGGATAATAATTATAAAGTGTTAAATGAAAAGGTCATGGTATTAGAGGAGTCAACATGCACAGTCTCAAGCAAGGTAGCCAAGTGTGAACAAGTATTGTTTAGTCATAAAGAATCCATTGACAATTTAGAGGTGAAAATTCAATCTGTGAGTGAGGTTAACGATACTATTAGGCAGCAACTGATTGAGTTACAAAACCAAAACAAGGAACCATATGTCCTAACTAGCGATAAAATACATTCTTCAAAAATAAAAGATTCTACTTACCGTGTTGAACCACTGGCCGGTATTTCAAAGAAACGACCGTATATGGAAACAATAAGGGTAGAGTCAGTTGAAGATACTATATCGTTTTCTATGCCGGTTTTAGATTCTGTAATTACTACTAGTTTTGTGAATACTTTTCCGAAACTGAACCCGGTTACAACTACTGTGTCAAGTATGGGTGTATCATCTTCAGCTCCACATAGCTATAATATTCCAAATAGTGAACTCAATTCCTCTTGGTTTGGGAATTTGAAATCTGGGGTCGGAAGTGCCAATTTCGGAACTAATATTCCTAAATTTAGTGGTAACTTTCCTGTTGGGGAGCCGTGGACTGGTAGACCTATTGTAACTCTTTCTGCTGGATGTCCTATCATGTCGCCTGTAGTAACAAATACAGTCGCATTACCGAATAATCAGTTAACCATGGAACCGTATATGTGTTCGAAAGTCAAAATAGGAGATTTTGACAAATTTCCAAAGTTTGAAGGTAACACTTCGTCAGGAATTCCGAAGCATTTTCTGAGAAATCTTGAACATTGCTTGTCTATGTATCCCTTTTCTGATAAAGAACGTTTGCACATAGTAGAGCAATCATTAACATCATATGCTTTCGCTTGGTTTCAAGCCAACAAGCACAAAATTAAAACATATAATGACTTTGTAGTATTATTCAAAGAAACATATTGCAGTGATCGTATAGAGCGGGCCCAAATACGCGCACTCCAGTTTATGCGCTATGATAAAAACAAATATTCATCTCTTCTTGATTTCTCGTGGAGAATAATCGAGTTATACTATAGCATTTCCGACAATCCGAATCAAGCTGAAGTTGTGGATCTAGTAACAAATTGTCTTCCACCTGAGGAATCTAGAGCTATAGCTTCGCATTTGTGTCAAGATATCTCAGAATTGGCTTCGCGAATAGCTGCATTAGGATCAGTTAAGCCGAGTTTTGACTCACGTCCTACTCCTCGGAAGTATTTCGCTAGGCAGGCCAAGGTTTACAAACCAGTGACCACGCAAGTGAACACAAGTTGTCAGACGGACTTTTTGAGCTATAGGCAAGCAGGATATAGATATCCGAGAGAATTTAATTCTGGGAATTTCAATGGTGGGAGAAGATTATATAACAACTACCGATTTAGAGATAGCTATCAACCTTACAATCGACCTAATAGGGAATCGAGCCAGAATGATAATAATAATGATAATAGCAATAATGGCAATAACAGAAATTCTCGAGGTAGTGATAATAGACGAGGAAACGGACGAAGAGGTCGTGGTAATGTCAACAATATGAGTAATAGTAACAATAGAGACAGTAACCGGAACGAAACTAATAGAGAAGAAGGTGACCTTAGTATTAGGGTACCGAACTATACTGGCAACGAGACAGCTATACAAATAACAAATTAGGATAGCAACGATCTTGTCAAATGGATGAAACTATATACTGGTCCATATCTAGTCTATAAGATTTTGAGAAATTGTGCTGTTTTACACACCTTGAAGGGTAATAGTGCTGGAACACATAATTTTCAAAATTTAAAAATATTTAATTGTACGCAGGAAAAGTTCGAACAATTACTTAAGGATTATCCAAAGTAATCATTATAGTGTGTTTCCCAACAAAAGTAAAATAAGTTTAGTGTGTATGCAATGTTATGTAAGATGTTTGATAATTTTCGCGGGTATATTAATAGGGTTATGATATTTATTGTATAAGAAAAATTTTGCTGTTCGGTAAATCAACATCAAAATTTTTCTTCGGTCAGGCCCGAGAACTGTAACATCCTTACAGTGATTGGAGATTTAAAAAAAAAAATCTTTTCATACCCCCCACTCTTTCCTTTATTTTTTTTCATATAGATTTTTTGTGCTTTCTTAAGCATCAGCGCTATACCAAGAAAACAGAAATTTCAGTTAATAATTAAACGTAACAGATCTGTAGCATCGAATTTTCTTTTTTTTTGGGACCATAATAGTACAGAATATTATTTACAGAATCCTTTATATTTATTGAATAAATATAAGTTAAATAATTACTAGCAAATGCTAGCGGATATTTTTTTTCCTTCGTAACATCTGCCACAGGTGGATAGAAGAAATGTCATTGGTCAGATTTTAGCTTCCAGATTTATAGAAGCTGGGAGGAAGAGATGTAGAAGCGTCTTTTCTTCATATACCGTGGTGGAAATATCAAGCCCTTTTTGGTTATCAAAATTTTTTTAGTTTAAAAGTTTCCGGCATAAAATTCATTCGCAATTCGGTGTGGAAGTGAAGAAACTGTAAGTACAACAAATATGTTCGAATAATCAAATTTCACAGATAGACAGAAATAGTGTTTTGCGATCTAATACTCAGACTTCATTAAGTAAATAAGGACAGCCATATTTGGAAATTATTGAGTATGTCTAATTGTTGAACTATAAAAGTCTTCTGGTTTACCTTTACTCTCGCTCACGTTTGATTTATGTAAAACTGAAAGCAAACATTATTATTATTTTTTTTATGTGACTCAAGTTCAAAATGGTACGACGTATTGCTTATGTGAAAATTGAACACGTAGCCATGCGGGGCTAAAGAGGGTGTTGAGTGCCAAAAAGGGTGTAATGTAGCTGGCTAAGTTTTCATTTCCTCCTTAGGAACCTTCAGTTCCTAGGTGAGTTTTGTGTTGTTGTTTCCTTAACATCAGAACATTATGAAATAGTAGGACCTTAACCTACACTCTCTCTCTCTCCCCATTTTCGCATGTTTGTCATTTACTCAAAACAATTAAAAGATGGCTTCGTCATATAATATTTTTTTTACAATAGCAAGAATTTTTAATCCCACCATCCATCTTAGATTAATAATTATTTGGTTAATAATATTTTTATGTGTGTATAAGTTTGTAGTGTATATTTATTATTGCTTTGGTTGGGATACACACTAGTGATTATAATGGACTCATATTTATTTTGTTTATATATGATTAGCCCGTTGACATGGTCACTTCTGTATTGAAATTTTAGTGCCGGGTTATTCTCGTGTTAGTAACCACTCTGAATTCGAACTTCCGTATATAGATATTTAGTCTGGTTCGTACTGTGAGTTCCCATGCGTGTTTCTTCGCTGTGCGATGTTTCTTTGTCTCGTGGGAATGGTGATAGACTGCATCATGGATAATTTAGTGATAGCGAAGGGATGTGAACCACTGTAATTTAGTGAGGGAATCCAGGTGTTTGAAAATTTTGATAACGAGTCATTGTGTGTATATTGAATATTCATTTTCGTTGGCCAATGTGGTATTCGAGAGTGCTTAACGTGTCATTAAAAATTTTACCTGTTATTACGTAAAATTTAACTTTCAATAGTTAACTATTGCAGTAATTAAATCGCTTCGTTGTGCTTGGATAGTTTAGGATCCGTTCGTAGTTGTAGATGTGGCGCTAGCAGCGTCGTATTCAAAGCTGATTGTTGATATGCAGAGCAAATTAATAGATAGTAAATACAAGGATATTTAACAGAAGTTATTGATAGAAATAGCAGAATATTTTACCGAATAGTGTGCGCATCGGTTAGCTTTCACAATAAATCTGTAATGCGTTGTTTATTGGAAGGTAAGCCAGAAATTTAATTAGCGATTTTCGAAGTAATATGGTAAAATGTGAGCAGCTGAAAGTAGTAGGAATGATAAATAATATTAGTTTAGATGAATGGAACGGGAGTTTTCGTGGAGTATTTATATATATTTTTTATATGTATACAATACCCCGGTGGTATTGTTTACATATGACAACCTTTATTACGATACAAATAGTGGTACATATATATATTTATAAAAGCATATTATAGTATAGGATTATCGAGTCTATGGGCTATTTTGTAAATTGGGTGGTGTTCCGTAGTATTGACTAGTACTTGAGAATATAGATATGTTGATTTGTGATTATGAATATTATGAATATAATAGGAACCCAACATATAAAAATATAAGCCCAGTAATGAATATACATATGACAGGCCACTAGATTAAGTGAGTGAGTGTGTGAATGCGATCGGAGTTTCCCAGACCTATCGTCAAATATTATAATTTCGGAAAGCTAATTCATAAGATTGGGTGGAGTGGAATTTAGTCGCACTTCGGTGTGGAAGTGAAGGCGAATAGTATCATAATATCGATGCGTATTGATATCTTGCGAAACTTCCTAATACGTACGCATATTATTTTGTAATGTTATTATACTATATTTTTATAATATTTCCAATAACGAAGAAGATTCGGTGAGGAAAAAGTAATACAGGTTAACACATCCTATAGATTTTTTTTATTTTTCGGTATTTTCCAGTTTTTTTTTTGTTCCTAGTTTTTTAAATATAAGCATTAAGTACTTTCTTCCTACTTTGTTTTCATGTGAGAAGAAGTTTTCATCTTCTTGTATACTTCATGGCATTTGTCATGGTTCCTTCGGGGCAGAGCGATGTCGTGATATGGGGGACATGTGTGTGAGCTCACAGTGGGACAGTTTAACATTATTTTACATCACCGATGGACTTGTACTATAACTATCCGATTTATTTTCCAAGCTTTCCTCCGGACATGTAATTTATCTCTTATTGAAGCCGGCTGACATTCTGACTGTTTTGACAATAATGCTAATCTAATGTCAAATGTCGGGATGAAGAATTGATAATGATGATTTAGAGAAAAAGAATATATTTACTTAGTTCATCTTTTGATTATATTACTAATTTACTTACATTTTTATTGAACGGGATTTTTTTTTTTTTTTTTGGAAAATTTTCCTTTCTATTGTCTTCTTTGCTTTTAACAGACTTTTGGTGGTAACGAAGATTGTTTGTTATATAGAAATTTTATTGTAAATTCTAATTCTGAAGGTCGTCTAGCGGAGACGGAATAACTAGGGCGCAGGTACTAAGGGGGAACTTTCTAACGGTAGTCCTCCTTCGTATCTCTGCTTGGTCACAGACTTCTAGCGGGTTTCAGGATAGTAAATCGGTCTGTATTGTGAGGACCGTACGTTTTGGGGTTTATGTTAAATTGTTTCGGTTTAAGTCAACAAATGGTTGCAAGTTTTATCATCTTCGACGACCTAAAATTGTTCGGTTTTTCATTTGGTACTTCGGTTCTTTTCCTTGTATCTCTGATCAACGATGACTCCAAGACGTCGATTATTCAAAATCTAAGAAGCTAGCGTTATTTGGAATGGGGAAAGGATAAATTTTAATGTTACTTGATATTTTATCGGCTTGGAGGCATTCGATGTTCGCTCTTTGATTTTTTTTCTTTCTTCTCTCTTTCCTCGAACTAGATTTTTTTTTTTGCCATTTGTATATTCCTTGATATAAGTACTTTTTTTTTAATATTTATAATAGAGACATCTCTAACAGACATGTTACCAATATATATTTCATTTAAGGGGACTTATAACTGAAGTTCTGGGATTTTGGTTCCGAAATGGGTTCATGATCTTGGAAGTCGTTTCCATATTGCTGAGAAATTAGTCTCCATTAAATATACCTGAAATCCGATATTCATAGTGGTTCCACAGATTATATTTCTGCCAGTTATAGCAAAATAGTATCCTTAACATCAGCTAGGCCTAGCTAATCACCAATAAGGAGGAATATTAATCACCTGCGTACGCAATTAACATGATTTTTTTTTATTTTGTAAATATATCTGGATGAGTTAAAAGAAACTGTTATTGAAAAAAAAACCTTGAGTTGGAGATTTGTGGAAGTTTTTTTATTTTATGTATTTTTAATTTTTTTGATATTTATCGTCCATACGAGAATACTACTGTATAGATATACAAGCTTCTGTTATTACGAATTTAAAAGCTCTTACTATAATAGTTTTGTAACTAACTTAATATACCCTTTAACTAGACCGAGACTGTACAGCAGAATCTGTTGTTGGATGTAATTACCAGTAATTTTGTTTCATATCGTAATACCTATGTTTAAGATTTCTAGTTAATTAAATAAGAAAATCTTTTGTAAATTGCTTGTTTGCACTTCAATTTCAATTTTCTGCGTCGTTTCACTTAATCATTGATGGGTATACTGACGACATTTTCTGGAATTATTATTGTTACAAAATTTTAACCTCTATTCGAAATCAATTGATGGAAAATTAAAATATTAACATTTATATTCGATGTTGCCATGTAAAGTCAATATTTTTGTATATGATTTCTCTGTATGGGCGAGAGTACCTTCAGGAGCTATGAAAATTTTCGTAATCAGTGAAGAATCCGTAATAATCATTCCATTCCAAAAGAAAACTCCAACACCCAAATTGAAAGTTTAATTTACGTCAATTTAGTGCGTTCATCTTTATAGAACAGTGTTTCCCTAGTTATTCATTTGGAGTTGCTATAGTGCGAAATCACATCCAATTTATTCTAGAAGTGCAAATAGTGACAGGTTAGCGCAGATATCCCAATATGCCGGAATCAACATAAAGTTTGGAAATAAATTACTATATTAATTTGGATAGACAGGAATAATGTACTAAGAAGATATATAGATTATGAATCACCTTGAATTTAAGTATGCCCAAATTACAGTGAAACAAGTAGTGGCAAGGAATTAATAATTTACAGGAACTGTGATTTACTAAATTTTATTCATAAATACACCATCTTCTTTGCAAATAGTTGACCTAAAGATATATACATTGTTCTGCAATAACTTTGGAAGAATATGGAAAACTTCAACATATTTAATGCGATGGAACACTTCCCTGAGAATTAAAGTTCAGAAATTTTGTGCTATTTTTTTTTATGCAAGTTTACTCAATGTTATTTAAAAAATTTCATAAAACTTTCTTTGTCTCGTAAAGCCATAAAAGATTTTTTTTTTGTTTAACCACTAACTGTTTTGAAAATCATTTGATACTGCAAATTTTATGTGAAATACTGCTAAAACCATTTCCATGTTTACTTCCGTTGTGGACGGAGGTATTTCCATTTTGGAAAATATTAATGTGTTTATTTCGGAGTTTAATATTTTTTTTTTTTATTTGAATATGTCAAATTATTAAATGTAAATAAAACTTCCAGCTGGAAAAATGTTTCTTTATTTTCTGTAATTTGTAGACCAATGCATCCTAGCAACTAATGGTAGTTTAGTAACATTTTAATTTATTTGTGTATTTATGTATTTTAGGTTGATGTGATGGTGTGGATTTACTCCGATTTGGTTATAAAGAATATTTCAATAGTGAATGAATATATACATATATATATGAGAGTAAAATCAATACCCAATTTAGGCATGCACTGAAAACAGTATCAATCGAAATTATGAAGTAATATATTATTACTCCTCTAAATATGATCTAGATATATACATATATTCAGTGCTGTATAGCACAGAAGAAGATGGAGTAATCGTTGAAACGGTGACTGGTTAAAAAAAAGGGAAATAGTGAAATAATTTAAATTGCAGAGTTATTTTTTTTTAATGTTTTCTCTCAGGGTTATTCTTTTATGTGGACAGGTTAGATACTGTTTCTTTCTTCTCTTTTCTTTTTCTTCTTTTCTTCTTCTTTCTTTTCCTTTCTTTCTTTCCTAGTCTAACGGCCATACTCATGTCATCTCATTTTAAAGACATTTCAATTTCTTTGGAATGTTTTTATTTCTCTTTTCTTCGGTGAAGTGCCCGCCTTATTCAACACACGGTTAATATTTCCATTGGTTTCTTCTGAAATCGTTGCTATGGAGATTACATGAGAGATGGGGTTAGAATATTTATATCGGGGGGCTTTGCTAAATTCATTCTTAGAAATGTGAACATTCTACAAGATATTTCATTCACTTTACCATATTTTATTTGAATAAACATGGAATTTCGGGGTGGTGGTACCAAACCCAGAAGTCCCCTAATATATATCTATCTATCTATCTATATATATATATATATATATATATATATATATATATATATACTTGTTTTCTTCATTACAAAAACTTAGGGTACCTCAGAATCTGGATTCTTATAAAGCAATTTGAACAATTGTGTAGAAAATATATACTGCTTAAAATCGGATTAAATCGCAATGCCAGTAATCTGTAATATCTTACATTTTTACTTATTTACATTGAATATGTACTTGTTTTATACTGCATAGCATGAATATTATCTGCTACATAAGAAACAATTATCTATAATTGAATTTAAGTAGGAAATCTGTATAGGTATTATAAGAAGAAGCTTGTGAAAATGAAGTGTATAATAATGGTTGTATCTGAAATAGATGTTGCGTAATGGTGTAATTGGTTACCCCGCCAGCTTTGGTATACTGGGCTCTTCAAACAGTCCATCCTTAGGGATGCGCAGAGTCGAGTCGAGACAGAATTTTCCTGACAAAATTCGAGTCGAGACACAGCTCTTCCAATAGAAAAATATACATTTTTCGAGTTGAGACATCACTTTTACAGCATATTGTCGAAATGAGACAGCCTCAAATCTTGTCTCGTGCGCATCCCTATCCATCCTACCTAGATAAAATCAATTTTGGATGCGAATATTCAATTTCTTTTAACGATAATTGTAATCTATACTACAGATTGAACTAAGATATTAACTTGAACTGGGGCAGCGGTGGCTCAGTGGTAGAGCGCTCACCTCTGGTGCATGGGGTCCCGGGTTCAAACCCTGATCCCGCCAAGTGAACTTTGTGGTGGACAAACACCGTGTGCGTGGGTTTTCTCGGGGCTCTTCCGTTTCCTCCCACTTTCTTCATTCCACCATTTCATTCATTTATCATAATCACCGTCTCCTTTAGCCTAACCGGCATAACCATGGGACGTAAAACTCAAAGATTTCATTTCATTTTTTGGCTTGAACTGCTTTATTACCCACTTAACCTTCGTATACTGCAATTATATCTTATTTTGGCATAAATATTTATTATTATTAGAATGTAAACACTGAAGAATATATATATCAACACACAATGAGGAAGAACTCAATGCTCGTAGTAATTAACAAATTGGTTGCAAGTTTATTTAAAATTAACTCTCTTGAAATCTAAATCATCATTATTAGAAAGAAAGTAAGAGTACCGTTTTGTTAATTTGGACATGTTATAAGAGATTGAGGAATGTGCATTTAATCGAACAGAATATATGAAACTAAATGTAATGGCATGTGGAACCGAACTTGAAAGAGGATAGGATGTGTAAATGCAAAATGAAAGAAAGCAATGGTTAACAGCAGTAGTCACTACTTACAACAGATGAGTGAAATCTACCTCTCCCAAAAAAATAGTTCAAAAATTCTGAAACATAAGGGCGTCACATTTTCTTCGTTTCCTGACAAAATTGAAAAATGGATTTTGCATATTTTTCGTCTATACCCCTTCAATATAGTTAGCTAACAAACCAAGTACGGTTGACTGACTAGACGTCAAGTGAGTGAAATTTATATAGGAAGTTTCGATACAGCGTTCACCGAAATGACGCAGACGTGGTTTTGAAGCTTTTGTTAGGTCCTATTTCGTAATGGATTTTAGGTCAGTGAAATTTTTTATACGTATCAGAAAGCTCTTTAACTCCATACTAAAGGCGTGTCGTATGATTTATTCAAATTGTCAGGTATTCGGACAACCATGAGCCCAATTCGTTTTGCTTCACTGCTCACAAGTTTAACTTGAAATAAATTCTTACTTTTCCACGGAAACACAAACTGTTTGAATGCTCATTTTATTATGGGTGAAATGTATAATTCTGCAAGTAATAGAAAATGTCCATCTCCGAGATTCGATCCCTCGTCCTTTGGCTCAGCAGTTCGACACTTAGACAACTAGACTAATTGTCGTTGTATAACAGCTTGCAAGAAAATCGGTTTGAACTGCACGAAGGAAATTCAGGGCATTGATTATAGCTGGATTGAGGCAACGACCATGTGCTCCCATGTATACATAATTTCAAAATACTTTATCCTTAAGTATTACAATGATGAATTGTTTCTACAGTACAGCTAATAACGGATCAACATACCTTATTACACTTAAAAGAGGAAAATACAGGTTTACAGAATGTTTTCGATTGTGAACGTTGGATTGTGGGTTCGAACCTATCATCTTCGGTTTACTGTTTCCCGAAGATACTCGAAGTTGAACTTAGGAAATGATTGCCTCAAACGACCAATATTACACAGTCTAAGTTCAAAAACTAGTTCTTATAGCAACTATAGTGATTTCCTAATTAAATTTAATTTAGAGTTACCCCGTGCCGTAAGCGTCGGTGGACCATCGATAGGTAACTAGCGACCTCTCGCCAAAAATTGATGGCTCCACCGCAACGATCCGCGGTGGCCCCACTTCCGTTTTGAAAATTATACCACCAGTGGGCCACCGGTGGCAGAGACGCGACGAAATGCCAATGAATTACAAAATTACTCCACTAAAATATGTTAAGTAGCCTATATGCATGGTTCATTTACATTGAGATGAGTCTAAAAAGCACTTACAATATATATATATATATATATAAAGTTCTCCCGGAATGACGCAAAACAGCAACCTTGTGATGTAGAAGCATGGGTTACTCTTGACCCCGAAGCTCATTTTAGGAACATTCGTCAGGAAAAACAAATATATAATAATAAACGCATGCACATGACTGGCGATAAGTCGTTTTGGTCCCTTCGCCGATTCTCCGCGACGAATCGAAAGACGGACCGAAAAGACGTCATCGCCGCTACGTGGTGGTAACTGCAACACCCCTACTCTAGATGTCTGTTTCGACTCGACGAAACCCTGCCGCCAGAGACACACTAGCGGCAATCCTTTGATGTGTTGCTATATCGACGATCGACATTTACCGGCAAGTGGGCCACTAGATATTGGCGACGTTAATGGCATGGGGTCAAGTTTCATCTCACAAATGTGAGATATTCTATTTTTGGCATAAATTTTAACTCCTCTTCTGTTAGGATACGCATTTTAATAAAAATGGCGTAACAACAAGCCAGTCCGCGCATGGCACCCTAAAATGTTCTAGGATGGGCTATCTTCATTGTTGCTATATATTATGTTTGGTATTTCTGTTTGTATACATTTCGTGAGTCAGAGGGCGGCCCACCCTGCCCCTTTTGGGTGCCCATGAGTCAGAGGTAGGTGAAAGTGTTAACTAATAAAAATAATTTCGAACGGTCAAGCCATTTTTTTGTTCTGATAGACGACGTCTTTTTCATTTATATCCTATGTAGATAGATACAGATTAATAGAATTATTACTGTGTTATTATTTATTTCATTTTTACCATATACTTTTCTCAACGTTTAAGTCCTTTAGGCTAAAGGGGACGGGTGATTCATGCAAATAAATTCCAGTTCAAGTAAAATTTTCATGGACCCTTAACGGAAATTGAACCTGCCACTATCAGACCCAACAACGAACGTGCTAGGCCTTAGATATTAAAACAAAACTGACTTATCGCACGTTCAACAGTAACTATTTTTTTTAATTGTTTCACTTAGTTTTATAGTTTTAGCAGTACCTCTTTAATAACAGGAGCCCGAACACAGAATTATCACAGATAGGTAAAAACATAAGCCTCTCCTAGAGGGAATAGAACCCGGTACCCCGTACACCAAAGGCACAGATGCTAACCACTGGACTATCTGTGTAGAGTAAGCAAAGGAGCAGAATTAAATATATATTGCAGATTCCGACGAAACGCAAACGTCCCAATGAAAGCAATATTAAAGGAAAAATGGAAAAAACTTAGTGAGTTTTTGAAAGAGTTCGAAGGTCACCTGGGTATGAAGACAAATCATTATTCAGGTATTAATATCTCGTATAATCGCCGTTAGCTTCGATGACGCATCTTAATCTTCTAGGGACATATTGATGTGCTTGTGCTATTTCTTTCCACGCGTCAGAAACTAGCTCCCAAAGTGCGTCAGCTGTCCTTGGTGGGGGATCAGGCCAATTTTCGTATAGAGTTCTTGTAACTTCCGCCCATAGATTTTCCATTGGGTTCAAGTCAAATCCTCTTGGAACCCAGTCCACTAGCTCAACATTGGGTTCCTCTTGAAACCAGGCTTGAACTAGATGGGAATCATGTATTGAGCTATGATCTTGTTGAACTTCTACAATGCCGTCTTCAAGTAAATTTCTCGCAGCGGGGAGCAAGCCATACTGCACAATATCCAGATCCTTCTGGCTGTTCAATCGGCCTTCTATACGGTGTAATTCACCAACTGTATCCTTACACAGCCACCCCAGCAGTGAATAGTAACATGCCCCATTCGATGCGTTCTGTGCATGTACTGTGGATCGTAACGTTTTCCTGTGGGTCTATACACAAGTCGAGGACCATCATTTGGGCTGAAGAGAATATCTTTTTGTCTGTGAAGATTACATGATCCCAGTTAAGACCAATATTTGCCTCAGCAAATGCTAGTCGATCAACTTTATGACTATCCGTCAATTGCTCCTTACACGCGGCTCGATATGCGTGAAACCCTGCATCTTTAAGGCGTCGCCGAGAGGTGAGGAAGGAGCCAGGAAAACGAGACACTATCATTAACTGCCGGGATGACATGAAAGGATTGCGACGGCTTACACCAACTAGGGCCCGATATTGTTGTGTGGTGTAAACCCTTTGAAGGTCAGTGCCAGGTTTTCTAGACTCGTTACCTGTTTCTGAGTATTTCTTCCACAAAGTATATGCTGTAGAACAGGGAACACCAAGACGTTCGCTAGCTTGTCTCACACTCATACCACCGTATTCAACAAGAGCAGTAAGCTGCTCGCGAACATTCTGACCACGATGAGCCATGACTAATGAATCAATTGCAGCTGTTTGGCTGTAGGTGATTTCGTTACTCGTAGGCTTAAATGGACAAACTCGTCTGCTGCGACAAGGCATACATCATGTTTTCGTAGTTCAGCATTTTTCCCGAAAAACAAGTGTTACAGAGTTGTGTGACACACAACACAACACAACACAACACAACACACACACACACACATATATATATATATATATATATATATATATATATATATATATATATATATATATCAGGAACTGAATAATTTACATTTTTGACGTCTGTGATGACGTTTTCGTACATAAATTATGGAAATGGCGGGCTAGTAAATGTAACAAAGATTTGAAAAGTGACAGTTCGTCTGATTGTTTTTCCAAGCACTTCAAAGTACAAATTTATATTTATAACAATGTTCCCATGTATTTAAAAAAGGAAGAAATAAAAACGAACTTTCCGCACGGAGGCTCGAACCGTCGCCCTTCGTTTCAGAAATTTCAATCAGCATTACTAAACCCGCTTGGCTACGGAAGCACTTAGAAGGAAATGCGTTATAATATTGATAATTGTATCGCTCCAAGCACAGGTTGACACTTGAAGTTTTAAATAATCATTTTTGGTCTTTTTAGTAATTTCTACTTAGGATGTTGATTATTTTTGCATATTGGAACTGTACATGAAGTGTGCAATCAATATTAATCTCAGAAATAAATAGTTTGATTTTTTTACATTTTCACATCGCTCGGATGACAGTACGGTTTGCAACTAGTGTCTATATAAAGAACGGAGGGAAAATGCAATTCCCTATGTGTATATCTGCGGGACTTGTGACAGATTTAGGCTCACTTTTTCGGACTTAGTTTCTGAACGAGTTTTCAGCTTTTTGTGAACAGGTGTGTACCACGTTATGAATTTCTCTCGTTCATCCACTTTCATTTCATCTGCACCATGATAATGTATGTCCGGTAATTTTCCCACATACGGTTGATTTGCAGCAGTATTAAAAAAGTGTGGAAAATATCCTTTGGTCGCCGGTAAATAAAATGCCTTGGATAGTTTACTTAAAGCCAATGACATGAAATTTAAGGAATCAATAAACGATGTGATTCACTTTCATGCTTAAAATTTTTATTCCGTTCAAGATCAAAGTAGGTTTCAATTTATGTTCTTCCACTAAGGATTTAAGAATAAAATGACCATAATGTACCTTAGAATTATGTGCCAAAGATACAATAAGTTTGATGTTGGGTCGTGATTGACGTAAATACACAAGAAAGGCATTGATCGGATCATCTTGAAAAATATGTTCACGCTGTCCACAAACTTCACACGGATGATGTATATCTTCATCTTGAACACAGTTGTAACATACTTGTTGGGCCACCAGTAAATTGGGCTTATGAATGAACGTGTCTTCATCAAAGAAAATATCCTGTGTGGCTTGGATATCATAAAAAACAATCATAGCCTTCTTGGCATGTAACACTGATGATACTCCAGGCTTTAATTGAGTCGTATCAGGCTTCATGTAGCATTGGTGGGTAGGCATAACGTGTTTACGACACACATTACAAAAATAATCTGTGCAATCATGTTGTCTTTCACCTGTATGAACAAACGAATAAATGTAACGAATAAATGTTGGAACACTATTTTACCACCTTGCATATCGGTTGGCCTATATGATATGGTACAGTAAGATGATTTGTATAGCATGTTTCACCATAAAATTCACGATTGCATTCTGGACACTGCTTCTCCGTATTGGTCTTACAGCATGGCGGTTTCTGCAAACATTTCTCACACATGGCCGAACAGTTCTTGACGTGTGCAGTACGATGATCATATTTTTTGTGGCACGCAACACAATAGTAGTTGGTAGAAAAAACAGATGTTAATGATGTGATGATGTCATAATGAGAATTCATGAATATTAAATTGATTGGAATCTTGTCTTCGCCACCAGGCCCTTCATACAGAATATCATCTCCGGAAAAGCTGGCGTATGCAAGTTTATAATCGGTCAAGTATCATTGCAATTGTCGCAAATCTTCCACAGATCCACCTTATCTAAATTCACTGAGGATCTGGACAAAAGTTTAAGTACGTCTGGAATAACAACACACTTGCTCTGGTCCTGATATTGTCTGTACAGTTTCTTATTTGTATCTTTATATTTCTTTAGTCCAATAGCAATCACAATCGCATAAACCAGACATTCCTTTTCGGTGTTTTTCACTCGTAGAATGCCTTTCTTGCACTTTAATAACTCCTCGTTTGATAAAAGACCTTGACGCACTAATCCATGGGGCACATCCACATGATGAAAATGTACAATGAACGGTTCGTTCATGAGAAAACTATCTTTACTTTGAAGGATGCGATCAAAGGAAGCCCATGAAGTCTCCAGTGTCAAATTACTTGCACGCCTAAAAAATAAATAAAACGGCTTGTTCTTCTCATCATGAGATAAAATGGATAATCCAAGCATCGATGATTCGTCGCCATTTTCCAATAAGTAATCCAACATATGCTGGAAGGAAGTCTGAACCCACTCTGCAATATCGGTGTCACTGGTCGGAATATTGATTTGAATTTCAAGCATTCGTCCTTCGAGATTAAAGCGCCGATAATGTCTATTAATTTCTCGTAAAACAGTAAACTCAGGGGTAGCCATATTCAAAGAGGAAAAGGTAAGGTAAAACAAAAAAGAAATAGGCAAAGAAAACAAATATCTAAAACGAAAGAGAAAAAAAGCACAAATTAAAATTGAATTCCCAGCTCAGAGTTCGCTTACAAGTTTAACGGTATCAAATGACTACACGATCAATATTAAAAGAATTATCATATTTCAAATAGTCCTACTTCTGAAACGTTTTATTGTTATCATAGTGGAAATCAAACCCGTGACCAACATCAACATGTAAGTGACCTACGATTCTGTAGTAATAAAAAGAATGAATGAAAATGTTCCTAACTGTGCTAAGAGAATCATTCTAGTAAGCATTTTACTACATAATTGTAGAATCTGGGGAATTGAGAATCCACGCGAATTTGAGACACATGTTCGTGATTATTACGGGGTATTACTAATGAAGCACGTCGAAATGCCATTCTTGGATTACCAAAAAGACTTCAGCAATGTTTGGACATAAATGGTGCTCAGCTGGAGGTTTGGCGTTGAAAAATGCGTGGAAATAAAATTTCAGACTTTCTTAGAAGTCCACTAAAAGTTTTGTACAAATACAATAAATGGTTACAAAGTTACAGCTTTTTACTTTTTTGCAGGACTTTTGGAAGACCCTGTACACTATTGTTCTTAAAAGAGCGCAATCCAAAAGAATAATTAAAATTAGCAGAGGACAGAACTGGCAGGAATTTTGTAATAAGCTTTTAACTAGAACTTTGATTTATAATCTTCGAAAATTCTGGAGACAATATACTAAAAATGTCTAATCAGGACATACCCATGTATTTTCGAAGTTTAAATTGGGTAGAAGCATTTCATCAATCTTTTGTCTCCACTTTTCGATAATAATTCACGACATATATTACAAACCCAACTCTTAAGTAATCAAACCTCCACCCTAGAACATGATTTTACATTAGAAGATTAGAAATTGTACTTAAAAGCATTACAAAATCTACCTCTCGAGGTATTGATGGCGTCACCTATTCTCATTACAACAATTTACCACAAACAGGATTAAAAATACTCCTATATATGGAATACTAGTATTATACCACTGGAATGGAAAATGGTGTTAATTATTTTAATTATTCCAATTTCTAAAACAAAACAACCTATTGGAACAGCAGAGAATTATCGTACCGGTACTGTTTCATTAATCAAATGTACGTACAAAATCTTTGAACATCTAATACTCAACTGTTTAAATTGGTTCTTAAAATGTAATCAGACTCTTCATAGCAATATTAATAAGGTTCAGAAAGAATACTTCAACTCATGATGCATTAGCTCCAGTAATATTGTATAATCATTACGCATTTGACACAAGACAATACCTTTTAGCGACTAGCATTGATCTTAAAAAAGCATATGATTCAGTAATATTGGATATTCTTATTACCAAATTATATAATTTACATATCCCGGGCAAGATTATTCACATATTCATAATGCACTAATTAATAGGAAAACCTATATTAGAATTTGAAAATCTTATAACACTTGTCGTACTACTTCAATGCCTTCATCAAGGTAGTAAATTAAGTCCAATACTTTTTAATATTTATATCAATGATTTCTTTAAACTTAGTACTGACTCAATTCAATTAGTTTCAATTGCCGACGACATTCTAGTTCATATGTTAACAGCTAATTTGGGCATAAGGAAAAACAAAACTAGAATCTTTTCTTCAATCACTGATCTACTGGGCTACTCAAAATGGACTTAACATAAATTGGAAGAAAACTAAATTTATAATATTTTCTCAAAGTACATTTCTAACCATCACTACTCTCAATATTAACAATATTCAATTGTCTAATTAATCTAAAATCAAGTATTTAGGATTATTTCTCGATAAAAAATACATTAGAAATATCATTTACAGTATCTATCTCAGGAAGTAGTTAATATTTTAAGTTTTTTCAATGCAAAGCATCAAACAAATATAATATCAATTCTTTCAGCATTTCAATCATTCTGAAACAAAGAGTGGTAGCCAAATTTATTTATGGTGGAATTTTTTATTCTTGTAATGTAAACCAATTCTATAAATGATTGAAAAACATAATTTATGAGCTGATTGAAATTATTTTCTCAGAACCAAGATTCTGTCGAAACAAGCACTTATAGAGGAAACTGATTTCCTTCCACCAACTATTCTCTTTTTAAAAAATCGGCTGGAAAATGTATTCTAACAGGCTTAGTCGTACTACTTCCTTAATGATTTACAAAATCCAATGCATTGAAAATCTTTTTCATATAAAACATCCACCATATTTCAATAATCGTCCATGGATTAATCAAACATATAATGGATTAAAATACTTTAAACCTTTCATCCATTAAGTACCTCTTATTCCTTGTTATGCTCGGCAATATAAGAATAACCTCGTTAGTATTGAAGCTAATATCACAAATTTCATTAAAATTGATAATCTGAAATTACCAACTAAAATATATAAAAAAAATATTTGGACAGAACAATTACAAAAATTACGATTTCATACTGTTTTAATATATACCAATGCATCTAAATATCCAGATTCTTCAGTAGGGGCTACAATATTTATACCAAAAAAGATTTAACTTTGAAATATAAATTACCTTCATCATTATCGATTTTTGAAGCAGAAGCTTTTGGTATTCGCCAGGCTTTATTATACATCAAACATCATAATATATCAAATTGATGTATTTATACAAATTCTCTAGTGTTCTTCAGGCATTGTATCATCAGGTTAAATGGATCATTCTAAATATTAAACATCTTTTCCAAAACTTTGTAATATAAACTTTATTATTCATATTTATTTTATGTGCTCTCACATAGGTTTAGAATATAGCGATGTCACTGATACAGCAACAAAGAGTGCAAGTAAAGATGTTTTATTAAAATTCAAATTCCTTATCAAAGTTATTACTATATCGTAAACCGGCGCTTTCTATAGAAATATCACAATGGTAACAGAATAATAGATCCAGCTCTGGACATTATACTGGGAAAGTAGAACTCCATTCTCACAAACCAAGGGATTAAATTAATAATTGGTCTAGAAAAGAAATAATCACTTATTACAGAATATTATTAGGTACTTTACTTAGACCAATTAAATTAGTTCAAATCCAGAAAAATAATACTTATCATTGCTGGTGTGACAAGGGTAAAGATACTCTCAATCATATTTTATTTGAATGTATGTTCCTTCAACAATATAGATCAATATTTCTTCAGAAATTAAATCATTTTTTGGTATGGGTCCTTTTTCCTATATACAATCAACTTATAAAAAATCAATCTATTAATAATTTCTACAATATCTGGACAAAAATACCAGGAAGAATATTATATTTTTAAGTTTAATGTTTAACTCCAATAAAAAAAAAACCTTTGATAATCTTTGTTTCTGATCAAGAAGACAATTTGTATTATTCGAAATATTCCTCCCCAGCTGAAGAATCGAACTTGTACAGATAATCATTTTGGTGTGATGTCATTAACATGAGCAGATCAGCAATCGGAACTTCTTTATTTTCTGTTACCTATTGGCTTGTGTTGTACTATTTTTACGTTGTAGCGACGTGGCGTTTCCAGTGAATTCTTGTATAGTCTTTACTAGTACTTTTGAGAAGGTATGCAACCACGCACAGTGATTTTTACATCATCCGCCATCTTTTAATCTGCGTGTACGAGTACTGACCTGCCACGTAGTATTATTTCTAGGCAGTGAGATGTCCTTAACATGCTCTTGTCCACTCAATTTACGTCATGAAATGTCCGGGAATCCCTAAAGTCCTTTGGGGAATCCCTTGCGCTGCCATTGCACAAATTTGAAAACTGCAAATTTGGATAGAGCAGGTTAGGATCCTTTGACGACATCATGCCGCATCACGTTCACGCTCAGTAGTTTGTGCAATATTTAACTCTAAAGTTTGTTTTCCCACGCTTTCGGCAGCCTATAACACGTAAACGACGCGGTTTTCACCCTATGTTTATTGGAATTTTTTTTGTTTATTTTACTCTCAGGAATCACTCCTTTGTTTTTGTACAACGAATTTACTGTATATATATATATATATATATATATATATATATATATATATATATATGTGTGTGTGTGTGTGTATGTGTGTACCAGCGAAATTACATTCACCAAAGTTGTTTTATGTATGCTTTTTTCAAATTTGTTAACATGAATTCGTCTGTAGTATAAAATGAATCTCAACAATATTTTCCAGATAACTTTCTTATGTGTCATACTTTCAGCTTTCTCTTTTACCGCAGCTGGAAGATGATTATACATTTTAATTCCTTTAACTATGACGGATTTTGAGAAGTTTGATGATTTCGGTCTGATTACGGCTAAATGATTTTCATATTATAATTATGTCTATCATATTACTTTCAAATTCATTTAAGTGTATCTAATTCTAGATAGTACTTCGTATATATATGACATTGTTAACATCCGCAGTTTTTTCAAAAGTTCACAACAGCTTTTCCGATAACTAGAGTGTGTTATAATTTTTATCACCATTTTTTGTAAGCAAAAAATTTATTTAGTTCCTATGAAGTTCTCTAGAACATTATGCCAGATATAGTAAGCTTATTTGAATAAAATAAGGAATGGTATACTGACAGTATAGATTGGTTATCTAATATTGGTACTAGAGATCTCATTATACGTATTGGTGAGATAAGTTTATTGCAGAGAAATTTTATATGCTCATGCCATTAGATTTTGTTGTCAATAGTTATACCTAGAAATTTTGTTGATTGTACATATTCACAACTTTTATTATATATTGTAAGGCAAAGAGGATGCTGAATAACCTGCCTACCAAAATTAAAAACGAACATTTAGTTTTACATAAGAATTAAGCATTAATTTGTTTTCATAGAACCAGTTTTTTTAATAATTATTCAGTAGTAATGTTTATTTTTCGTTGAAGTTCCTCTTAACCCAAGTCTGACCTTATAAATTTTGTATCGTCTACATAGAGTGTAAGGTCACCTTCTGTAATGCTACAAAAGGAAGATCATTTATATACACAAGGACCAGTAGAGGACCTAGCATCGATCCTTGAGGAATAACTTTTCGCTTGATTGTGAATTAGACATAATATTTTGGATATATGATGAGAGAGGAATCTAATATGTTAATTTAACAACCTGTTATCTTCGTGAAAAATATGATTCGGTTCGCTACGCCGACTTGTTGTTCAACTTTTCTAGAAATATATTATGGTCCACATAGTCAAATGCCTTGCTTAGTTCACATAATATGCTTACAGGCTGAACCCTGTTATCCATATCTATAGGGTGGGCATAAAGTCGTTTTCCTCAATATGTTGTACTTAACTTGTCTTGGGGAAACCACCCTGTTATATACCATATATCATATAAACAATATACCATATCTGTAATAAATTAAGATGCCAAAAACTATACCAGCTCTAAAAAAATAAATAAAAATAAGCTCTACTCTATTCAAGTATACCTAAGACAGGTATATGCATATGAGTGTGCTGGTAGTAATTTACTTCCAGTGCGACCACTGGAGATGTTAAATTGATGGACAAAGTGTGACAGCACCAATAGCTAGACCAGAATCAAAACGTTGTCTTAGCACATTGAAAGAGTTGAAGACTTATTTAAGGAATTCGATGGTCTAAGATAGAGTCAACCTAGCAACAATCTTGCCTACACACGAAGACTATATCACAACAATGAAGAAGTTCAATACAAAAGTAACTAAGAAATTCTCCAGTCTTAAGCATAAAAGGGTATAGTTAGATAGTTAGATGAATACCATTTATCAAAGAAAATGATTTCCTTACGTTATATTTAATGTGTCTTTCTGATAAGTTTTTGTGACTGAATGTCGATTTTGTAAACAATTCTTTTAATAAGCAAATAATAATAATAATTTATTATTAGATTGAAGTGGTCTATGGCCAGGTATCACTTGCCAGGACGACGAGCTGCGGCTGTTCGGCCTAATTTATGGACCGGTACCGCTAGATTCATACAGCCCGTAGTCCGTCTATTTAGACACAGATGTTCTTGTGTATTATGTGTACCTTCCAGGTTTATCCCTCTATCTTGATTCGCAGTTACAATGTAACTTCTATACTTACTTAAGAGGAGTGGGATACGCCCTTTGCGCGGCCAGACCGAAGTCCTGAGTGCCTACCAGTTTATCCTATTGATCGAATCGGACCTGCTAGTTAAGCCCGTATTTATATATTATGCGCCCCTGTGCTCTAAATGCCCCCCTCCCTCCCTGGAAACGACCAATATTAGAGTTGAATTCATAGTTTTTGGGGTCACTGAGATGAATAGTGAAGTTTTAATCCAATTCAACTTCAAGGTCCAGGAAGGGGGTGAGATTTTTAAAAATAATCGAAAACGACATATATTAGTGTTGAATTCATAGTTTCGAGGTCGCTGAGTTTAACGGTATATTGGTGTTATTAATAATAGTGATTGTTAAAGGGAAGGGAAAAGCGACTTCGACGTCGAAAATAAGGAAGATAACTGCCGGGTTTTCTTGACGTTCAAATTTATCCTCACTCCTTGGGGTGGGAGAGGATGACTTTTTTTAAATAATCAGATATGCTAGCTAATTAGTAACTAGTGCAATTCGAGCAAATTAAACACATTAACATATTTTCTCGCTCGGGACTCTGCGGGTTGGTAGTTTTAAATATTACTTTATTGTGAATCTTAAAAAGAATTCCAACATTTTTCGCCTCCTAAATTCTGCCGCCCTGCTCGAGCACAGAATAGCACTTACCTAAATACGAGCCTGCTGTTAGTAAGTCAGATTCTCTCATGTTCTACAGGCATGGTGCCCGAGAGTTATGAGATCTCCTCCGTGGCTAAGCAGTTAGCGTACGTGCCTTTGGCGTGGGAGGCCCGGGTTCGATTCCCGGCGGGAGCTCATGTGGTTCAGATTCCACGTTAATCAGTAGGTACACGTCTCATATAGCCTCGCTGCTGAACGGGACGTTAAACTCAGAATCAACTCAACCCGAGAGTTATAAGGCAAGCTTCCCGCCCATGCTCGCCGTTACTCGGATTCCTGGGATAAGCTCACATAGGCTACCGAATCCCATTGTATGACTACTGCCTGGCAGAGTCCAACCCAATCCGGGGGAGATGAACAATCCCCCAATCATACCTGAGAGGGATTGTTCATATTATTATTATTATTATTATTATTATTATTATTATTATTATTATTATTATTATTATAGCAATGATAATAAAAATAATAAAATATTTGCCTTGAAGCTTGCAAATCCTAGTCTATTCCACAAGCCACCACTGTATTTATCTGTTAATTACTTAGCGGAAGGCGGTTAAAGAAAAAAAATTGCACATACTTAAATATGTGCAGTTGATATATCGTATAGCAGATTATCAAAAATCAAAAATAGCTATACAATACAAGGTACAAAATTCATGAACAGGTTACCAATAACACGCAAAATTTACCGATTGCTCAATTTAAAAATAAAGTGTATGATTGGTTAGTTATTATAATGTTAAGGAGTTCGAGGAAAAACATAAATTGGTATAGGTAAAAAAGAAATTAACTTGTAAATTTTCAATTGACGCTGTGTATTGTCTATATGCAGATTTAATGACAATAAAAATATTCTATTCTATTCTATTCTATGCACTATAAGTACTTTCGCTAAGTATCTCATCAGATAGGGAGCATAAAAAACGGAAAACTAAACAACAGGCAAAAATTGTGAGACGTGCATTTGGGTGCCTGCGTTCCAATGTGGAGTCCTTACCTCTGTATTTTAGTGATTGACCAAGTTTATAATTACATTTAACAGGTCATTCAATAAGTCCGTAGGATAAGTAAGAAAAAAACAAAATTTTGACAAAACTCGATTTCATTATTCAACATAGTTGCCTTCGAGGGCGATACAACGAGTATAGCGATTTTCCAACTTTTCGATACCGCTTTTATAGTACGATTTCTCTTTCTCGTCAAAATAGGCCTCAGTTTCAGCGATGACTTCATCATTGGACTTAAATTTCTTTCCAGCAAGCATTCTCTTGAGATCTGAAAACAGGAAAAAGTCGCTGAGGGCTAAATCTGGAGAATATGGTGGGTGGGTAAGCAATTCGAAGCCCAATTCATTCAATTTTGTCATCGTTTTCATCGATTTGTGACACGGTGCATTGTCTTGCTGAAACAACACTTTTTTCTTTTGCAAATGTGGCCGTTTCTTTGCGATTTCAGCCTTCAATCGATCCAGAAGTGCACAGTAATAGTTGCTGTTGATAGTGGTTCCTTTTTGAAGATAGTCGATGAATATTATTCCGTTCGCATCCCAAAATACAGACGCCATCATCTTACTGGCCGACTGTTGTGTCTTTGCTCGCTTTGGATTCGGTTCGTCGACTGCTGTCCACTCAGCTGACTGTCTTTTGGATTCTTGTGTGTAATAGTGAAGCCATATTTAATCCATTGTCACATATCGACGATAGAATTCCCTTTTATTGCGGTTTAACAACGCCAAACACTCCTCTGAAGCATCACTTGATTGGACCTCATGCATTTTGGGTAAGATAATCATTTCTGAATTGTGGCACATAAAGTTAGCAAAATTATACTGAAATAAATGGAATAAACGTTATATTGTAGAGAACATGCCAAAGTGATTTTGGTACAAGTAATAAGAGTTAAAAACATGTAACCACTACTCCCTACCCTTACCCAAATTTTCACCCCAATCTTTCGGCTTCGTAGATATATATTTTTATGTTAAGTCTACCCTTGAATGGAATGATTTGCCCGCCAATGCATTCATATTCTTCATCATTCACAGCAAATTCCGATTCTCTCCTTCAGTTTATTCAGTACATATCGTAATTTATAGTCTGTCGTTCGCACCTGGAGGCTGTGAATTATCATAGAAATGAAGATATCTCCATATGAGGTCAAACCGGTTTACTGACATTATGTCAGCTACAACTTTACAACGTAAAACTTCATCTGAAGACCAATAAGATTTATTTCAAGAAAGACTTTGATTTCACCTGAGTCAATCCAAAATGTTCTTTGCCATTTTGATCCACTTACAGATTGGTCTGAAACAATGTCATTTACAAGATCAGCTGTAAATAACTGCGAAAATAAATCTAATTGTTCACTTCCTGTAATATTTACATTGATATTTCCAAGAAATATAGAAACACTTTGAGAAAATTTATTGCCACATTTTGAGCACCTCACTTTTAGTTGTTGTTGTCTTTGGTTGCTTCTAGTCAGAGGAGGATCTTCAATTTATTTTTCTTCATTTGCTGATGCTGATTCACTTCTGTCATCCTCAACATACTAAGTAACATACGTTCATGGCAGTTTGTGGTTACAGGTCTACATGTTTCTAATTTCAGTTTGATTTCAAGAAAGATGGTCTTTTTGGGAGGTGTTCTGAACATAACAATTTTGTCTGCCATAACGTGTTGGAGTCAAGTGTGGTGACATCAACTGGAATTTCATACATATATTAGAAGTTTTGATGAGTCTCATTGGTTGCCACAGAGGCTCCAAGTATATTTTTGTAAGTGGCAAGCAATACTTTTTCCAAAACCAATCATGTCTTCAATGGATGCATGAAGTCCACTACAGTAGACAGATTGTTGCAGACAAATATGCCTCAAATGCATACTGTGCACTACATAGGACATGTCAGTTTGAATGAAATCTGTAGATACAAGAACAGAACCTGATGATATCATGATATCAGCTTGTTTTAGACATTGTAACAAAGAAAAGAAACAAATGTCACATGCTTGGCACGCCCTCCGTAGAAGATGTCAGTAGATATTCCAGAAGAACTCGCCATGCCTCTTTGTTACCTGTTTCAAGCATGTCCCACCCGACATGTCTTTGTTACCGACGACGTCACACCCTGCTTTCAGAGTTTCACGCTAGATGGCAGAAAAATTCAGATCGTCAGGCCACCCAGGTAACTTCTTTTGAGAAAGAAAGCACTTGGGTTGCGGGTGGAGACTTCCAACAGAACACAATCGTAACCAATCAACAGTGTCCGCTCCAGTGGACGTTATGCACGAAAGGGTTAATCCATTCGTTTTTAGGGAAGTTACTGTATCCACTATACGAGTATACAAGAAACAGATACTACTATTATAGAAATAGATGGATATCGTGAAATCTCCACAATAGATATATTAAAAATCCAACACAAACATGTTACAAACCAGAGATTATAAGGGGGTCGCTGGCAAGAGGATGTGATGAAATGGGGGTTGTAATAGGAATTAGGTTGAGAACCACTGACATAGAGTGATCTATTTTTCCAAAAGTTTGTAATAGCGGAATATACTAGCACCCTGTTAGTAGTAGTTTGCGTAAATTTTTCCAGCTGCCCTCGTATTTGAGCTCTGCCGTTATGGCGTAGTCCTGTAATCCAACGCTTTTGGAGGCGAGATACTGGGGTAGAAAACGGCCAGTATGTGTTAATCTTCTATGGTAGTCTTCTCACTCCTCTCAACTGCACCGTATTCAAACACTGGTTGTTCCATTACTGCCGCCAACGCACTTGTCTTATTGACTCGGACTTGTATATCCATAGCACTCGTTTGTCGTTCGTTGATACAGTCCGTTTTCTGGGTCTCATCATTGACCGTCGATTGATGTGGCCACCGGACATTCGTTCTCTTAAGTACTCTTGTCTCTGCGCTCCGAATCTCCTTTGTGTTCTGTCCCGCCACACTCGGGGAGCTGATCGTAGGCCTACTGTTCTGCTCCGCTTATACCGTAGTCTAATCCGGTGCACATGGCTGTGTTGCTTATGCGTGTGCTCGCTTCCCTCTGCTGAAACAACTTGACACAGTCCATCACTTGAATATTCGACAAGCTACTGGCGCCTTCCGTACTAGTTCTGTTGCTAGTCTTTATGTTGAGACTGACGAATCCTCAACGTTTCGTCGTGAGAGAATTCTCCGCAATTATTCTGCGCATGTAAGTTGTGTTGCTGACCACCCTTGTAGACCTTGTCTCCGTGGTGGGTAGATTTACGAACAGTATGCTGCTCGTTCTCGTGCTGCACATCTATGATACATCCGCGCGTGTGAGGGTGTTTTCTCCGACTAATTCGTGTGGCCCTCTCTCTCTCTCGTTGCTTCCATTCCGTGCTGTACCCCCTTGTTTGCTCTGTACACCAACACTTGATTTGCGATTATCTTTGCATTCGAAACAGCACACCAGTTTCCACGTATACCGGCAGGAGTTTGCAGCATTAGAAGCAGTACCCCGATTTTAATGTGTTTTATTCAGACAGTTCTAAAAATGAGGATTCTGTTAGCTGTGCCTTTGTCACTGACGAGGGTCAGCTTGCATCGCCTGTGTTCAGTATATACTGCTGAATTTACTGCAATTAAACTTGCCCTCGACCATACATTTACGCTTTCGTTATGTCGTGTACTGTTTTGCACCGATTCGCAGAGCGTAGTTATGAGCCTACAGAATGTCTTCAGTAAGCACACGCTCGTTCAAGACATTCTTGTGGGATGCCATCAACTACAGCAACAGAATTGTGTCGTCGTTGTCTGGTTTGTGCCGGATCATGTCGACATTCGGGAAACGAACGTGCTAACAGCTGCCAAACAAGCCACCTTGGCCGGATTGCATTAGAGCATTGTCTTCCTTCTTCCGATCCCTGTAACTATGTCCATACTTTATTGCGCTCTCATTGTCAAGTGGGAAGACACCAAGCAAATGGAAATAAACTTCACGTAGTTAAGTCACACCTTGGAGAATGACACCCATCAACTCTTTCTCGTCGTCGAGATGAAGTGCTCGTGACGCATTTGCGTATCGAACACTCTCGTGTAACGCATAGTGATTTGCTGCGTGGTTTGAATGTCTATATTGTGAAGAATGGATTGTTCTTCTGAGTATTCGGCACATTCTTGTCGAATTCCTACCGTGTATGGGACAATAATATTGTTGAGCGTGTACTTGCTTTTGTGTGCTATGAAAGGAGTTGGGTTCGACTACCGTTTGTTCCTGTTTTACAAGAGGAGTTAGTTCCCGTAACGAAAGCCATTTATGAAAGAGTTTGTTTACGTGTGGGAAGCCAGGCATGATACTATTAGGATTCGAACCTTGGATCTCTTTTGGAGTCTTCCTTTAACATCATTCATTTGTAAAAGACTGATAGATCCAATAAGGAACTGGCAAGTAAACAAATAGTCTCACTCCTACGGTCCTAGGATTCGGGCGTTAAATGTATCAGTGGCATAAGCCATATACCCACCATCGCTGATGCGTCAGCTCCAAGATATGCTGTCCGCTGCCTGTAAGAGAATACAAAGTGGGGTGGCAATGCATGATTTACGCCAGATGGATAGTGAGAGACGAAAGTAATGTTTGAACTTCTCAGTTAATGAATACCTTACCTTTTGACAAATACTTTATGTCGCATACACTTTAACTTATACACATTTTAACCGCTAAAAGAAAACAACTTATTAAACACATCTGGTTAGCACTTTTCACTACAAAATAATAACAAGAAGTATATTGTCATTTACTTTCACTGTACGGATTACATATGATTCAAAAATAATAACATTCGCAAATTGTGGATAATATTTTACTTAACAATATATTGGCCCAAAGATTTCGAAACGACACGAACCGCGCATGACAATTCCGGCGGATATACGAAATGAAATTTATTGGTCCACTACCGAATAGTTAGCTTCCATGGCTGGGAAGTGATGAATTGAATGTCCCGTTCCTTGACATATGACGTGGTTCTTCGGTAAAATCATTGCATTAGAGGGAGAACTACGTAGAAACAATTCTTATTCACATATTTCTTCTTGTTATTGAAGCAGCATTTATTTTTGGTAGCACTGTTCCTATGTTTTGTGATGCGTTGGAGAGCGTAAATTGGGTACGTTTAACTTACTTAACATTTGTTAACGCTTTTTTTTCACATTACAATAAATATTCTCTCTCTCCCCTATCAGGGTATATACACTTGCAACTTCACATGTTTGAGAGAGACTTAGAGTGAGTGTCCATGTCGTTTTCAGAAGTCGACGCTCTCTCTCCTCCTCCTCCTCCTGCGTGGCACAGTTGCCAGTTCATAGCGCAAGAATACACTGATTAATTAAAATATAGTTCGTAGAGAACATTAAGTTTTTGCATTATTATATTGTTAATAATATATAATGAATGGTTCATAGGTTAATAGAAATCACATCAAAAACACTGATAGTTCCAATTAGTTATGGAATTAATGATTATTAATAATTTTCAGATTATCACGTAAAAATCTATCATCATCATGAGAGTTCACTGCGTGGGCGTTTCTTTCGAGGGTAGCAAAATTTTTCCTCCGAATATGGACTGGCGGGAGGAAGCAAGACTGTCTGGAGAAGTGAGGTACCTTTTGGGTGAGAAATTCCTAAGCATTGTTCTCTTCCAACTGTTCGCTGGCTGCTTCCATTTCTAAGAATTGGAGCTGGGGGAATACGAGGGTTGATTTAAAAATTCAGGCCAGTCCATACCGTTATATATGGTGGACGGCGGACTGTCCACTGAAGGTATCACAGAAGTGGGCAAGAACCCTGGAATCCAAGTCTTCATAACCATACTGCAACACTACAGTAATCACAGCACTCCATTAGTCCATAGAGGGTTAATGTCATTTGTAGTTCGTTTTCACTGAAGAATAACAGTTTATAGCTTCACTCGAACGCACATGATCGCGAAATTCGAAGAATAACGAACGCGAGGGCCATTTACGATAACGCGAGGGCCATTTCGTAAATGTCTTTTGAGTCTTTTCATTTTTATTATTTGTTTATTTCTTTCATTTATTTCAATTATTTCTTGAAATGTAAACACAAAATATAATTTCAATACTTGAATATAAATCAATAGTTATTTGTAATTCAAAATACTGTTCAGCATTGTATTTCATACTGTTTTTCAAAATTCAAACCAAATTCGAACCAAATATACAATAATATATTTAATAAAGCATATTGGCAGTAGCGTACCCAGGAATTTATTTCGGGGGGGGTTCAAACTAAATATGAAGCTATTTTATATTAAAATTGCTAAAATTGCCCCTAAAATTAGGCAAAATTTGTAAAAAGTCGAAATTTCGGGGGGGGTCCGGACCCCCGTGTCCCCCCCCTTCCGTACGTCCCTGCATATTGGTAAGGTATTGTATTCAATGCCATACTTAACAATGCACAATAACACAAACTAAATGTATACCAATAAATTTGAAATAGTAAAATTACTTAAAATTCTGCAATACTACTTTTTAATTCTTGGATAAAACACATAATATCATTTAAAAATAGCATATATCACTAAGTAATTTAACTTATCATGATTTTATTTTTCATAAAGATAAAGTATTCCTTCCGGCTAAATGCATAAAAATTTATTATATTTGAAACACCAATATTATTCATAAAATTCAAAAATGTACGTTCATTGACATATTAACACAAAATATTTATCAAGAATATTCAAAATAATTCAACACAACTAAAACATATAATATAGTGCACACGATTAATTCATTTTTATTAAGATTACATATAAAAAGCACATGTGTAAATATAACACTAAAAATATTTCATTTACTATGAAATGCAAGACTGGGCACATGTGTGCTCGTCACGCTCGAAGTATATAAAAATATACTGCCTGCATAAAGTATACAAGACCCTACCCCATTTATTTATTAATATGTTTCCATCCCCGAAGCATAGTGAAAAGATAGAACATTTAGTTAAAATTCAAAAATAATATAGAGGGGACTAATAAGAAAATTGCCTACTCCGGGCATTACATAATATGGATAACCCATAATAGTGGAGGGACCTTTGCTTCAATGTCTTTAAGTACTACTTGAAATGTTTTCGTATTCAACGAAAAGATTAGTACATAGTGAAGGCAACAATGGTTGCTAACAATTAGCATGTACATAACTTACTTAGTACTTATTTATAGTAAGATGTCTCATTGTATATTCGTTTCATCTGAACGACGCGTCATGAAGGTGGGTACAAGTGTAAAATACTACTACAATAACTTACCACACCAAGATTCAAGTATCCTCAGCTGATTAGTAATCCCAGAGGCATACTGATTGGTTAAAACAAATAAATTGACGTAACACATCGTAAATATACATTACTATTAATTGACGCATAGTTATTTAAAAATTGTGAGATTTAACTCAGTAATTTAAAATATGATTATTCAAGTTTATTACCGAATGGTTTCTCACCAGAATATTTAAATTTGTGATTCGACAAATTTTTAATTTTGTAAAATTGCAACACTGTGATGGAATACTCACTAGAGATTTTCCACATCTTCACTACGCAAATTTATTTCTTTTCATTATATTTGATGATTTTCACTACGCAAATGTACTCTTGCACTTTGGAAAGAAACACTATTTTTTCTATGATTCAAAAAATGAAATTTCATCGTGAATGTGTTAACGAAAAAATATGCTATTACAAGTAATTTCATATTACGTATGTATGAAATATCAAGATTTTTTTTATCTCTCATCCAACACTTTCAATATATTATAAGGTGCAACAATGTATGAAGTGAAAAAATTAATATTCAAAATTTTCCTGTATCTATTGGCTATAGCCATTAACGTGGTACACACAATAAAATATTATTGTTTTTATTTAAACATTCAAAATTTGTAAAACACTAACAGTGTTGAAAAATATTTACGGTATGAAAAATAATTACTAATAACAAAAGAAATTTTGTACAAAATGTTTTGCAATGGATATGACCAAAATTTATTTTTCATTGCAAGGTCAAAATATGGAAAATGGGCAATCCGGCTATGTATTAATATCGTTTACCCAATTCCTTTTCGTATTGGATTTAGTACAACATCGTAGAGTAAAATTCTCATGCATTCAAAAATTTTGAGTTTAACTTCCATACTAGGCATCCACTTATTTTTGTTAATACAAGAACGTAACATTCTGTAAGCAGTGGATTTATGTAGTACCTTACTATGAGAATCAGCTGATACCTTGTGATTGGTTTGTACACTCGGAACATTTACGCATTGAGTGTCGTTACAAATGTTGGCAGCGAAGAATTTACACTTTCTACGTAGGCGTAATATCTTACTTAATTTACGGACCTTTTTGCCAATTCTCGTTATTTTTCATTTTCGCACGGTGGAAAAACCTTTTGCTTTCCAAACAAAAATTTGTTTCTACATTTCTCGATAACATTTCGACTTGAGTATAAAGAGTTGGTTGGTGGATAATCAATCTGAACGTTTTGACTTGGTTCAATACACCTTTTGTTACCTTTTCTGAATCTAAATTTTACAGATTTACTAGTTGCACGATGTATGCCAAGCAAACATGGAATGGTTTCATTTCTATTAAAACATACAATTACGAATGTACATACTGTACCTTCTAGCAACACTAAAGATATATTACCACTGGAAAAATAATGCAACTCACCAATCTGAATTGGTTGCCTAACGCAGCTTACTTTAGGGTAATTCGTAACATGCCGTGTATACACCACAAAAATTACAGGACTTAAAGACAAACATTTCTTATGAACAAGTAGCATTGAGTCGGAGGGGGGAAACAGCTGATCCATCCACTTCCTATCACATAAGGGACAAATGCAGACTTTACTCTTGTCTAAAAATACTACAACAGTATCACTTTTTATTTCCCTAGTGGTGGTTACGTTAACCACACTCGTACTACTATTGGAGGTAGCCTCCATGAAGTCAACCTGCACGGTGTTTACATTTACATTACTGACATTTTCATTACTTACTTCGTTTTCCTGAGCAAAGACATCATTGCTATGTAAAACAGAAATATTTTCCAGCTTGGTTGTAATGCTTTGTAATTGTACAGTGTTATTATCCAATAACTGAAACAATTCATTCCACCTATTTTCACTTTCGTTAGTTTGACCAAAATGTGATTCTAGGACCTCAGATAACCTACCTTTCTTAACAGCGTTTGGATATGAATCAATATCATCGGCAACATTTTCCAATTTCCTCTTATAACTTTTAGTTCTAACCTCAGGACAACTGTGACGAACATGTGCTAACGGGTACACGTTAAATTCATCAATAAATCTAACCTTTTTAGAGATTTTATTTTCCTTTTCGGTTTTACCCACATTACCTGACATAGTATGTAAACTGACATCCTTGTTACGTTTTTTGAGGATAGATTTGATACCATTGAAACTAGTTTGAGGAGAACTTTCAACATTACTTGAAAATAATTCTTTCAACTCTCCATTGAACGTACTATCATAATCACTAAGAGAGCTGACATCGGAGTACTTATTCTGTAGCCGTTGAACTATTATTTCAATAACCTTATTCTTGACATTAACGTCATCACATTGAAGTTTCAACTTTTTTGCTACATACTGAAAATATACATTTTTACCGCGAGCACATTTCTCTTTCAATTTCTCGTATTGCTTACTTCTACGTATACCACGTACACGGAGATTGACCTCCTTTTCTACGTTTTTCCTATATTCACAATTAAAATTAAATACATATTCGCAAATTGCGAGTTTCGCTACTCTATTGAGACTGTGAGTTTCTACATTGAGGCCTAAAACATTTTGAAACTCTTCTAAGCAAAATGGAACAGTACTATACTTATATTCATTTATTACGTTAGCGTACTGTAACTCTATCTGTGCTCTTACATTCATTAAATTCAGCGCTAGCATTTTGTACGTGGATTTATGAATTATATATTCTAAAATGAACACAAAAATATAAAAATGTAAATAACACTACATGTAAAAGAATGCAAGGATATATTTCTTTCGCAGAACATTAATTACTAAGTTCACATTTTCCTTTTTCAATAACTGTTTCGCATTCTTATGTGCATACACTAGGACCTACCTGCGTTTTTTCAGCAGTGTTTGGCTGATTCAACAGCTCTCGATAATTACTTTCAACCTTTTTGTGCGTTTCATACTTTTCACGTAATTCAGCCAGTTGTATTTTTAGATTATCGAATTGTTTGGTCAACTCTTTTTGATTTGATTTTAGCATTTGGTTAGTTGCAGCCAAATCTGCGGATAATTGTTTCACCGCTTCAAGCAGTGTTTCCATTTCGTTAGTTGACATTGTAAAATATTATACTACAAAACACAACACACCAGACATTGAATACAAAATAGTGAAGTTCAAAAATTCGCTTTCTCCCCACTAAAACATCTGTCTTTGTTCGGTGCGCCAGATATAATGGTTTGTCCCTGTTCGGGCGCCATTTATGAAAGGAGTTGGGTTCGACTACCGTTTGTTCCTGTTTTACAAGAGGAGTTAGTTCCCGTAACGAAAGCCATTTATGAAAGAGTTTGTTTACGTGTGGGAAGCCAGGCATGATACTATTAGGATTCGAACCTTGGATCTCTTTTGGAGTCTTCCTTTAACATCATTCATTTGTAAAAGACTGATAGATCCAATAAGGAACTGGCAAGTAAACAAATAGTCTCACTCCTACGGTCCTAGGATTCGGGCGTTAAATGTATCAGTGGCATAAGCCATATACCCACCATCGCTGATGCGTCAGCTCCAAGATATGATGTCCGCTGCCTGTAAGAGAATACAAAGTGGGGTGGCAATGCATGATTTACGCCAGATGGATAGTGAGAGACGAAAGTAATGTTTGAACTTCTCAGTTAATGAATACCTTACCTTTTGACAAATACTTTATGTCGCATACACTTTAACTTATACACATTTTAACCGCTAAAAGAAAACAACTTATTAAACACATCTGGTTAGCACTTTTCACTTCAAAATAATAACAAGAATTTTAAATGAACACTTTATTGTCATTCACTTTCACTGTACGGATTACATATGATTCAAAAATAATAACATTCGCAAATTGTGGATAATATTTTACTTAACAATATATTGGCCCAAAGATTTCGAAACGACACGAACCGCGCATGACAATTCCGGCGGATATACGAAATGAAATTTATTGGTCCACTACCGAATAGTTAGCTTCCATGGCTGGGAAGTGATGAATTGAATGTCCCGTTCCTTGACATATGACGTGGTTCTTCGGTAAAATCATTGCATTAGAGGGAGAACTACGTAGAAACAATTCTTATTCACATATTTCTTCTTGTTATTGAAGCAGCATTTATTTTTGGTAGCACTGTTCCTATGTTTTGTGATGCGTTGGAGAGCGTAAATTGGGTACGTTTAACTTACTTAACATTTGTTAACGCTTTTTTTTTCACATTACAATAAATATTCTCTCTCTCCCCTATCAGGGTATATACACTTGCAACTTCACATGTTTGAGAGAGACTTAGAGTGAGTGTCCATGTCGTTTTCAGAAGTCGACGCTCTCTCTCCTCCTCCTCCTCCTGCGTGGCACAGTTGCCAGTTCATAGCGCAAGAATACACTGATTAATTAAAATATAGTTCGTAGAGAACATTAAGTTTTTGCATTATTATATTGTTAATAATATATAATGAATGGTTCATAGGTTAATAGAAATCACATCAAAAACACTGATAGTTCCAATTAGTTATGGAATTAATGATTATTAATAATTTTCAGATTATCACGTAAAAATCTATCATCATCATGAGAGCTCACTGCGTGGGCGTTTCTTTCGAGGGTAGCAAAATTTTTCCTCCGAATATGGACTGGCGGGAGGAAGCAAGACTGTCTGGAGAAGTGAGGTACCTTTTGGGTGACAAATTCCTAAGCATTGTTCTCTTCCAACTGTTCGCTGGCTGCTTCCATTTCTAAGAATTGGAGCTGGGGGAATACGAGGGTTGATTTAAAAATTCAGGCCAGTCCATACCGTTATAGTGCGCCTGTAACACTGTCACGTTCTCTGATTTTTTTAGTTGTTTACTTTTTTATTTATTCTTGTTGCATTTTTATCTTTTATTCTTTCTATTATATTTTACTATTTCTTGTATTGTTATTTTTTCTACTATTACTATTATTACTATTTCTTGTTAATGTTATATATTTGTTATTCTCATATATTTATTATTTTTTCTTTTTTAGGTTTTCATTTTGCAGACTTTGTGGTGGACAAACACCGTATGCGTGGGTTTCATCGGGGTTCTCCCGTTCCCTCCCACTTTCTTCATTCCACCATTTCATTCATTTCTCATCATCACCGTCTCCTTTAGCCTAGCCGGCATAATCGTGGGACGTAAAACTCAAAAAGAATTATTTCATTTTCATTTTTTATTTGGCAGTTTTTTAAAATTTTTATATAGGCCTATTCGTTTTTAATTTTTTTTTTACCGATAATCCGTTTTTTGAGCAGCCGTGTTATCGTACGAAGATAAATAGCCTCGACATTAAAATTCAATTAACCAAACCCCGGGTGTGGTTTATGTTTTTTATTATTATTATTATTTTATTTTATTTATTTATCAACACAACGGGCATATGCCCAATCAAAGTGTTGAAATATTATAAATCATTTATACAACAGTTTTTTCAGTGCTTTACAGGACATTGTACATATATCAATTTCATCATATTTTTGACATAATTTGTTATAGAACGAACATGTTCTCTAGATTGGTTACTTCAGCATTATTTGGTTCTAGTCTTTTTCAATAATAATAATAATAATAATAATAATAATAATAATAATAATAATAATAATAATAATAAATATTAATATTGGTTCTAGTTTTAACTGAAGGAACATGGAAGTGAAACTAGAGATCAAGTTTGAACAATCGAATTCATTTTTTGGAGGAATACCAGATCAACATTATTATTCCTTTTTTTCAAATGAGTAAATCTTTCAAGTGAGCGACACGGTTATGAAACGGTTTGCGTGTGCGATCTACAAATTTTTGCGAAAACCAGTACGGAATGAAGTCCCAAATAGTTTTATCGTTATAAACATGTTGCTACTTGTTCTACAACAAACACAAACTCTGTTTCTGAACTCGGTAGTTTTAAACACGCCTATTTGCTTTTTAACCAATTGGATAATGGAAAATGATGAAACGTCGGAGTAAAGAAGTGAATGTAGGACGTGAATTGGCTTTCGGAGGGGCAAGCGTAGGGATAGTGAGTGAGCGGAGAGAGCGAGAGAGAGAGAGTGAGAATGAGTGAGTGATGGTCATGGTAGCTCGGCGAAAGCAAACCCAATGTTATGAAGAAATGAAAGAGAACGTAATGTGGTCGTGAGTGGTCTCTTGTGGGTGTAGGACACATCTGGTTAATGTTTCACTAGCCATTTCTATTTCTGAAATACAAATATTAAAATTTTAGTATTAAAATGTCTCCAAATTCGAGATGAACGTCGTACTTGCTTCCAAGTTAATTCGAGGTGTGAAATAACGGTGCTATATTTAGATTTCTGTGTACTAGTCAACTTAATTGTTGGTGTCGATTTTCGTGCAACTTAACGAAACCACAATGGAAGACGTTTTCCATTGGTGCCGTGAAGGAAATGCCATCCAAGTGCGTGTGTGGTTGGATGATACCGAACATGATATGAACCAAGGGTAAGTTATGCCACTCCCCTTTTCAGTTTTCTTATCAATTGTTAAATGATAAGGATTTAAAACTGATAAGAGCTGACGGCTGATCTGATTAAATCAAACAATTAAATTTATGGTTAATTTGTGTTCAAGTAACTCAAACGCTCGTAATCATTACCGTACAATAGTTCAGTAGAAAAAAATTTGAGGCAATCTTTTTTTCCTGCTTTTTGAAGCACTGCGTTTATGAATTCCATCTAAAATATCATTTAAGGGAATCGCATATAGATTAATGTGTTGGTGACGAGATACAATAATAAATACGTTCTTAATAATGTTTTCTGTTTCTTTACATGTCTTCGGTCTTTACGTCCACTTCTGCATACATTTACAATATACATGTAAAATGATACCTGCAAAGTTACTTATTTTCTTTCTTTACATTTATGCAGCTACTGTCGGCGTAAGTTTAGGCTACTCCATGCAGGTTTACTTTTGGCGCACCACTCGAAATAATTGTTGAGAAAAATTAGGATTCTTTCACTAATTTTTGCGCTGGACGACGATATCTCATGACATAGATAAAATTCAAGGAGCTATCACAGGCAATTGTTGAAACATTACAATTCTTTTACGATTTGCGTATATATACGACGTCCAGCAATATGCTTAAAACGTAGTGCAAAAGACAAAACAGCATGCGCTAGGTGACCACTAAAAAGCACGAATGCTCTCTAACCGAGTCAGGGAAGGGCAAAGTGAGTGGGCCCGAGTTTTAGCCAAGGGGTGCATCTAAGAGCAGGCGTGTCAGCGAAGGTGAATATACGCATATGCGAGGGTAGTGAAAATAAATGGGTTTTGGCAATGATAGCACATGTCATAGTTTCATACTGGTAGCGCTCCAGTTGTAAACGTAAATTTCAGCTTCTGTACACTACGCAGAAATACACCATCGGTGGGGAATAGTTTCTAATACACTCATATTTCATATGCACTCACTTATTTTATCCCTTGTAAAGCCTTGTAATCATTTTGCACTAGTAACACTACACTTCTAAACATAAAATGCAGGTGTATTACTTCGTATTTAATTATTTCGCTTGCAGAAATTTGTACTTTGTAAATAGCCTATGTTTTTTCATGCAAAGTATTGAATTTTACCTGTAAATTTTCCAAAAAGTGGTGCGCCATAAGTAAACCAGCACTGGCTACTCATGTTGTTTCGGGGCAAGGCAGAATTGACCAGACTCAATTTTTGAAACACTGGATTATATTTACCAATATCTTACAGATTAAGAATACCAGTTCAAACTGATACAATTAAACTCATATTTCTTTGTGGAAATACTACTTTCCACATTTTTTTTCTTTCTTTTCGGGTGAACTTTACAATGCCTGCTCTAGTTGATATCCTTACACAGACTTGAGAAATTACTCTTAATTTAACCAAAGTGAGTCCAAACTTTCTAACCCTATCTTATATATTACGCTCTGGCAAGAGTTTACTTTGTGGTGACCAGTGAGTAACCTAACCTATTATCCCGCGCCAAAAGTCACTCTTAAGCACAAGAAGAGCTCTTACCTACACTCTTTTAAAATTGCCCTATTTATGGATGCTCAGCTGGAACATGTATTGTAAAGTTTGGCTGATATTTAGTATCTCTCCCAATCGTGCACATACGAGCGTGCAGTTTTACTACACGGATCCATGGTATAGGTAGTAGTAGGAGTAATAGTTGTAGTAGGAACGAGGTACAAGCTCCGCACGGGTTATTTGGGTTCTATTCTCGACAAATAGGCAAATTAAGAGAGTTGGGAGATATACTAAATGCCATACATCGAGTTTATTCAAAATGAATATTTTCCCACTTAGCTCTTAATACTTTCTCCTCAAAGCCATAAAAATACCCTGCCCGCACAAGCGAGGGCAGTACGAAGCTGGTAGATCCCTGTGGATATCCATTCGTTGACGCGTTAGCGATGATGGGTATGCGCCTAAAGTAAGAGGAATGTGAAAAGCATCTTCAGCCTGTGCTAGGAGTTACTGCAAGCTAACTTTCTATAGTAATAAACTACTTTTTAACGTTGTTTCTAGGTTTACATTTAGCTAAGTGTTTGGTGTTTACTTCCTTAACCATTGATTTTTCTTCGCGCATTACTAGTTTAAGATTGAAATTTCAAAGTGAATAATTTTGCCTGTTTCTTAATCTGCATGACTAATCTTTGTTACCATAATTAAGTAAACCATCCCGTTCAAGATAAGTTTGGAAGAATTATAGTTCATGGCAAACACTCTTCAATGTACTGATTCCCACCCGATTGTCCAATTACAAGTGATTCGAATACATGAACTGTGACGTGATCTGACCACAGTGTTCGGAAAAATGAGAACTAACAAGTTTCTTTGGTCTACTTATGTACGTACTCCTGTCCCTCACAATGCTGTTACTTTGTATTTACCTTTTGTGTAGTGATTCTTGTTACTTATTGATGTGTAATGTGTCAAGAAAAAGAGCACAATATTCAGAAGAAAATAAATCTAATATTCCTTTCAAAATTTAATAAAGCCATGACAGTAAAGCCTTTTCAAATATGAAAATTAATAGGTAAACTTTACAGTGCCTTCGGCAGCTGGTATTCTTACGCAAACATAAAAAATTACACTCGAAATATTTTAATACAGTGGGTGCAAACTTTTCTTTCGGCGTATTGATTTGTACAGTCCGCAGCAAAAAACCTGCAACATGAGCATGTAAGTTTATTGTGAAACTTCTCCAAACAGGTTAGGGAATCAACATAACGTCTAAGTGGAAAGAATCACGCCAGGAGAAACCTCGGCGTCCTCAACTGCACAATTATTTTGGAACAAAAGATTTCGTCGTTTCACAATCAACTTACATGCTCTTGTTACAGGTTTTTTGCTGCGGATTGTACAGCCACGAAAGTAAATAAGTAGACGTTGGAGCCGTAAGAAATAAAGACTCTTACCTCTACTCGTTTATGTTCGTGATTGTTCATAGAGAGGGAAACGCTCTGAAAAAAAAAAAAAGTGCTTCTTTTTCTGTGAAGTATTGGGCTTTTTAAAAAATATTCCAAATTTAATGGAGAGAGAACGGTACGTTCCACACGAAGGAACATTTAATTACTGGATTCTGAAGAGAAAATTGAAGAATAAAAAAAAAAAAAAAATCGGTCGTTCGGCAGAACAGAAAAAGTGAACATAGGTAGACATACTCCAATTCAAAAAAAAAGTTTATAGAACTATTAGGTTTAACATTTGCCGACAAAAATATTTTACTAAAAATTTTAATAGGGCAAATTTTTATTTTGGTCATTTCATTCAATGAATTGTTCAAACAGTTGAATCGTAGGGTCTGGTTCCTCGGAACAATTCGTTAAATATCACCAGAAACCAGTTCCTCATGAATCGAATTGGATAGAAATCATGGAGTGTCACACTGTAATGTTTGTGCAGTTATTTTAAACATTACCAGATTCAATTGCTGACAGACTTGAAACACGCTAACTTTCCATTGTAACGCAGTTCAAAATTTACTTGATGAAATATGCAATGTACAAAATAATAACAGAGAAAACTACAGCAAGAACCACCATATTCCTCGCTTGCTATAAAGGTCCACAATAGACAGTAAGAAAACGGGAGGTAATTATCAAGGTCCGAAAGCCAATGTTGAAAAATGCGCAAAAGAGAATGAATGAAAAATATAAACAATATATTAAACTATATACATGAGGAAGGCAAGGCCTCCTAACCCGTTCCATTTGAACAACAATTAAAATTTAAAAAAACTAATACGGACAGCTCACAAAATTATATACGTCAAGGAAACAAGTCTCCAACCCCCCATCCCTCACTGAACCAACTCAGTATCTTAAAATAATGAAAAAATACTTAGAAATAAATACGTGAAATTTTAGTGGGATAAATACAGTTTGGCAACTTAGTCATGAATAAATATTTTCTCCCCAATATTATAACTAAAACAACATTTCTTGCTTCCTGGATAATGTGTGCGGCTCATCTTATCCTCGAATGACACCGAACGTTATCAATATTTTGCTTATACCCCACTAACAGTGTTGACGAAATTAGAGGAGTGGATCACAGTTAAATGTCTCCACTGACCACTCTACGAATAACCAATGAAAATGAGAAACTTCATTGACATACATTAATATTCACAACCAATATAAATTCAAAATTTCTAATTTGTTCTTTGTCAGAAGGAACATATACCACATTAGACATGTACCGGCAGGAAAACAGCGTAATACATAACAGAAAGCAACACGCGCGAATTGTACCTGCAACAACGAAGCATAGCATTTGTGATCAAATCATAAGCAAGAGTACATAAAGAAGAACACTATCACAACACTGTACGTCAAAATCATATTCACACTTCCGCGCTCAAACAGAAAACTAACAACCACCGTCGGGTTCATCAGTAAGTCACCATGTAGTTCGATAGTGGTAACGAATCTAGAACAGATGCGTTCTCAAAATCGAAACTAAAAGATCCAAATCACTGAATCGAATAAAGTGAATGACGTGGCCAAATGAAAAAAGCTTGCCGTTTAATAGTGTTAGCAATAAAGATTTCGAGGAAAAACTTATCCTTTAAAGTTTATGGATAAACTAAAGCCTCGAAAGTACATACCATGTATTGATCCTGCTCAAATTCGACAGAGAAAACTTCTAGAACACTATCCCCAAATTTCCCATTTCAGAAATTTTGACATGGTATAACGATAAAGAATGAAGGAATCCTATGAATAATAATGACAAACTAACATCATACCGATACCGAAAATAGTCGTTTATAACTTTAATGTTGTAAACTGAACTCTCTGAAGCTTAGGATAAAATATTTCCCTGATCAGACGACAAGTAAGTAAGACAAGATTTTTGTTAATTTTTTTTGTTAAGTTCTGTATTTGTTTCTTGGCTTAAGATATTTTTTCTTGCCTGTCAGATTGAATTTAGGCAATCAGTAAAACACATATGTATATTAAAATATATAACTTCCAGGAACTTGACAAGACGGTTAGGCAACCAAATAGACATTTGGGACATGGTCGTTGCATAATGTACACTTTGTTAGAAAATGTTGCCATAGCAGTTTGAAAACAGTAAAAACGGCCAACCCCGAACTGAACATACAAGTCTCAAGTTCTGGATGTGTAAACACTCTTTCTTAACTATAGAATCCACTACAAGGAAACGAACGTGATACTTGAAGAAGAAAGTCATAAAACTTTTCTAAGAAAAGCCGGCTTTTTGCATCTCTATTTGTACGTCAATACAATCTTTCCAAATACATCACAATATCATTCTTTTCTTCATCTAAAGCAAAAATCGAGCTGTAAATGGTTTGTGTCAAGGAAAACACTAAACCACGAATTGATAAAGTTTCAGCGAAACTGTTATGTTTCAAGTTCATCTCCTATAACGATATTACACTCACGGTACATAAAGTTATATTGTAATTATTTTCTATAGTAGTAGATATGATCCATATTAATTCACTGATCATTAAAGTGTCCCACAAGTAATTTATGCCCAATTATTACGTACTCAATGTGTGAATTATATTAACTTACTATCTTCCTTCTGTCATTTGACATTTTGATATTTATGATAGTTGTATACTTATCCTTTTTTTTTTTTTTTTTTTAGTTTCAATTGTTATAAGATATTCATGTTACATAATTAGAAATGTCCTCATAGTTCGTGTTTTCGTTTGAAACTTGTTCCTTATTTTTGTAAAAGCAGCTTCTTTCTTAATTGTAGGTTTCCTTTGTTTTTATGTTAATTATTTATGATAGTATTTTTTGTTATTGAATTAAAATGTTAAGGAGTGCAGTGGCTCAGTGGTAGGGCATTCACCTCCGATGCTTGGGGTCCCTGGCTCGATCCCAGCTCACGCCGTGTGGACTTTGTGGAGGACGTACTCGTGGGTTTTCTCGGGGTCTCCCGTTTCCTCCCACTTTCTTCATTCCACCATTTCACTCATCTCTCATCATCACCGTCTCCTTTAGCCTAACCGGCATAACCGTGGGACGTAAAGCTTAAAGATTTCATTTCATTTCATTTTCCTTTTTTCCTCTATTCTAAGAGAGCCGTAAAAAAACGCTGAAATGCGTCTTTAATTATTTTAAATTAAAAGCCTGAATACCAAATTTCATGTCTTTTGCCTTAAAAGAATTTCGAAATACGGCAATCGTATTATAACACTTGTAATACCTACTTTTTTCCTGCCATTTTGTCTTTCATTGTAAGGGAAATGTCAAAAAATGGTGAAACACGCATATCTAATTATTTTTAATGGGATGTATATGTACCAAGTTTCATGTCCCTATCCTTCAGAGACTCGGAACTACGAACATTTGACCAGGGCAATCAAAAAGTTTCCAGAATGTTGTAGTTTTGACATTTATGATGCAATCGCAATGAATTTTGTTCAGAGTACAGCCCTTAGGTTGCCCAATTATCAAATTGACAAATGTGAACAGGTGATAACAGGCAGTGTGCGAAAAGTGTAGCTGAACGGTTATCAGTTGGCGCAATGTCGCAGTTCAAGGAACGCGCAAACATTAATTCATGTACAAATTGAGGAAATCTGCTTCAAAGACTGATAGCCTTAAAACAGTTTACGGTGATAATGCTTTGAGGTAAAATTGGCCTCAAAGGTACCTGTTTCGCCACTGTGGAAGACGATCAAAACCAACGTGATGACAGAACTTCGGACCGAAAGAGAACTTTCATCTATGTTTCCAACAATGGTAAGAGCAGTCGAATGTGTGTGTTCCGAAGATGCCTAGTTTGAAAGTGATTAAATAACTGTGTACTTATATTGTGAGAATAAAGAGCTGCAACAAAATTCCAGGTGTTTTTTTTTTTTTTTTTTTTTTTTTTACTGTCCTGGTACTATAATAATTGTCACCCCTATTTTCCCCCTCTTCCTTCCTCGTCGAATTTTCAAAAAAATCTTCCTTAGTGGTAGCCTACGTTACAAAGTCTATCCATTGTCAAAATTTTAAAGTGTCTAGCTTAAGTAGTTTGGTGTGGGGGTTGGTCACTCACTCATTATTATTATTATTATTATTATTATTATTATTATTATTATTATTATTATTATTATTCGAGACGGAGAGATCAATAAAAAAAATGGAATAAGTATGTCGCGATGACTGCGTTCGTTCATGAGTTTGTCGTCGGTTAAAAGTGTTTGGAATCATTGCTCAGGTAATGCCAAATGTTTTCCGTACACTTATTACAAATCAACTTTATTTACGTTCACTGGCGTCTCTGGGATGTAAAATTTGGGGGAGGGGGGACATCAAAGAAGGTGATTTAAATGGTACTATTTAGCCCAACCTGGTAATTATCTTCAATTCCATTGGTTACCTTTCTGCTTACCTTCACGAACCCCGTGAGGTATATAAGGAACACTGTTAAAATCGTTTCACAGCCTGAATATTATATTCCAAATAAATATAGTAATTATTATTTGTGTTATTCTGTCGTTAGTAAATAAATTAAATTGGAATAAAATATTAAATATTTCGTACTTCAAAATATTGGGATGCGTTCCCCTCGCTCCACCCCGCCAGAGACGCCCGTATGTACGTTTGTTTAACTGTAATTTTTTTTTTTAAAAAATGATCGCTAACGACTAACGGTGGCCTAATTTTTCTTCTTCGGGAGTTGTGTGTAAGTTCTTCAGCGTGGTACCATATTTCTGTAGTGTGTGTCTGTTTCTTCCCTACTTTCTGCTGGTGGCCAACTGCCAAGTTTACTAACCTCCGCGCGTGACGTGATTCAATTCTTATTAATATCGCTTTTCCCTGTCTTCCGCCTCAGACTCTTTGCTCGCTCAAGATACACGCTGATGGTGCTGGGAAAACCGGAAATGACTTCATCCCACTAGTTACGTAATACTATCTTCCTCTATTCCTCAGCAGCAATTTCTTTCTCATGGGGAAAGTCATCTGTTACGTGATATTGTATAGCTTTATTGATATAGATGAAATGCATTGATTTGACTTGACATACCGGCTATCTAAATGTTGAAATACAGTGAGGGTATGCTGCCTAAAAGATTGCATTTCTACCTATTTACATAATGACTGAAAACCACTGGAGAGCTTCTCTTTAGTTACGGGAGGGGGCGGAGAGATTTGATCCATCGCCAACAACTTTCTGAAAAGTAAAATAATAATCCCCGTATGTTGTATTATAGAAAATTACACGAAAATGCTCTAAAAGCGAGTTTTTGTATTTACAATTTCCTGCGGGAAAGCTCCCGGAATCCCACTCGAATGAGAGGTACTTCAAACTCTCGTAAGGTCCTTCCCCACAGCAAACAACTCCTAAATCCACCCATGCTCAAAACACGACATTTATATGAATTAAGACAAGACACACATACATAGGAAAGAAACAACAAAACATAAACTAAATTAACTACTTTGAAGTCATGTCATTTTGAAAACAAAAGGTAGAAAAAAGATAAACATGTCGGTATTGTCAACTTAGGAATTATTTCTAGATGAGAAATAAAATCTTTACGTACAAAGCTATTTGTCAATTACTGTACATAAAAATGGATTTATTAAAGGTATTTAGCATCTGCTCTTCCGTGACGGTGTCTTGATCACTGAAAAACCGAAGGCGGTATGGCATACCACCGCACACCGTCTCACATTGACCACTGCGTATTGACGCTTCACGTCTTAATTTTGAAACTTATCCATCTGTTTATAAAAGGAGTAAACTTATCCGCCTATTGTCAACAGATAATTTAAAAAATCCTTTCTTGCACAGTTAAAGTTTGACATTATCTAGCCGACGATGGACATTTGCTTTTTCTCTTATCATGTACTATATTGATTTTTGGGCGTTTGTGTGATTAATTATCAACTCTCTATTATTTTAATTTGTAATAGATATCGACTTGAAGGTTGTTACTAATTCTTGTTCACATTGTAATAAGTTCTGTCACTCACACATACTGTAAAAGATCAGTTATGTGGATCTTATTGCATTTTTAATTTTTATTTACGTACATGAAAATTTTGCTTTCATTTCGTCGTAATGGAAGAATTTTATTGTGAACATCCAGGCAAAATAAGGTAGTTATAGATACGTAGTTTGTAGTTTTTGAGATTAATATGTTAGATTATAGATGTAAAAGCCTGTGGACCCTATACTTAAACGCGTTTGTCTTTGGTACGTATGGAACAGGATCTGGTGTTGACAACATCGGAAGGTATTTAAGGAGTTAGCATATTTCGAATTAAAAGGTAGTGAATTTGGTTCTAGAACACCGGAAACAATATTTCAGCAGAACAATGCATGGCTACATATATCACAGAATGTGATCCTTCTTTGAGGGAGAAACAACGGGTACTGGCCGGCTGTTGGGTGCTGACGACGCTTCAGTTTCTTCAATATGCGTCATTAAGTCGATATAGCTCTGATGCTATAAGTTTAGGTTCGTAGAGGTAAAATTTATTGTAATCCAGTTGTTTTCAACCTTTTGTGGGTGACAACACACTTTACTAAACGCTTACAACATCACAATGCATTTGATATTTTTATTATTGATAATACAGATTGTTATACCGATAGTATAAACTTACATAAAGAAGTGACTATGTTTTATTGGGCATTGTTTCTGTCGCTGAATGCGTCGATTGGTGCATTTTGGGGTAGCAGACGAATTTTGTCGGAAATTGTCTGAGAGGGACAATGAAGGTGTCAATCGATTCAATACAGCCTAAGGAGTGTTTTAAAGTTGGTCTCATCAGTTGCTGATGAGTGGTTGCCGAGATATTCAAGATCAAAGTATAAGGGGAGGGAACCATAGACAAATTGTGAACATCGGTTCTAAAGCATACTGCATGCAGCAGAAGTCTGTACAACGTTGTGGAACAGTGAGAAACGGTTGGTCACAGTTTAAATTAATAGTCTAAATACCGGTACCAATTTTTGTGTTTTTAAAATTGTAATAAATTCCGTGATGTAGCTAAACATCTTGTTATAATTGCCATTCCCATTCTTTCCCTTCCAAGTAAGATTACCATAAAATTCTTCCTAAGCGTTATCTTATGTCATAAATTCTATGTACTGTCTAATTTGAAGTTTTTACTTTAAGCAGTTTGTAGTGTGCTAAACTCACTCCATATATTATCTATCTGAACGTATTTTACAGTAATTCTTTCTCTTGTTATATAAAAGATAATACTTATAAGATCTTCTCTTTTATCCATTAAAGCTAAATTCTTCTTTATTGATACTAATTTTTGATCTTATTCAGTTTTCACTGTTGAATAAAATTCTTTTCCTATTAACTACTCTTAATTTAAATCCTTCTTTGTGTGTGTGTGTGTGATTCTTTCTCTTTTAAAAAATGAAAAGCAAACAAAAAATTTCTAAGAGCTTTTCTTTTAATCCATAAAGGCTGAATTGTTCTTTGTTGATACTAATTTTCGACCTCATTTAATTTTCATTGTTAAATGAAATTCTTTTGTTCTAGTAACTACTACTACTACTTTCGGCAGAGGTTATGTTTTGAATTTAAAATCCCTTCTATTTATTTATTTCAATGTGATCTTCAACTGTGATAGCATTTTAGTCAGTTATACTCTATAACAAACCTGCCATATTTTTCCCGTGAGAGTACGAAACCTTCGTTCTTCGCTACACCCCTCCCCCCCCCCCCAAAAAAAAAATTCAATAAACCGTAGCTCTGGTTATGAACATCAGCATAGTAGGTGGAAGTTCCCTCTTCTGCAGCTACTTTTCTGTCTTCGTTCCCTGCAATTAATTGTACAGAGTGAAGATACTCGTATTTACAGTCTAACTACAAAAGAATCGCCTTAAAAACATAATATGAAATGTTACAAAAATGCTTTACGAGAAAACAATATGCAAATAATCTCATTTTATTTAAATCAGTGATACAATCTACCTTCAATATTCTTCGTGCGTTTAGCAATATTTATTTACATGGTTGTAATTGCCAAAATAACGTTTGTCAGTTTAATGTGATGAAAACAGTTGATTTTTCGTATGTAATTGTCAGGGCTGGATTTACATATTTCTTAGCCCAAGACCAAACCAAATTCTGTGACCCTAGCCTCTCGAAAAGGTTATTTATAATTCTTGCCAACTTATCTAATGTCTTGCTGGAGAAAAAAAGTCATCTTCCCTGTGCTTGTAGACAGGGTGGATTGATTTAAATCAGTCTGATTTAAATCACGATTTTAATCAAGATTTAAATCACTTGATTTTTTTAATAAAAATCGTTGATTTAAATCAAATTCCGAAATGAATTAATTTGAAGTGAAAGTAAGTAAAATCCCGTTTCTCTTCTGTTATTCCGATTATGGAAGATAATAATCATAATACAGTGAGACTCAAATGTATGTAAGCACAGCATGAAACGAGTATCATGTGGGAACTATCAGGGAAAATCCCGTTTGAACGGGTTACGGGTGAACCCTGCTTTCTTCTCTTTGTAACACAGGGTTTTAAAATTTCTGTTCCAACGGGGAAATCACCATGGACATTTAAGATGAAAGCTCTTTTGTGTACATGTCTATTTGTTTGTTTCCAGATAATAGGGGCGTATTTAGAGGGTTCGATCCCCTCTCCGAAACAAAAAAAAATATCTGATTTTAAAATTTTGGGCGAAATTTATGTACTAAATACATAGAAGTTCCTCGGGATCGTAATGCGTTAAAATATCGAATAATACTTTTGATAAAGTGGATACTTGACCCCATTGCAGAACATGCCGCGATCTGCGATGTGATCGCAGAAAATTTGCCGCGCCTGTGCAGGAAAAATTGTAAGAGGAAATAACATAGCCAACAGAAAAGTATAAAAACGTGCCTGCTATGTATAGATGTCTTAAATGCACGGACAACTTGCATTTGAACTGGTTTTCACGTCACATAAAGCATATTTTTAACAATCACAAGTGTTTCTTCTTCTGGAACTGATCATCTTGATTTTTTTTATTTTGGAATTCCTGCAGGGAATTCGTGTTATTATTCAGTTCAAAATCTCTTATCATCGCGAATTGTGTCGAGGAATTTGAAGCTTTAAAATATATAAAACGATAATTATGCCTGTTGTGAAACATGGTCGCTTGCGCTGAGGGAAGAACGCAGACTGAAAGTATTTGAGAATAAAATCCTGAAACGAATATTCGGAACCAAAAGGAACGGAAATGAGAAATGGCGAAAACTTCATGATGAGAAACTGCATAATTTATACCATTCACCAAACATTGTTAGGGTCATCAAATCTTGGAGGTTAAGGTGGGCAGGACTGTAGCGAGAATGGAAGAAAGTAGGAACGCTTTCAAAGTTTTAACTGGAAGTCCAATCGGAAAACGACCATTAGGAAGACCTAGTCGCACATGGGAGGGCAATATTAAGATGGATCTCGCAGAAATAAGAATACAAAATAGAAACTGGATTTAGTTGACTAAGGATAGAAGTCAGGAGAGCTTTTGTGAACATGGCATTGAACCTCCGGGTTCCATAGGTCATAGAGTGAGTTAGTTAATTTTAGGCGAAATTTATGTACTTTATATGTATTTCGTGCCGCTAGCTAGTTCCAATTGTTTAAAATTATGCCCCTGCCAAATATCAGTAACTTTCGTGAAAAGAAAAATGTCATGTTGATATACATTGCTGTACTTTTTCCTTAATGCTTAAGAAACATTGTTTGGGATTGAAATAGGTTAACGATTGGGATTTAATTCAAAATTAAAACCCAATACTTTCACTTAAATGACATAATTAACATTTAATACTAATTTCTAATGTTTTTTCTTCAGTTCGCGACTTGTATCATACAAAGAAAAAGATTTGATTTAAATCAAAAAAATCGATTTAAATCAAAAAAATCAACAAAAATGATTTTTTTGAAAAAAATCATGATTTTTTTCCACCCTGCTTGTAGATATAGAAGAACTCGAAGCCATCTTATGTTTGCTTGTTTTTTGGTGTTATGTCCAAGTTTCCAGCAGGTGTAGTGGAAAAAGTAGCATTGTAAGTTTTGCAGTCAACTTCATAGTTTAACTTCGATGCTTTCAGAAACGAGTAATTCTCATTCAAATTGGAAGAAAACTTGCGTTTCAATTTAGGTATGGGGGGCGCGGTGGCTCAGTGGTAGAGCGTTCACCTCTGGTGCTTGGGGTCCCGGGTTCGATCCCAGCCCCCGCCAAGTGAACCTTGTGGTGGACGAACACCGTGCTCGTGGGTTTTCTCGGGATTCTCCCGTTTCCTCCCACTTTATTCATTCCACCATTTCACTCATCTCTCATCATCACCGTCTCCTTTAGCCTAACCGGCATAACCGTGGGACGTAAAACTCAAAGATTTCAATTTAGGTATTCCTGTTGATGGAGCACTTCACTTGTATTATCAACGACAGTTCAGCTTATGCACATTGTCAAAGATTCTAGATCACCTTAACTTCTGAAGTACAACTCCAACTCTGCGTTTCAACTCTTTTGGTTTGCCTGTTGTCAAATCAGAGAGGGTAGTGTGATAACTTGCTTGAAGTTGTTACATGTTAACAGCTTATTGTTCATTCACTAATTACAGTTCCCAGCCAATGCCAGATTTTTTAAAGCTGATATGGATAGCAGAAATGGGACGGTATTAAAATACGGGACATTTTCCTGTCCCGACTAAATTTACGGGGTCGAGGGACACGGCCCAAAATCGGGACTGTCCCGTTTTTTACGGGACGTATGTCAGGCTTACTTCATAAGGTCAGAAATTAGTATCAATAATGAGGAAAAGATCTTATAAGTATTATATATATATATATATATATATATATATATATATATATATGACAAGAGAAAGAATTACAGTAAAATACGTTCAGATAGAAAATATAGTGAGTGAGTTTTGCACACTACAAACTGCTTAAAGTAAGCATGCCATACGTCCTGTAAAAATGGGGCAGTCCCGATTTTGGGCCCGAGTGTTCCGCGTCCCCGTAAATTTAGTCGAAACAGGCAGATGTCCCGTATTTTAATCCCTTCCCATTTCTACTATCAATATCAGCTTATTCCAAAAGTGAAAAATAAAAAATTCTGTCATTGGCTGGGAATTCTGTAATTATTGAATGAACAATAACATGTAACAGCTTCGAGGAAGTTATCACAGCACCCTCTGCAATTTGATAATGAGCAAGCCAATAGAGTCGCAGCGCAGAGTTGCAATTGTCCGTTAGCGTCAAGGGGATCTGCAATCTTTGATAAAGTGCACGAGCTGAGCTGTCGTTGATAATGCATTACAAATAAATGTTCCAATTTAGTATCAACAAGAATGCCTAACCTGAAGTGTACGTTTTCTTCAAATTTGAAGGAGAACCCTATTTCTGAAAGCAACGAAGTTGAAGTATGAATTGACTTCAAAATTTGCAATACAACTTTTTCCATTGCATCTGGTGAAAACACGGACACCTTCAACACCAGAAACAAGCAAACATAAGATTGCTTCGAGTGCTTCTACACAGTAGCGTCCTTTCAGATTTAGCTTGGGGAGGGGGCAAGACCCCTTGATATAAGTAAAATTTCGTGTTTTTCACTGACTTACTACTACTATATTGATTAAATCTATATACAACTCAAACTCAGGGGAGGGTGCATATGCCCCTCCCTACCCCCCTAAATGACACCCCTGCTTCTACATCTACAAGCACAGGGAAAATGAGTGACTTTTTCTCTAGCAAGAGATTAGACAAGTTAAAAAGAATTATAAATAATCTTTTTGAGAGGCTAGGACAGAATTGTGCTTTAGAAACATATAAATCTGGCCCTGACAATTACCCACGACGCAAGGAGAAAAATCAGCTAGGCTTTTATCAGATTACACTGACAAACGTAATTTCGGCAATAAAAACAGCCATGTAAATAAATATTGCTAAACGAGCGAAGAATATTAAAGGTAGATTGTATCACTAATTTAAATAAAACGAGATTATTTGTATATTGTTTTCCTGTAAAGCATTTTTATAAGACGTCATTTTGAGTTTTTAAGGCAATTCTTTTGTAGTTGGATTGTAAATATCTTCACGTTGTACAATTAATTGCAGGAAACGAAGAGAGAAAAGGAGCTGCAGCTTGGGGAACTTTCGACTATTATACTGTTGTTCATTGGATTGTGTTGGGAAGTTTGGGAAGGGAGCAGGGGCCGTTACTTTGGGGGGACTGGGAGGGCAACTGCCCTGTCAGTGACGCTCCCACCGTTCGAGGGGGCCCACGTTAAGACAAAATTTTCTTACTCCATGTAAGATACGAACGTGAAATTGTAAATGAAGCATCAAACAGGTTCACTACATTACATAATGAAAACAGCGCACAAAAGGTAAGTAAATGAGTCAAGGGTTCATTTCAGTAAAAAGTGTCTACTGTTAGGAGCCCTAGATTTTTAATCATTACATCATGATTTTTAAGTTTTAAAATTTCGCGGCACACCAGTGGGAACCAGTGTCGTCATGTGTAGCCGAAATGTATATTGGTCGTCTTACAGGTGTGATCTTTATGTGCAAGGCAAATCTTGAGGCTATTTTGAATTAGGCTGTGCTGTATTCTTCAACCTAACAATTAGCCTGTTAAAAAAAAAAAAAAAAAAAAAAAAACTTTTCATTCTTAGAAAATCAGTTGTACTGCGTAATTCCAGATGATGAAGCGCAATTCCAAGTACGTTTTCGCTTGTTTTTATTATTTTTTATGCTGCTGTTTGATTGAAATTTGCCATTGCTTTTTAACACACACACACACACTCTCTCTCTTTTTTTTTAATTCGTCTTGATTTTAAGTAACATATCTACTCTGTATTAAACTACAGTGGTGTTAATAGAAATTGTAAGTAATAGAAAAGACCCAAATAGATCAATCGGAAGTTGTAAAGGGTTCATAAATAGTTGTATGTTCAGTACAATTTTGTAAAGACTGATAGTACATATTAAACATTTGTGTGGCTCATAATAGCTCATAGAACATTTTTGTGGGTACCTATCACTAATCTCAATCGTGCTGTTCAAAAACTCCAGGCGCCCCTGTTGGAATAAAATAAAAACAGTAAATCTGGGCCATTTACGTTTACTACAGTCATTAGCGGTCATCATGCGGTAAAACTATGATGATTTTGCTTCCACCGGCGTCGATGGCGACGTTCTTAGAGCTTCGACGTTTCGTATAAGCTGATAGTAGAGATGCGCACGAGACGAGTCGAGACAGGATTTTCCTGACAAAATTCGAGTCGAGACACGGCTGTTCCAATAGAGAAATATACATTTTTGGAGTCGAGACATCACTTTTACAACACATTTTCGAGACGAGACAACCACAAATCTTGTCTCGTGCACATCCCTAGTCTATAGGTAGTAGAGACCTGCATGGGCCGGGTCTGGCCCGAGGCCCGAAGCCCGGCCCGGCCCGCGGACCGGGCTTGGGCGGGCCGACTCTGTTATTTCTTTGGGTCGGGCCGGGCTTGGGCGGGCCGACACTGTTATTTCTTTGGGCCGGGCCGGGCTTGGGCTGGCCGACACTGATTTCTCTTCAGGTCGGGCCGGGCTGGGGCCGATCAATTGCAATTCTTTAATAATTATTGACTTTCGTTGGACGATAATTGGAATAAAGCCAAACGTTTAAGAAGTGTGTCCGTGAAAAATGTTACAAAGAATGCAATAGCTATTTACAGTTTGTGTTGCTTAGCGGCTCCACTTTCACTATAATGGATTGCGGCAAATGGAGCTCTGACCTTGACCTTCACTGAACTCAAAATATAAAAAGAAGGGGTGGGAATGTTTTGCCTGTCGCAAAACAATATTACCATCTTCACTTTATGCTAAAAATCAATTAAGTTAGATTTTTGATACAGGGAATGGAGTTTTTGTTCTCTCGATGACAGGCAAAGTTCTAGGAAGCAATGGTACCATTCGGAAGGCTAGCGTCAGGTTGTGAACCAAAGTTTAGAAAATGTTTCTGAGGGTTAGGTCAAATTTAGTACTAACTTTTGAGAAAAATTCGGGCTCGAGCTAATTTTTTTTAAAAAAATTATCAGGCCTGGGTCGGGTCAAAAACTTTTAAAATTTATCGGGCCCGGGCCGGGCTTGGGCCAAGAATTTTGAAAAACTTATCGGGCCGGGCCGGGCCGGGCTCGGGCCAAAAATCTCCCAAACTTTTCGGGCCCGGGCTGGGCCGGGCCTAGGTACGTTCGGGCTGGATTGGGCTCGGGCCGAAACATTCGGCCCGTGCAGGTCTCTAATAGGTAGTCTAGCCCAGCGTTTTTCAACCGCTGTGTCGCGAATTATGTCAGTTGAGTCGCGCGATTTTTAATGTCTTCTAAGATTTTGCCCAAAGAAATTACCTTTAAAAGAAAATAAAAACTTATTGCCAATTTACTTGATTTCACACTTGTCTCCCAAGTTTAAAGCTGGAAAGTTTGCTTTTAAGTTTTAACGCTATTCATTTTTCTTTGGGAAGAAACCCTGGACACAGAAAAAGAAATTTCAATAACACGATTTTTCGTGTTTTCTTCCCGATTAAAGTCAGAAGAATTATACATAGGGATGCGCACGAGACGAGTCGAAACAAGATTTTCCTGACAAAATTCAAGTCGAGACACGGCTCTTCCAATAGAGAAATATACATTTTTCGAGTCGAGACATCAGTTTTACAGCACATTTTCGAGACGAGACAGTCACAAATCTTGTCTCGTGCGCATCCCTAATTATACAATTTTAAACAATTATATTATGTTAATATGTTTCAAGAGTCTTAAGTAATTTGTGAGATTTGTATCTCATAGTCGTTCCATAATTTTTTTTTTAATGGTATTGTATGTATATTTATGTGTTTGCTTTTTTGCATCTAGGAAAAAAATACATGCAGGGAGGTCGCGAAAGTTTGAAACGTACTTTGGTGTGTCCCAAAGGAAAAAAGGTTGAGAAACGCTGGTCTAGTCTCCCTTTAAAGCGACTACAGTTCCCTGTTAGACACTTGTTTACAGTGATAATAAACGGGGCGCAAGAACCAATTATTAATAGTCACTGGGTGAGCAAGACTTTTGAGATCTTTTAATTATTTGTGCCCTAAAAAGCAATTGGGCACAAGTAATGTTTACATGCACCTGACTGTGAAACAACAAAGTAGACTATAGTTGTATTTTAACAGCAATGAAATTAAACTGTCGACAATACGATGCCCTTGGTCTGTATGTCTGGGCGGTAGTTGATCTTGTAGCTCGCCCACGTTCGGTGGAGTTGAATTTTGACATCTGGTTTGAAACATACTTGTCGCATCGATAGACACGCCTAGGCGGTGTGGTTGAATAAGGATGCTACGCACGCACAGCTTGCATAACCCATTCTACGTACATTGCTTTTACTTTTTAAGGAAAGTGTATAGTTTCATTTCCTGTTATCATTTACACAGTCTAAGACTTAAATGGTTGACTATAGTAAACGAAATAATAATTGCATGCTCACACAATTTCTATCAAGAATACTGAACCTCGCGCAGTACCGTGCAGGGGGGGAGTGGGGCAACAACCCCGGACGCCGAAGTAAGGCGCGCAAAATTCGGGAAAGAAAAAGGAAAAAAAGGAAAAATTATTTGGAATATGAGGGCGCCGTCGTATACTCTCGCCCCGGGCGCTGATTTTCCACGGCACGGCACTGACCTCGCGTAAGCGAGAGAAGAAAGATCTTCATAGCATAGTTGAGAACACCGAGAAGCCTATGGACATGATATCTACTCATCTATGGGATTGATCCCTTGTACCAGAGTTGAATTCTAGTTCTAAGCAACCATACACTTTCGCTGCTGGACGAACGAAAACTATTTTAAATGCCTTCATCGCTGATCTAGTAGTTAGCGTGCACACGTTGCTGAGTTCGATTCTCGGTGAGAGCCATGAAATTGAAAGTGATTACGGTGATTCAGAATCCACCGTAAAACTGGAAGGTCCACGCTAATCTCCATCGTACGAACCAAAAACTATTTTAAAGTGTAACGAAGCCCACGAAGCGGGCGGGCGGAGCTAGTAAGCTGAGGACATATGGTAGTTTAGAAGTAGTAATATGTTCGTCTCTGGTACGAGGGGTCGCTGGTTCGTTCCCGATTCATGTGTGTATCTATAGGCATTATAGAGCAAAATGGGTTAAATATAAATATATTTTGCTGAAATTGATTCAACAATTCCCCAAATGAACCATAGCGCGTTCAATTTATGATATTTCTTAACATGAAAAAATCCACATGTTGCCTAACATCCGGTCTCTGCTTATCAGCAACTACAACTGACTACATCATTAGTACGGCGTGTGTCAACTGTCAGTTACAGCAATTACGAACTTCAAGATCCTTGATTACGGCGCGAGTCTTTATCCCTGAATAAGAATTCACTTTATTGCTTACAGGTCAAGAATAAGGCCGACGGAACAGTGACTCGACTCCTTGGCCATTCGATAGCTTTCTTGAAGTAATAATAATAATAGGTAACAAACTCTGGTCTAAAATTTGCAGTTCACTGACTCTTGTCTGAAAAGACATAGGTAATGGTATTGGGGACCGGTGCACTGATCATACATCATACAGTTGAATGTATATCATCTGACCTGCCGGGGGTAAGGTGGCTCAGTGGTAGAGCACTTACCTCTGCTGCGTGGGGTCCATGGTTCGATCCTCGGCCAAGTTAATTTGTGGTGGACAACATCGTGTCCGTGGGTTTTCAATGGTGTTTCCTTTCCTCCCAGAGACCCGGGTTCGATTCCCGGCGGGAGCTCAGGTGGTTCGGATTCCACGTTAATCAGTAGGTCCACGTCTCATATAGCCTCGCTGCTGAACGGAACGTTAAACTCAAAAAATCAAATCAATCCTTTCCTCCCACTTTCTCATTCCACCAATTCTATCATCATTCACATGCTTTAATGATAGTCTTCCTTAGCCTGAAGGGCGTAATCGTGGGACGTTAAATTGAAAAATATCATTTCATCTGACCTGCCATACCAGGGGCGTAAATAAGGGCCCCGCAGACCCCGCATTGCGGGAGGGCCTCAAGCCATCAGAGGGGCCCAAATCGTGAAGTGGGATGTAAAGAAGGAGCCCCACTCCACGCTGTCTGCGAGGAGGCCCCCAAACCTTTAGTTACGCCACTGTGCCATACCCTTTTAGGCCTTTGCGCCACAGAATTAATGTTTACTTGTAAATGCATGTAATAACTTAGTGTGACTTACATTTATAACTTACTAGCAGAACAAAAAGAAAGAAGAAAAAAAGTACATTGAAATTTGTTATCAATACTGAACAGTTAGTATTCATTCTTCTGTGTAGAGCAGTAAAATCCTCTGCTGTGTAGATCAGCTGGAATTGTGTTGTCATTTATTGCCTCATCAGCAAGTTTTGCTTGTGACGTCAGGCGTTATGAGCTAAGCGTTGTTTGTTTCCAAATTTGGAAGGCATGTCTCTGTAGGAATATAGGTCTTACAAGTTACCTCCGCTGATACGTAGAACAGTGTTGCTAAGTTCTGTACTTTATGCACGACAGCGTAGCTGAGGAAGAAGCAGCTGTCATGCATGTCTGAGAAAACGGCAGAAAAGGTTCGAGAAACTTCACGAATCTAGGATATTATTCGAGAGGGGGGAGGGAATATTAAAAGTTTCATTCTAGTTCTGCATTAAATACATAAATAAATGGTAGCCTTTAAAGAACTGTCGCCTGATGGTTAACATTCTGTTGGATGATATGTGGGCAGCGCATTAATTCTAAACGCTATTATATTTAGCTTCTCTTATCCATAGTTCGCTACTGTATAACTCAGTGAGTTGCCACATTTTTATTAGTGAATTATCTCGAAGAGTATTTTGGAAAGCTATCACTAGTTTTATATATATTCTGATTGGCTTATCAATTCCCAGGCCAAGTCGCTTAAGCTAGAAACTTGAAATTTTGACAGGACATAGAATTTTTGATATAAGGAATCACTAAGGATTTTTTTTTTTAATTTGACGAGAAAAAGAAGAAATTAGTGTAGTAGTTATTATGGTAAAATCCCCATATCTATAAAGGGTAGAAGGGGGTCACGGTGGCTCAGTGGTAGAGCGCTTCCCTCTGGTGCGTGGGGTTCGCCGGCCAAGTAAGTTTGTGGTGGACAACATCGTGCACGTAGGTTTTCTCGGGGTACTCCCGTTTCCTCCCACTTTCTCGTTCCACCAGTTCTTCAATCATCATTCACTTGCCTTAATCATCCGTCTCCCTTAGCCTAAAGGGCATAATCGTGGGATGTTAAACTCATACGATTCCATTTCATTTTTAATTTTCTGAAAGGTAGAAATGTGAAATTTGGTCTATGGATTCTCCGTTTAAAATAATTAGATAAGTGTTTCAGCGTTTCTTGATATTTTCCCTGTAACGGAGGGGGGGGGGAGCAGAAAGAAAGAGCGGGTTTACACTTGTTATAATAGAATGGCTATATCTTGGAATCTGTTAAAGTTAGAGAGAGTGAATTTTGGTATTTAGACTTATTATTTAAAATAATGAAAGACTGGTTCCAGCGTTTGTTTCTTTATATATATATACAGTGGCGGCGTAAGGCAAACTGGGGCCCGGGGCCAGTGAAGTAGGTTGGGGCCCCTTTGCAAACAATGGTGATTTATACACTTCTATTTTTGACATTCATTTACATAATAATTCTTTGTTTGCTCCTCCCCCTTTCCCCGTTAGTGTGTGTGTTTAGATCATTATAATTTGGGCAGTGGCATATTTACGATTTTGTTTCGGGGAGGGTTTTGCTAACTTTCGGGGGGGGCTTTGCCTGAAAATGTGAAAATTATGCAAGATTTTGCATATAGTTTTCTATAGTAAGTAAGATTTCGGGGGGGCTTAAGCCCGGAAGCTCCCCCCCAAATACGCCACTGAATAAACAAATACAACTGGACCTCGATTATTATCATTGCATATTTTCTTTTTTATTCATTTTTAAACAAAGGACACCATAGAAAAAGGATTAGGGATACAAGTGTAACGGAAACTACAACCCACAACAGAAACGTAACAATCAAGAATCCAGAATTTATCCTATACCTATACTATCGTAGTATCAACGCGTACTGTAATTATATGGAATAGTGGAAGTAATGCTCCTAATAATACAGTTAGAGACAAATGTAGGCCTACGTATAAAACGTAACAATGTGCTGATATTGCAAAAATTGCAAATAATAATATAACCGATGCGATTTTTAAATGTAAGCTCTGTTTTCTAGAATATTTTTGTTCGGTCCTCGCCTTTGGTGTTTCTCCTGCGCAATTTCTTATATGGTTAAGTTTATTCATAGTTTCTCGGTCTCACCTGTCTGAATTTACGTTAATGGGTTTTATTTGATTAGATTTTTCTTCCTATAATTAGCCCTATTCACTTTAACATTCGGTTTCTCTCCAGTGATAATGTACGATCTGTTTAGTCCCGCTGCTTTTGCCGAATTATCAATTAATAGTTAAGCACTAGAATATTTCTCTCCTGCTTGTCGTTTTGCTATTGTTTCCAGATTTTGCACTTGTTTTATGATTATATTATGTTGTATTTAATAATTCAGTCATGTGTATATGCTGTCACTTTTGACTATTTCCATTACCATTTACTAAGATAGTATTAGAATATATTATAACAAAAAAATCCTGAATATATTGAATAATTGGGGAGATTAAATATGTGAGCACAGAATTTTACTACGGGTTATACCATCCTACTTTTCATTACCACCTATCACCAGTCAATTGACAAATCTTGACAGTTTTTTATTACTCTTTTGGTACTTTTGGGGGCGCGGTGGCTCAATGGTAGAGCGTTCACCTCTGATGCTTGGGGTCCCTGGTTCAATCCCAGCTCGCGCCGTGTGGACTTTGTGGTGTACAAACACCGTGTGCGTGGGTTTTCTCGGGGTTCTCCCGTTTCCTCCCACTTTCTTCACTCCACCTGTGCATTCATTTCTCATCATCACCGTCCCCTTTAGCCTAACCGGCATAAGCGTGGGATGTAAAACAAAGATTTCATTTTCTTTCGGTACTTTTGTATTTTATTGCCTTTACTTGAAACATGAAACTACTTTCGACAATAGTTCCACTACCATATTAGCCTATGTTCCACCAACATTCAGAATAATACCTTTCTTGCTTTGGTAGCAGCGAGAGTCTCAACTATATTATCAAAATCCAAAGTGGATGCTATTTCATTTTCGATAGAAAGAATGGTCAGATCCGTGAATCTTTCCTGACTCATTGTGAAACGCGTATGATTTTAACAATTTCATTTGGTGAAAAACCTTTCACATGATGCGACAGATACGGGCAGTGTTATCAAAATCTGAAGAGCGGTTGCTAAACTTTAGTAAATTTCAAACCCTATTGAAGATACATATTTCAGGATACCTTGTGGTGAAAAGTCAAGTTGTTCTTTAGCTTTCTGAGCACACCTTAGAGAACGTATTAAATTCTTACAAGCCTGAAATAATAATAAGCCATCCAGGTCATTCGAGTAGAACAAAGCCAAATCAGAGCAACATGCTTTTATCCTTTCCTCGCTCTCATCATCTCACTGCTGCTCAAAGTTGGCCATAGAACACAGGAATCCAAATCTGCTGTTCAGGTCATGCATCTGAGTAAATGATCATTTGTTGTCTCATCTCATCTAGAATTTCATTGATAGAGCGCTTCACTTCGGCCTGTCCAGTTAGGTTTCATTCTTTGCTTCTCCAGGCATGCATCTCCTTCTACTGTGTATACCCACAGTTATGTTCCATGCTCTGCAACTTCTTTCAGCTGTGGATATGATTTCCTTGCCCAGCTCAAGTCTCCAGATATTAATGGTGTTAACCAGGTTCTGTAACTGAATAAGAGTTTGATTGAAACTCATATCCTGAGATTGAAGGCATTTTTGGATCCGATCAATATATGAGAGATTTGCAGACCAGAAATATAGTAAAGCGATAAAATTAAATGACTGGATGCTTGCAAGAAGACCAGCATCTCCTCTAGTATCAAGCGTTTCAATCGAAGTGTCACGCAGATCTTCCAACAGATCAATTACTTCATCCAATTGACTAGAAAATGTCTTCAAAGCTTCTTCTTTTGAACTCCATCTAGTGTCAGTTTTACGTTTCAGACCAATCTTTACGTGATTTTGCAGCACATTCTATCGGTGAGTAGATCTAAAAGAAGAATACCAAAAACGTTCCATTGCTCCAAACAAAGTGACCGCCAGACCGTTAACGTGCGCAGCATGTAAGCCACAAGGTTCAATGAATTATTGTTACAAGGAACGAAAATGGCCAAAGGACTTATATTCCGTATCAAAGTTTGAACTCCAGAATATTGCCCGGCCATTGTAGCCTGATTATCACAAGACTGGCCTCTGGAATCTTAATGCCAAGCCTATTACATTGAAGTTTCTTCAGTATTTCAGCAGAAATACTCTCAGCAGTCTTTTCTTCGACAGAGATGAAATCAATAAGTGCTTCCCGAACTTGAACAGAATCACGTTGTGTCAACAAATCAAATGATTTGTGACAACTGTTCCATATGAGAAAAAGCAGTTGAATTAAATATAATGCTGAAGTATTTTGATTATTTGAACACTTGTTTTCTTATTGAAAATTTCCTTCAGTCTAAATTTGTGGGATAAAATGTAAATTCATACGCCAAAAAACAAGGGTTTCGCTCGCTGAAAATTCGACTTGTCAAGAGCAAAAGAATAAAGACAGAAGGAAAACAAGCGAATCAGCGACTATAGCGTCTGCACCAAAGAGCTTTTAATTAGGAACAGAATGCTAGTACCCTAATAAAGCATTATATACGTTGATCCCTTTTTTCTACCCTTCTCTTGAACTGATATATGAATAAATAAATAAATAAATAAACAGTGATATTTTAGGAAGTAGGCTAGCAGACGAGGCCCCATTACTTGCATCATAAGACCTTAGAATGTAAATAACACCGTATACTTTGACTTCCATTATATTTTAATCCACATACATTTTTTCCTTTAAATTTCTTTGGGGCCCCCAAGAGAGTAAAACTTTTATTTATTTTTCACCTACATTCAACTTTTTTTTTTTTTTAATTTCCTTGGGGGTCCCAAGAAAGTGAAACGTCTGTTTTATTTTTTTCGCCTGCATTCAGCCTTTTCTTTTAAAATTCTTTGGGGGTCCCCCAAGAGTATGAAACATTTACTTTATTTTTCACCTATATTCAGAGCTTTTTCCTTTAAATTTCTTTGGGAGCCTCCAAGATAATGAAACTTTTATTTTATTTATTTTTAATCTACATTCAGTTTTTTCTAAATTTCTTTCGGGTCCCCAAGAGAGTAAGGCCCGAAGTTTATGGTTTGTTTAGCTTGTATGGAAATCCAGCACTGATTAGCTTTATTAGACAGATATTTCTGTTGTTTCATCCGTTATTTGGTGTAATATTGATTGACAATTAATTGCGTTTACATTTAGGGAAGGTGTGGATTATAAACCTTGACGGCCCTTAGGTCTATACGGCTCATGCTAACAAGGTTCCTTAGTAATTATTTTTTACCTACCGTCGGGGGCCCCACAAAGTGGGGCCCGGGGCGGGGGCACCGCTCGCCCTTACGGCGCCACTGTGTATATATATATATATATATATATATATATATATATATATATATATATATATATATATCCCCTATAAGGTGGCCATCCCTTAATATTAGACGTCAAATTTGGAATCCCTTAACGTGAGAGACACGTCAAATTCGGTATTTTGACTTATCATTTAAAATAATTAGACATGTTTCAGCGTTTGTATATATAAAATGTCCCCTAGAAGGAATGAAAAAAGTGGGAAGAAAGAAAAATATAGGGGTTAACAATTGTTCTAATACCAATAAGATGGTCATATCTAGAAACCTTTTAAGGTTAGAGACATAAAAATTAGTATCTAGGTTTCTCATTTAAAATAAATAAAGATATGTTTCGGTAGGGGGAGGGAAATTCCCCTTAGAAGGCAAGAAAAAAGGTGGAGGTTGCAATTGTTATATCTAGAGATGGTCATATCTTGAAATTTCTTATGATTAGAAATATATCAGGGATATGAAACTAAACTCTATTAAAAACTGGTGGTCGTATGCCCGAGCGTTTCCCGAAATTTCGCCATAGGTTTCCGGAAACTCCAGTTTTAACATGAGAAGGGGCACAAATTCTATTATTATTATTATTATTATTATTATTATTATTATTATTATTATTATTATTATTATTATTATTATTATTATTACATATAAAAATGACTTTGAGGTTGTTGGTCTTATCGTCACGAGGAAACGGGTGAACCATTTGAAATGAATTTTTGAAGAGTTATGGCGTTTCGAAAAGAGGAGTTATTTAATCCTAAAGATATTAATAAGTAATACATTTTAAACGAGATTCGCGCAATCTCGTGACCTACATATACCAGTTAATTTTTGGTTCTCATGGTTTTAGCCTTGACTGTTTAGAACTGAATTACAGAATAACACGAAGTCGAAGTCACTCCTTTGATAAAACCAAGAACTTTTGCGACACGATTCTTCATTCGAAGCACGTTCTTTCCATTAAACCAGTACCGGTATGCAAACAATAATCATGTTTACTATTGCGTGTGCAGTTCCAAAGATATCTTTTCTTTGTTAAAATGCCATTTCATGTCTGCATGCGTAAGTATTAACTTGAAAAATTATGCAAGTAACTTTGGACTTCTAAATAAGGACTTAGATCTAGGGAACCTGGCAAGAACCTTAAATTATATATATATTTTTTTTAAATCAAAAATGTATTTGTGGACATGTGGTAAATATTCAATGATTCCTAGATAGCTTATAACTTTTAAAGGAAATCGCCAATGAGACTCTAGTGTATTTCTAGAATTTGCATAAGTCGGGAACATTGTAGGTGAATGGAGAGCGTTCACTTCTAGACCTGAGGTTTCCTGGTTCTATTCCAGGCTATGAGAATTTATGGTGGGCAGCACCGTGTCCGTAGATTATCTTGGTGTTCTCTCTCATTTTCGTTCCACGATTATTTCATAATTCTTCCGTTTCGTTCGCATTGCCTGTGGTAGAGCCGTCATCTCTGGTGCGTGAGGTCCCTGGTTCGGTCCCATCCCGTGCTAAGTGGCTTTGTGGTGGATAAACACCGCATGCGTAGGTTTTCTCGGGGTTCCCCATTTTCTCCCACATTCTTCACCCCACCATTTCATTCATTTCTCATCATCACAAAGCCGATTTCGATTTAACTTTGGTGGGAGGGCATCCCTAAAAAAATACATATAACAAGAAAAATACATATTCATAAAAATACAGGGGGGTTATGTGAGCTTTGGGGAGGCCCGGGACCCCGCCCCCCGCAAGATCGGCGCCCTTGATCATCACCGTCTTCTTTAGCGCACACCGTCTCCTTTTTTTAATCATTCGTTTCTTTTAGCCTAAAGAGCATAATTATGAGACACAGATTTCACTTCAATAGAATCTGCAGTAGATAGAATTTTGTTGTTTCTTACATAAAGAAAATGGTAATAAATTTTCCGTAATTTTGATGAGTTGTGAATTATCCCAAAATGCTAATAGGTACAAAATAATCATCACCACCTTAAAGTTCATACAATATGTGCTACTAGTTCATTGTCGCGACTACTGTCAAACAATTTGAAATTTGTTCAACCATTGTTGTAATATATGGGCAGTGGCGAAGCGTACTATGAGGCTGGGCCTACCCTGGTTTCTACCGTATATTTTCTTTATCTTTAGTTTCTTATAAAATAAAGTCAATACTTCAAAATTTCGGTTTTTTCGGTAACAAAATAGTAGATTGGAAACACTTGGAGGCCCTTCTGTCTGAGCTTCACCAGCTCGCTAGACAGACTTACGGACTATGGTGCTCAGGGAGCGAAGCTACCATCGCTGGGGATTGCACGCATTCTTGGGAAGGTCCGAAGGCTCGCCTCTGGGACTTTAGTTTTAGTGTTGAAGGCATCTTTCAATGTTAATATGTTATAAAATGATATCCTTAACACAGAGTAAGAAGTTTCTGTGCAAAATTATGTATTTCTATTGGTGGTAACTTGATTAATTTAGGTATATACTCTCAGGAATTATTCAGAGTAGCTGTTTTTTTCTACATGGGACCTGGTCCATAATAGCGTGTAGAATATAAATATAATACATTAAATATATATATAAATTTACCAAACACTACCGTACAGGATAAAATAATATTATTTGTATGTAATTTTAGTTCAGTTTTCCATTTCATAGAATCAATGGTGTATTTACGAATTTGTTTCGGGGGCTTTGCTTGTTCCGGGATGTGCTTTGCTAACTTTATTCCTGGAAATGTGAAAATTCTGCAATATACAGAAGTATATAAAACAATAAAAAGTTGCGATAAAATTTCGATGAGTGCTTAAACCTGGAAACTAGCCCCTTAAATATGCCACTGCACAGAATAAATATTAAATATCTTGCGTTAGTTCAAATGAAGTTCCTTCTGAGCATTAACATTTCTAGTGGTCATTATCATGTGATGCATTAATTAAATGCAGTTTTGTACTTACTTTAAAGTGGGAGATGCAAGTAACAAACGCTTATCCCAGAAATTTGACCTCTAAGTGTAAGAATGTACTTGCTTTTTCTCTCTCTCCATTCCCAAATATACAGGAGATAAAAACAGTAAGTGAGGAGAAAATTCCCCTCATTCCCTCTGCAAATTCCAGATAGAAGAAAATATGAACTGCACTTAAATATTTGTAGTGGAGCTAAATGGAATTACTTCATTAATACCCATTGCGTGTTTCCTGTGTTAAACAACAAAAAACTACTATGTATGCATGCACATAAACTTAACTTTGAACAGTGTAAGAAATACAGCTAGGAAAGTTCTTCAAAATAAATAGATTCTGTTTAACTGAATAAGGGAAATAGATTTGTGACTATAATTTTAAAACATTTTATGATGCATTGAAAACTATTTGTGTTTTTAGTTTTTCGGGCCTACCCTACTTGTGGGATTACGCTTCGCTTCTGTATATGAGTGCAAAAATTGGGCACTTACCGTGCTTCCAGGGCTTAACAGGAATACAAGCTAATAGAACCCGACCAGTGATAGTCGTCGGAGCAGAAAATTTCGTTCTCAGATTTTCAAGATCAATGTACCCCGTTACCATATGCTACCAGTTTTACTGTTCACTTAAGCGGGACTATCTAATTTATATGGATTAGCTTTCAGAATTTGCAAGTAAAATTTTACAGTTTTGCGACTCCTTTTCGATTATCATTATTATTGTTATTGCACATTCGCAAAATTGTGATTTTACTTGCAACTTCTGAAAGCTAACCCCTGTATATTAGATAGTCCAGCCTCAGTGAAGAGTAAAACTGGTACCATATGATAACGGATACATCGATCTTAAAAATCGGAGAGGGGCCGCGGTGGCTCAGTGGTAGAGCGTTCACCTCTGGTGTTTGGTGTCCCGGGTTCAAACCCTGCTCCCACCAAGTGAACTTTGTGGTGGACAGACACCGTGTGCGTGGGTTTTCTCGGGGTTCTCCCGTTTCCTCCCACTTTCTTCCACCATTTCATTCATTACTCATCATCACCGTCTCCTTTAGCCTAACGACATAACGTGGGACGTAAAACTCAAAATTTCATTTCATTTTTAAAAATCTGAGAATGAACTTTTCTGCTCAGATGGCTAACACTAGTCGGATCCTATCAACATGTATTCCTGCTAACTCCTACAAGTACGTTAAGTGCCCAATTTTTGCACCCATATATTACAATAAGGGCGGATTTTCATGCAAGCGTTCGTTGCTTGCAATTTCTGTGTGTGGCCAACAGAAAGTTGCGTTACACGTAGAAACATAATTAAACAACTTTCTCAATTTTCTATTCAGCCACATCGCAACCAAAGAACGTAACGGACGCTTGCATGAAAATCCGCCTTAATGCTGGAACCGATTTCTAAATTCAAATTATTTGACAGTAGTTGCAAAATGAACGCTTTTAAGGAACTAGTAGCATGTAAACAATTTTGCTATTTTGCAATAATAATAATAATAATAATATAATTGTGTTTATAGCTTTTGAAAACACATCAGTAGCACGTAGCATATACTTTTTTGGACTTAGGAAATCAAATCTACAATACAAGTTTCTATCCTGTTGCACTGAAAGCGAAATTCCAGACGTTTCTCACGACTCCGAGGCGTTTGAGAAGTGCCCTTAACTTTGTGAGAAACTCAGCAACGAGACCAAAACAGATCTACAGGACAAGAAAATTTTGTTGTAACCCACTACATAGAATAGCTCTTGCATGTAGTTTCTAACTCCTCGCCTCCCCCCCCCCCCCTTCACCCTAAAAAATCGAAGAACGAAAGCAAAGTTCTGCTGAAGAAACTATTTAGATGTGCTTACACAAACAAACAGAAACAGTGAAGAAGGTTATTCAACATGAAACTTCACAGAGCGGTGTCTGTGCATGAAAGAATGAAAAATTTTGCATCCCATGACCATTATACCTTGTAGACCAAAGGACACGGTTAATTAAAGTAAATGATTATGAAAGAATTGACAGGAGAGAACGTGGGAGAACTCCGGGAAAAGCCACGGACACGATGTTGTCCACTATACTCACATAGTATGGGAAAGAAACAGGAATTCCTCGGACCAGAGTTGAACGCTCAGCCACTGAGCCACTACGTATTTCTCCTTATGAATGAATATATTGTAAGTAGTCATTTATCCAGCGACTGAAGGACATCAAACTACAGCATAGTATAGTTAATTTATATATACTATTTAAAGAATTGACAGTGGGAAGGAAGGAATAACAATATTTGAATAGGCTGTAAATACATGTTGACTACACTATACTGTGGTTTGATATACTTGGTCACTGAAAATATAACTACTTCCAGTACATTCGTTCACGAGGCAGGAACGATGGGTCAGTGGTAGAGCATTCAACTCTGGTACGAGGGATCGCTATTTCTCTCCCATGCCAATAAGTTTATGGTGGACAACAACGTATTCATGGCTCCTATCACTTTTTCTTTCCGCCAGTTCTGTCATAATGATTCACCTTCATTAAGCATCTGTATTTTGCACCTACAGGGCATAACCATTGGACGCGAAATATTTCATTTTCTTCATTCGTTCATGCACATGGAACTGTGAAGTTTCATGTGTTGCCTTGTTCAATGGAACTGTGCTTTCGTTCTAAGGAAGTGTTTGTTCATCCACTTGTAAATGAACGAACCCATTCACGAACAACTCCTTCACTCATTACACCTTATCCACACACGGCACGAAGTTCCCGATAATGACTTGCTGCCGAATATTGTTTTGCCGTAAGAAAACATATAACAGCTCGCACTTGGTAGGGTTTTCTATTGCAGCACACATTTTGAGGCTCTACAAAAGTGGAACTAGTGATCAGATAACCTTCACTCTATCACTGCTGGATACAGACTGATCTACCGCGCACGCCTCAGTGCAAAGATGGTAGCGCTGGCCCCACTGCTTTACGCACAGTGACCAATCCGAGGTTACTTTCCGAACGCGCCTCGTAATAATCACTTGTAGCTCTCAAACTCTCATTTTCAAGTTCTTCCTTTCTAATTGTTAAACATATCAGATTCGCATACCCTGCCGAAGTAGTTATGGTAATAATTTTCAGACATTGTCTTCTTAGAATTCTACAGATCCATGTCTTGACAATTTGTTGGATATGTTTTTATTTTAGAAATTTATAAACTTCTAAGTACAAATAAGGGCGCTGAGGCCCAATAATAAATTAAATTGCTTCACCTGATTAAATTCGACTTAAACAAATTACTAAAATTTCAAATGTTCATCGATAGAAAACACTAAATGAACGCTTATTTTAGTGTTGTGCCGTTTCCTCTCCTTGTAGTTAATTTTTCCTGAAAATTCGAAAATTCCGTTGTTCCTGTACGTCAGAAGTTAAAGAGAATTAGTCTGTTGTAATAACTGTTATTTTGTAAGTAGAAGCTTTAACTCATTAGCAAATATTCAGATAGTCACAAGAAACCAGATCCGGACTGTAGACAGAATAATCAAAACAATAAAGTTAATTGTCTTTTCTTTAAATCACAATCACTATTTTTGTAGATACTTATATTTAAAGAAATCTTTCTTTTTTGTTTCAGTGATGACCATGGGTTCAGTCCCTTGCACTGGGCTTCCAAGGAGGGTCACTCCAAAATCGTGGAAATGCTTATTCAAAGAGGAGCCAGAGTCAATGCTACAAACAGAGGGGACGATACACCTCTTCATTTAGCAGCAGCCCATGGACATCAAGATATAGTGCATATGGTAAGATTCTATCGTATTTTTGGTCCTTCATCGTCACATGGTCACATTTGGTTTCGTAAGTTTGTCTCTACTTGCTAATGACCTCTTACAGAATGACTCCAGTGTCATCAAATTATTGACGATTCTAGCTCCTAGAAATGACTCACTTGTGTGCAAGCCCATCTACAGAAAAAACTAATTCAGAAGGACGATATGTCTTTACAGGGGAAAATGATAAAAAAAAATACTTGAAAATGCCTTAAAGGTCTTCACTACAGCGAAATTAAACTACCGCTAATTTTCGAGTTTTTTCTGTAATATCTTCAAAACAAATAAAAATATTCGAAAAGTAGAAACGTAGTGAACTAGACAATACGATTTTGCATGTGATACCGTTATCACAACTCATATATCTGCTTTCGATTTGCAACTGTAGATATAATTAGCATTTTTTGCGGATTCTGTAAATAGCGGCATACCAAAAGCAGATGCGTGAATTGTGGTGAAGGTATCACATGCAAAATCGTATTTTCTAGTTCACTACGTTTCTGTTTTTCGAATATTTGTATTTGTTTTGAAGATATTACAGAAAAACTCTAAAATAAGCGGTAGTTAGGGATGCGCACGAGACGAGTCGAGACAGGATTTTCCTGACAAAATTCGAGTCGAGACACGGCTCTTCCAATAGAAAAATATACATTTTTCAAGTCGAGACATCACTTTTACAGCACATTTTCGAGACGAGACAGCCACAAATCTTGTCTCGTGCGCATCCCTAGCGGTAGTTTAATTTCGCTGTAGTGAAGACCCTTAAGATGACATTTTATATACTGTAAACTTTTTTCTCGAGAGAAGGAGTTCTGACTCCTCTTAACCCATTCCATCTGGACGATTTTGCAGATTGACAGAAGGTTAACATGGTAGTCCACTTCGATTGTGTTAATTACAGGTGTTGGGGCGTAGATCTAATTGTTCTCTAATTATGTAGCAGCACCATTCAAAAAACAAGGGAGCACGGTGTCTCAGTGGTAAAGCGCTTACTTCTGCTGCATGGTGTCCCTGGTTTGATTCTCGACCAAGTAAGTTTCTGGTGGACAATATCGTGTGCATAGGTTTTCTTGGTGTACTCCCGTCCTCCCACTTTCTCATTCCACCTATTCTTCCATCATCATTCACTTGCCTTAATCATCAGTCTCCCTTCGCCTAAAGAGCATAATCGTAGTACGTTAAACTCAAAGATTTCATTTTCATTCAAAAAAGACAACAACTCTCTTGTCATAGGATGGTATTGACATATTGTCATTGAAAGCATTTAGCTGTATTATCATTTAGTAAAAGAAATGAATAAACACACACAAACGGTAGTTATTCAACTGTATAACATTTAAAGAAACTATACTTTACAGAAAGATGAAGGAGAGTACTAACTACAAAACAATTTTGAACGAAACCAAGATTATAAGGTTAAGCAATGATCGCATCACTTGAAAGTTCTGAGATTTCACACGCATCACTTGACAAATGTCGTACAGTGCTAACTGGCTCGGAAGATTTGGAGAAGTGCTTTTAAAATTCGATTAATTCATTGTTCGAATGTTCGAACAATATTCATTATTCGGACAATTACTCGGGTAACGGATACTTTTTCTAACAGTTATTCGGATGATTGTTCAAATATCAAAAAAAGAATATTGGTAATAACAACCGACACTGGGATTCTTAGAGGTTAAATTCTCCATCTTACAGCATATAAACCCTACTTTAAAGCTTCGTAAAGCTTAAAGCATAAAAACGTACAGTAATAATAATAATAATAATAATAATAATAATAATAATAATAATAAATTTTATTGTCGAATCAGCTACATAGCCATAGACAACGTCAAATTATAACTTACTACAATAATGTACAGCAATAGTGATTGTTCATTATACACAATAAGTGCTAAAGTACTAAAGTTCACCACAATAACATAACTTAAATATTATTACCTTACAAAAATTAAATATTATCGTATTCAAAAAACTCATCTATTGAATAAAATGGTGTTTTAACTAACCAAGAATATAATCTATTTTTGAAGCTACCCATAGGTAGTTGTGTCAGTTCTAGAGGTAATTTATTATACAACCTCACACTCATGGCTTCATAGCTATTTTGTGATTTTGTAATCTCAAATATGGTACGTTGACACGTCTATTATTTCTAGTGTTGTATGAGTGAGTGAGTGTTGTATTTCTATTGTTGTATGAGTGTATTCAGTTCTTTTAAGAGCCTTACTAAAAGCAATACAAAATTTATCATTTTTCTTTTGCTTGTTTTTCATAAGTGAAAGGAGATAATGAAATGCAACTTACCACAATCATAGATAATATTATTCTACAACAGAAAACATGAATCTGAAGAATTTTCAGTGTTGCCATCCATAGAAATTATAGTGTTGCCAAAATAACATTTCCCCCAAAATCTAAGTTAAGGAAGCGACTAGAGGAGCGAACTCAACTGCATTTGATTGCGCATCATGTTGTCTTGGAAGCCTGTGAACTACTTTTTAACCACTTCCCGGTCCACTTTATTCGAAGTAACCAGGTCTTAGCGGAGCAACCCGAGTATTAAGATTTCCGCATTTGCTTCAATTTGGACCAGGACGAGTAAATTCGCACTTTGTTTCTTCGACCGTTCTTTTGTGATTTATTGCGAAATATTTCGTGTACAACATAGTCACGTTTGGGAAGAAAATTTGACCAAAACTGACCTACTTAGTAAAACGAAATAACTCTGGTTAATCCGGGAAGCGGTTAAATAATACTTGTATTTAGTTTGTAATAAACAAATTAGTTTTAACATACAGTTATTAAAATTAAATAATAATGTTATTTTAAAAGAAGCTTATAAAAAACAAGCAAAAGAAACGTGGTAAATTTTGTATTATTTTCAGTAAGGCAGGCTCTTAAGTAATAGCACTTTCTCTCTGTACACAACAGAAATGTCTAGCAGTATTGGAACCTTGTTTCAAACACAAGAGCAGCACATTTAAAATGCCTATATTTATCATATCTGGCATACACAAAAGACTATGAACAGAAGTTTAGAGGAAGGATAGAGTAACAAAAAGAGAAGAGAAGCGTTGCTATAAATTATTTTAACGTGTTGCTTTAAATATCATTTTTGAAAATAAAAAAGCGAACGAACTTACCAGAAACCAATACCTAAAATTAGAAACAGATTTTGTTACTCGTAATTTAAGTTAAAGCTATTGATACTAAGTGCTTGTCATTATTCAGGATTGTATTCATTTATTTTTCTTCTTTGTTTTCTTTCTTTTCTCAGCTACTAAAAAATAAAGCCGATGTTAATTTTACGAACGAACATGGGAATACGCCATTACACTATGCCTGCTTCTGGGGATACCAAAGTGTAGCTGAAGATCTTGTAAATAACGGAGCTCTTGTATCTCTTGCCAACAAAGATGGAGACACGCCGCTTGATAAAGCAAGAGGCACTTTAGCGAAGCGGTTGCATGGTTAGTATTTTTGATTCTTTTTTTCTTTATTTCTTTCTTTTGTGTTATATAATAAGATTGAAAGCTATAGAGTAAACCGTTTCCATGTGCTAACACTGTCTTGTTGCTGTGTCCCGACATGCCCACTACGTTACTAGTTTCATGTCTGTAGTAGGTATATCAGGATGTCTACTGATACTGGAAACACTTGAATTATAATGGAATTTAATTTTGATACTGAAAATACTGGAAATATACTGGAATTTTGATCCACATACTGGAAAAAAAAAAGGAAACTGGTAATTTGTCAACAATACTTTTTTGTAATTGTTTTAATAGTCTTAGAAACAATTTTGTATCCATTGAGATTGTAAATTTTTCCAAAGCATTGAGTTGTATACATTTTGTAATTAGATATTTAAAGCAATGAGTGGAGTAGAGGGCTGTGAGGGGAGTTGGGAGGCCCTTTTAAAAAATGTTAAAAATCATTTTATTTCAAAAAAATCAAGGTTAACTAAATTTATTAAAAATAAAATATACTTTTGATAAAATAAAACAATTACAAACCTGAAATCATCAAGAGTATGATTATTCCTAAAGAACTTTAAAAAAAATCATTGTATTACGTACAGGAATTAACTGGAAATATACTGGAATTTTGAAAATGAAACTCACAAGTAAACCTTACGTTTGGGTGAATCGAGTTGCTGACTGAGACACATATGAGAAAGTAGTACTAAATGTGGTCAGTATTTCAGTGAAGTTGTAGGTGCGAAGCTCCAGGGGTTTAGGAGATACAGCTACCAGAACATCACATGGAAGTACAGAATAGTCTTCATACAGTTGAAGGTAAAAGCCCTGTAAGACCTCTTGTAACGACAATAGGTGAATAACAAATATATGGGTACATAGTAGGACTAGAGGGAAGTCATATAGTAAATATATACCTGACGGCGGCCATTTTGAAATCCGCCATTTTGAATTAAGGTTAAGTTTTTAAAATAGGAATAGGGTCACGTGATACATGATTTAAGGCGCAAATTTAATCAGAAGAACAATGGTGACATTAATTTTGATTTACGTGCAATTGGTAAAAAGTTACAGGGGAATTAAATATTGTTGCAGCACACATGTATTAGTCCTTTACCCCACTTTGTAAATTTTGTGTTAATGATAATAATTAAATAAAAAGCAGGTGGATAAATATTAGGTCTATGGTAAGAGTTGCCTTGATGGCGGCCATGTTCAAATCCGCCATTTTGAATCAGACAAAAGTTTTAAACAAAACGCATAACATTGACACCTTATTAATAGCAAATAAGGACTAATACATATGGTGCAACAATATTTAATTTCCCTGTGACTTTTTACCAATTGCGCGTAAATCAAAATTAACGTCACCATTGTTCTTCTGATTAAATTTGCGCCTTAAATCATGTATCACATGACCCTATTCCTATTTTAAAAACTTAACCTTAATTCAAAATGGCGGCTTTCAAGATGGCCGCCGTCAGGTATACCCTTACTATATCACTTCCCCCTAGTCCTACTATGTACCCATATATTTGTTATTCACCTATTGTCGTTACAAGAGGTCTTACAGGGCTTTTACCTTCAACTGTATGAAGACTATTCTGTACTTCCATGTGATGTTCTGGTAGCTGTATCTCCTAAACCCCTGGAGCTTCGCACCTACAACTTCACTGAAATACTGACCACATTTAGTACTACTTTCTCATATGTGTCTCAGTCAGCAACTCGATTCACCCAAACGTAAGGTTTACTTGTCAGTAGACACCCTGTATATTTTCTGCAGATTAACTGTTATATTTTGACACACATATACCTAGCGATTTCATTGTAAACTTTTGTAAATCTCTTTTAGGTCTATTGGATAAAGGGTATAATGGTAGATTATATACGAGGGGCTGTCAAAAACTTCTCGGAATTTTGTTGTAGATATCTTATTACCACAATATAAGTATACATTTCCTTAGTCGCCTTCAAAATACGTACCTTTGGAACAACACACAATTGCTTCACTGCTCCTGCGATTGCTGGAAACACCGACGAAAGGCCTCTTTTGGTATATTCCGAAGTTGATCCATCGCGTTGGTTGTGATCTCTTTTACGTTTGCGAAACGGAAAAAGGCCCATTTTTAGCTTTGGGAAGAGCCAAACATTCGATAGTGCTAAACTGCTTTTAAGGCTATCAAAGTCTCTGAATCAGATTTTCCCCAATTTGCACATGAATTTGATATTTGTGCGTTGCTTCATCTGTAAAATTGCACCAACTTATCACTACACTGTCCTCCGTTCAGCTACACTATTCGTATACTGCCTGTTAAGACGTGTTCATACTTGTCAAATTCAGAATTAGGCAACCTAAGGACTGCATTGCACAAGATACATTGTGGTTGCATCACAAATGCCAAAATTACGACATTCCGAGAACTTTTTGACTTCCCCCTCGTACTTTTCGAGATATTTTATTTTTAGTATTTATTTAAATATTGAGTGTCAAGTGGACAAATCTGAGTACTCTCGACATTTGTTCCAGTTTGCTTTTAGTCAAGTTTGAATACCTCCATGCCAACCCAAAACTATAACAAGCATTCGACATGTCAACAGAGAAGACTTTAGAGTCTTCATGGCTCGAAAATTATTTTGCATACTTCGAAATAGTTCAGTTTTGACCTCCCAAAGTTGCTATTTAGAGAAGACCGATAAGGGATATTTAGACGTTGATGTGGTAATCGTGCTGAATACCTGGGCTATCTTATATTTCTTACCACATTGATTTGTCGCGGGGAAGCATTGTTTCTGTTCTTTGAAATGAACGAAATTTGAATGTTTTAATTTTACCGGTGTCTTTTTCAAACCTATGTAGTTATATGTCACTTGTATTCTGAAAAATAGTCTGTAATTAGCAATGTTAGTCTTTACAAATTAAATTTGACTGAAATAATGTTTAATCATTTACCTTGAAACGCCCTTGTATTTTTTAAATTAATATACAAAAAAAATGCTAATTGTACCATGGAAATATCGGTAGGAATACATTGAGCGACATACTATGCAATACCACCAGATAGATAGCTGCCAGTCCAACATAAAGCTGTATTTTTTTCAAATGGCATAACAAATTTCAGATCTATCTACTGTGGCAAACTAAGGATGTTACAGTATCACAAACGTCCTGATTTTGGAGGATTCTCTTACAGTATCAACAGAAATGAGACGGGCGGGACAGTGCACCTCCAAAGTACCTTAGTTTCGAATTGTACGATCACAATATGAGGTGTTCCGAGTAGAACATGACTTGAGATTGGTATGGATTAGTCAAGTGATTTCGTCACTTTCGTATCTAAAACTCATATTTTCAATTCCAAACAATATATCTGTTAGGTAAAGAAAGCATAGGCCGGTATATGTCTAACTTAATTCTCATGTAAATAAGTTTCCCATTCTTTCTTACCAGTTGATGTATATGCTCTTTTAAAGTTCTTTCTTTCATAAACTTGAACAAAAATTGCAACTGTCTCTTTCATTATAATACTTATAAGTTAATGTAAAACATAACAATTGAAAGTTCCATATGCAGCTCGGGACTCTGGAACCCAGCGGAAACAGCTAAACCTGTCCATATTGCTTAAGAGTTTTCACCACAGCAAAATCAAACTACCAATCAGCAAAGTTTAGACTTCTTCTGCAATCTCTTCAAAACAAATAAAAGTCATCAAAAAGGAATAAAAATCATCGAAAAGCAAACTTGTAGAGACCCTAAAAGTTTTAACGTTTGTGGATGTTTATGATGCTGTGACGTCCTTAGTTTTAACCTGCACAATAAATGTGGTATTGTGTGTTTTCGTTAATATTTAGCGTAGAAATTTGTAATAATCTGACATAGTGCCATTTGAAAAAGTACAACTTTATGTTGGCCTGGCAGTAGTGTTGATCTGATGGTACTGCAGAGTATATCAATCTCCCTATGGTGCAAAATTTCACAGAATTTTGTGTACTAGTTTAAAAGTTGAAGGACATTTCAAGATAAATGGTCCATCCTGTATAATGTAAATGTATTTTGGCAAAGTAAGAGACATTAGCTAGGCTTCAAGTAGACATTCACTAGACTTAACAAGAATGATCACTAAAATCAAACCCTTAGAATCCCAGTTCATGTCAGAGAAAGGAAAAGATACTTCTCCATATAAATCAATGGACACAAATAAATAAAATAAAGGATGGTACAGACAGCATCCTTAAAATAGTAGTTCCCAACCTTTTAGGACTGCTGATACACTGTATTGAACTCCCAGATCATCGACATTTGGCTTTTTATTAATTATAGTATTGTACAGATTCTATAAATAGTGAGTCTATATTGTAATGAGCATTGTTTGATTGGTAATCTGTCTCAAAATTTATTTTTAACTAATTATTACATGTTTCTTAATTTTGAAATTTTAAAATTTCATGAAACGTATTTTGGGAAGTACTGCCTTAAAACACTCCTTAAATCAGTCTTCTGTGTATCCGCTTTGGTCCGAATTGATAAAGTGGACGCAAGATTTGTTAAAGGAGCACTCCGTGTCGTTCGTTGATTTGTCTCAACTGAATTTGCCTCGTTGAACCGGCGAATTTATTGAACATTTACTACGGTAGTGTTTTCAAGCATTTCTTAGTGAATGACATATTCTCAATCCTACCAAATCCAAATAATTGTTTCGCATAAGTGCAGCTTTGCCGTACTCGAGACATGAGTGCCCCCTTGACTCTTGATGTGCGATGGAAAAGTACTAAAGCTAGGTACATTGGTGTCGCAAACTTTGTATATAGAAAATAAAATGTTCTAGTTCATAAATTTCGTTTTAGTAAACATTAGCGAATTCGACAAATTCTCCAGCATGTTATCGCAGAAAATAAGAAGTGATATCTACGTCAGTATTCAAAGGTGTTTGAGGATTCACCAGCACTAAAACTCAAATTTATACTCCTTAAAGTATGCAAACAAATTTGAGTTCAGTTATTTTTGTAGACATTCTGAATGCTTTCCATGCTTCAGCAGTATTCAAACCTTGATTAATTGTAAATAACATTAAGTGTCAGAAGTTCTCAGCTGTGCACGCTTGACATTCCAGCTAGAGACACCGCTTTCCCACTCATACAGCGATTTTTTTCCTTCAGAACATTCTTCTACACACACGGCTAATACAATGGGATATCGATGGTCTTGCCTTCATGTAGAAGCAACCATAAAACTTAGTTATCTTTTCTACGTAATCACCATACACAGAGACGAATGAGCTCACGTAAGCCATTATCAAAGAATACCCTATCATGCCTTCCAGACATTGTTTTTTAAATGAAACCACCACACTCTGTCTGTTGAAAAGCGTCGACCTTTTAGTTCTAGCGATAAGTGATAGTTGTTCGAAGGCTGCAAGCTTCACTGAGTAAGGAAGATGAAGCAACAATTTCAAAGCTTTACAGTTTGTTTGTCTCATGGGCTTCGTGAGCCGATGTGTTACCTGCATGCAGCAATAACCTTTCGTCAGTTGTCCGCACCGTTTCTGCTTCAGCATATAATGCAGTTTTCGCATGCTATGGACGATAATTAGGTAATTGATGAGGATCATACCTTCATAACTCATAACATTATTGTCGTATCGTTTTAGGGAAGTATGAACACAGACCTTTTTAAGTGATAGTGTTTGTATGTTTTCACTCCATTCTCATGATCTTGCCCTCGACTCGTAATGACAATTCTGGTTTTCGTCCCATTATCACTAAACACCTTTAAAAAACAAAAAAAAAAAAAAAAAAAGTCTCGTTGGAGTGACAGGTATAATACAAGGAAACCATATCTATGCCATTGCTGCCTCTGAAAACTAACCGATGTGCCCACCGTGCTGATGACGATACATGGAAACTGGACCGTAATTAATGAAGAACTTGGCCGCAGCTGCGTTGATGGTTAATCATCGGTCTTGCAGCACTAGCTTTGGATATTCCTTATTTAACGTAGTATTCAGGACGACCACGTTTGATATATCGATTCTGTGCTTTTGCAATACTGAAGTATAGACAGTTTCACCAGAAACACATTTCATTTCCTTGGCCTGTCTGTTTTTTAAATGCAGGAAGGAGCCTTATCACTAAGTGGTACTCTTGTCTTAAATAATTCTACATTTTTTCACGTTGTGAACGACGGAACTTAGACACACTTCAACCTGGAAAGATAAAAATAAGTATATAGATCATAAAATATCACACTCATCCCTCATTTTGATGGACCGATGGGGGCGGTCCGATGTTCCGGTTGTCCGTAAGTTCCGGTACTAAGTCCGTGGTGATTGATGTTCAGAATTACGATGCATTACTATAAAAGAAGAATAACATAATGGTGCACTTCTAATCAAGCACACTATCCAGTCTGATAGTATAAAATACCTAGTACGCTGTAAATATATACTGCGATACAGTAAATTAAATATATTTAGATTAAAATCAAAACTTTCAGACTTGTTGGCTGCTTCAGATTTTGTACGTTGCTTCCGAAATCCATTACATCGAGATTTGTCAAACCGAGGGGTGAGTGTATTCAATACATCTTGCAAATTTCGTTGATGCAGCTTAATTATTTCTGTAGAAGGCAAAAGGATATCGATGCACCTTTTTATGTGAAAACGAATTAATTTTAAAATGCAACTTTTACAGAAAATAACTGTAAATATCTTTAAAATAATAGCCAGAAAAACTGTGTGGTAGGTTGAGTCTGAAGGAAAAAAAATAGAATACGAAAAATTGACCCATGTCACTGACAGATCAATCTGTGGTTAAAAGTTTTGCTGTCCACGTACAGTTACTGTTTTAGATTGGTAATTTAAAAATGTTTTAACACTTCTTCCCCTTTTCTTACGAGAATCTCACGTGTTTTTTATCTCGAAAATTTTGTAAAGAACTTCTAGAGGTCATGATCTTACAATCGTAAATAGCTAATAGTGAAATCTTCTCTGATTTGCGTCTGCTTAAGGTTGAATAAAATACATAAACTGGAACCCACGATGGTATATTGTGACTAATTGTTATTTTCCTTATTTCTTTTGCAGAGCTTGCGGTTGAAACTGGGCAAGACTTAAAGAAAATTAATTTCAAAGATCAGAGCTGGTTGGGACTAAAGACAAGAAGTCGTAAGTAAAATATCAGCTTCATCTTATTTTGAGAGATGGAACGTTAAGAGAAAACTCATTCTTAATGATAGTGACATTATAATTGGTACTAATGATGTAGAGGAAGTTAACGTTTAGTTTGTAGGTGTAATTGTAACAGATAAAAAATGAAGTTTTAGCGAGACAATACAAATAATAATATTGATGACTACAGGTCCAAAATACTACGACATACAAAACGCCTCACCTTATTACAAGATGATACCAAAAATAAGATTTCTTGTCTTAGATATACAAAGAAATGTTTCTTTTCAGTAATGTGTACTTCATTGTGTAATCGCTGTTTCGGTCGATGCATTTTTCTAGGTGCTGTGGCAATTTTTGTGTGTTCATGTCATACCACTTCACCGCCATGTGTTTGAGAAAGCGTTCATGATCTTCTTTCACCTTGTTATTGTTGCTGAAGCGCATTCCGACCAAATGTTCTTTCAACTTACGAAACATGTAGTAGTGACTGGTGCCAAGTCCGAACTGTGGGTGGGTGATGTTCCATCCAAACTGTTACAGGTCTTCCGCTTCTTTCTTCGTCGTGAATTTCAGTACGATCAGTTGTGAACTCCCTACACCACTTGCAGACGTTAATGACATTCATGCATGACTCACCATACACTTCGTCAGTTGGCGATTAATTTCAATCGGTTTCACGTTTTATGGATTGAGAAACTGAATAACTGCGCGAACTTCGTACTTGACCCTAGCACCAAGCTGGTGCTCCATTACAAACGGTTAACAAGCTAACTGAGTGTGCAAGGGAGATGCGCGCCAGCTTGTTCGTAAATGAGGGGGAAACAACAAACACAATTTGGTTGCTAACACCCTCACGAAGTTTCCATGCGTCCCCAGCGCTTTGGAGATCTTACTTTCGAGACTACCCTCGCACATAAGTTTTTCAAACTTTTTTTTTCATCCTCGCCCATTCTTGTCTGTCTCATTTTTTTCGTACGTATTTCCTTACTAACAGTAAACAAAAACGCCCCTACTTCAAACATCGAAGAAACATACAGTTTCATGGCACTCACCTGTTTTTCAGCGCATCTAAATAACACTTGGTGCACATAAAAATGTAAAAATAATCGAAATCGATCGATATTTAGTGTCCAATCCATAGTTTTTGGAGTTGCTGAAATGAATAGTGACATTTCAGATGCCTTTAAAGTCCTAATTCATCCTTCATTTGCATAGGAGTGAGAGTTGGGGCTAGGAAGAGGGGTGGCATGTGAAAATAATCGAAAACGACCTATATTACTATCCAGTCCAAGGGTGAGGAACCTGCGGCCATGATAGCATAAAGTGGCCTTCTGGACCTGTTGTGAAAAATCCTAAATTATATGAGAAATAGGAAATATACCAGAAATATCCTTCTGAAGCTATTGTACACACATCAAATAATATAGTTTTATACATTTTCGTGCATATAACTAATGTAAATAATAACTAAAATAAGTACAGAAATTAGGTCTTTTCAAAATTATCATATGCAGCTTTCTTGAAAAATGGACATCGTCAGTGCGACCTTTAAAACAAAAAAGATTCCTCACCCCTGGTCCAATACATAGGTTCCCGGGTTGCTGAGATGAATAGTGACATTCCTGATGCCCTTTCCCATAAGCCTGTTCTCTCCGTACAAAGAACAGGCATTTCAGTTAGTTAGTTTATGTTTCGAATCCCTGTTTTTCGTATATTGTGTACATTTTTATTCATTTATTATTCCTTCACGCTTCTACACTTTTACCGTCTCATACGTTCTTCTAGATTAATCTTTTTTCGTTGTACTAAATTTTCATATTCTTTCAGCCTGTAATAGTATTAAGTAATCAATTACCTCCATTTCAAGTCTTATTTCTGCCGGGATATCTTCACTGCTACTTGTGTTGTATTTTTTCCTTTCTTTTCTCTTTTCTTCTTTCCTTCTCGATCTGATGAAGTGATCATAGCATGAAGTGGTATATATAGATGACTAGCCTTTGAATAGCTGGGAGCTCCGCCACCAGACCCGCGCGTTTGCACGGTGTAACGGATGAACGATACACATATAATCTTTAAATAGCCCCCACTACCCACAGTCCTGCGAGAACGGACGTCACCCCACTTCCCCCTTTAGAATATAAGAATTTTAAAAGGAGAGAGAAAGGAGAATTCCACTCCCCCACGGCTGAGAATAATGACGACGTGAAGAGTGAGGTTCAATACTGGAAAAGGCTTATACTGTATGCAAAAATATCACTATTAAGATAATCAGGAATTTGTCTACAACTACTTGAAAATGGAAAAAGTTTTCTAACAAAATGGAAAATTTTATTATAACAAATCCGAAACGTGTTATATAAATAGTAATATAGAAAACATTCAACAATTTTAACAAGTAATAATATCATTAATAGAAATCGCCGTTAGCAAGTAACATTTTTCCCAAAAGGATTTTTTTTTTTTTTTTCCAAGTAACAAAATTTCTGAAGTAAATACTATAACCAATCGTAAATCCAAAATATAGAATTTAGAAACCTATATAACAATATCATTAAAATGTATGGAACTCGAAGTTACTGCAAAGTGGCTTTCTTTGGAATGAAAATGTGGGAGGAAAAGATTCCTTAAATATGGGTCAAAATACATGAGTTACGAGCATCAGCTCATCTGTAACTCTATAGATTCCTCTTTTTTTTTCTTTCCTTTTCAAAGCGGACCAAAGACATAAATCATTCATTTGAAGTCTCCACTAGCCTTAATATTTTCCGTAATTTCAATATATTAAACTTCCTGACTGGCGACTTTTCTTTAGTTTTATCAAGGAAAAACAAGAATCAACATGTTTTAACTCAAGGCATAATTCTGCCTACACAAAACCAGTAACATGAACTATTCAATTAACTATTTTACTTTCTTACTTTTCCTTTCGCAATGTTTTAGAAATAAGTGCTTCCAAAATATATTGAATAATAATAATGTCTTCTAAATAACAACCATAGCCAGGAACTGTTATAGATTTCAAAAGAAGTTAACAAATTTATACGATAATACGGAAAGAATATTAATTTTAACGACCCATTTTTTTTCATTCAGAGGACCTAACACTCTTACCTCAATTTATACACTGCAAAGCGCTTCAGGCTTAAAGCCAGAACCTCGGCTGCAACGTGACGTCATCCCGATCGACGACTCGCGCAAAACCAACCGAAGGTTAAGCAGTGCTTCCAACTCCAAGAGAAAGAACCAACTTAACAGTAAACTGGAGTTTCATCTCACAAAAGTTTTCCTTTACAACGTTTCATTTTATTATGAAACTTGGGTGGGTTACATAATATCCGAGGGTCGGTCAAAAAAAAATTCCTAACCATAACAAATCCCAAGTTGAATAATAAAATAATTTCAATACATTACCAAATCTTCCATAAATATTCAAATGCTAACGCCTTCTTTACAAACTTCTACAGTAAATTTTCCAATTCCTTACATAACATACACAAAGGATGATGATGAGGTATTTACAAAATGAAAAGGGTTGACCTCTCACTTTCTCGGACGAGGCATTCCTGCAGGAATAAAAAAAAATATATACAACACACAAAATTTGTTCGAACAAACATCCAAAATATATAAATAAGTACAATATTAATAATTTACTTAACCTCAATTCTCACATCATCATTTTTTTTTCTGTGTTACCTTATGGGTTAGATTGATTAACTTGTCTTGGTGGAAAATATTTCTTACAAAAACGAACATGGCGTTTTATATGAACATATGGTCTTTCAATATTTTCTAGCCAAACTGTATTTGGTGTAGGTTTAGAAATAAGGCGATATGGGCCTTCCCACTGAGGGGCGATTTTTGGATTGAAATGTTTCTCTGCTGAAATTTTCATGAACCTTTTAACCAATACTAAATCATCAATATTTAAATTAACAGGATTATGTTTTTGACTATATACCTTCGCACTATGTTTCCAAGCGCGTTCAATGTTATTATTTATATTGACTAATTTTTGCTCTTTATCCTGGTCATCGTCTAAAAGATCTAAATCCATCAACCATTTAACATCTAATGGATGGTAAAATTTCCGTCCCATATAAAGTTCACATGGACTGGTCCCAGTAGTTTCATTCATACTTATGTTAATAGTAAAAGCAATTTTAGATAGTAATTGGGCCCAATTCTGTTGAGACTTATCAACATAAATACGAATTAAATTTTTAACCGATCTCACCGTGCGTTCGGCTCTGTTCGATTGTGGGTTATATGGGGAGAATTTTACACTCTGTATACCATAGCTATACAAGAATTTCAAGAAGTAATCACTCACGAAATAAGAAGCGCCATCACTTAGGACTTTACCAGGAAAGCCGTATCGAAGAAATAATTCCTGTAACTTATTACAGATGATTTTTGAGGTTAGTCGTCTTAAAGGTTCTAAAAAGACAAAACGACTATAAGCGTCAGTGACAATTAAAATATATTCAAATCCAGAACTACTAGGCAATTTCCCTGCAATATCAATAAACCAAGTATAATTTGGGTGCATTACCTTTTTTGTAAAATATTGACCCATAGGTTTTCGATTAGAATCTTTACAGGTTTGGCACAAATGACAAGATTGTATAAAATTCTTAATGTCAGGATATAAAGTAGGCCAGGTATATTTTTCAGCAACCTTAGCAATGGTTTTTCGATATCCCATATGCCCACCATGAATTATTGGACAATGAGAATACTCAATGATCGACTGAATTAAAGAATTAGGTATTACAATTCTAAATCCATTATTCCCTTTACCTTTAGTCTTTTTTAACAAGATCTTATTTCTTAATACATACGGAGGAACTTCTTCCTTTTGCTCTAACCTATTGATAATCTCTCTTAATTCAGGATCCTTCCTCTGGTGATCTGTAAGAGGCACATTAAACACAGGATTTTGCCAAAAATTAATGAAAGACAAATTTACTGTTTTATTATGATCTTTTACGACTTCCATTGTATTATCGTCTTTTGTATAGAATTCTAGATGGTTTCCAACCCTTGAAAGGAAATCGGCTATACTATTTATTTTTGATCTTACATGGACTATACGAAATTTAAACCTCGAGATTTTCTCTAACATGGTTCCATATCTCCTTTGTCTTTTATGGTTATTAAGTAACCAAGTTAAACTCTTACTGTCAGTATATACTACAAAGGGATTTGCCAAATAATATTCAAATTTTTCCAAAGATAAAGAAAGAGCCTTAAGTTCTAATTCGTATATATTTTTACTCCAATCAGATTGTGGAATTGCCCGACTAAACATAGATACAGGTCTAAGATTCCCTACCGAATCATATTGGCTGAGAACCCCAGAAAAATGACGCAAAGAGCTATCACAATGTATTACGAAGTTGGAATTCATATCTGGGACTTTTAAAATAACCTGACTACAAAAGGCATCCTTTAATTTTTGTAGGGCTTCATCATGAACTTTAGTCCATTTAAAAGGCTTTTTTACAGATCTTAATTCTTGAAGGGGAGCAATTAACTCTGAATACCCATAAATAAATTTAGAATAGAACGAGAAAAATGAACATATTCTGTTCACTCCTTTTCTATTCTTTGGTTTTGGTATCTCCTGGATAGCTTTAATTCTCTCAGGGTCTATTGACATGTTGCCATTTTCAAAACGAAACCCTAAATATTTAATACTAGTTTGAAATAGACAGGACTTCTTTTCTGAAATAGTAATTCCCCAATTTCTTAGTCGAGATAATACCTCCTCTAATAGAGCTTTATGACTCTCAATATCTTTGCTAAATAAAATTATGTCATCAAAATATATCTCTAAATTCTTACCAATTAACCCTTCAAAGACTTTTGACATCAAATTACTTAAAACAAAAGGTGATAATACTAATCCCATTGGTACCGATTTATATCGATAGATTTTGTTTTTTGTCACAAAAGCAGTAATATTTCTACTCTCTTCAGACAGAGGAATTTGATGAAAACAGGATTTACAATCAAGTTTTGAAAAGATATTGTTGTCCGAAATACTAGATATTACATTCTCCATGTTAGGAGAAGGATAGCTGTTTACCATCACCTTTTTGTTCACCTCTCCGTATGAAATTACAAGCCGCCTGCTTCCGTCTGAATTTGTTACTAGAAAGCAGGGTGACGTGTAGGGAGAATAATCTACTTCCTCTATAATATCGTCTTTTAAAAGCTGTGCAATAAAAGAATCTAATTCCTTTTGCTTATGCGTTGGAAGCTGATAAGGTTGCAATCGAATGGGAGTTTTATCGGCAAGTTCAATTTTGTAAGTGAAATTTTTTACTCTACCAATTTTGTTTCCAATAACATCAGAATATGAAGTTAACAAGTTATTAACATATTCCTGTAAATTAGAATCACATAGTAATAATTGATCAGGAACCGTATAATTACCTTGAGATTCCTCCGATTTAGTCTCCGGTGGATGCAATATGGACTGATCAAAAACGAATTCCACTCCTGGGTCAAACGTGGTATTAACTCCGCTGTCTCTGGTTACTGATGTCGATGGAGTCAAACTCTGATTGAAATTACCAAAAGATCTAGGCTGAGGTGTAGCTTTCGGACAACCAAGGTCGCATAGCGGCTGCTTTCCACTCACCCCATTCCTAGAAGTATATGCAGAAGCGAGAGAAGTCTGGGCACACAAAAGTTCATCAGCTCGGATCATAGGAACCACTAACTTCCGAGCTTTTATATTATATAAATTACCAGCAATGTCTATCACGGAATTGTATTTTGTATGAAAGTCATTTCCAAGCAGAAGATCAAACTCATTAGAGTCCACGATGAAGAAAATTTCACTAAATTGGTGTCTTCCAATTTTAAAATATAGTCTTACTCTCATATCCACTGTTACTTGTACATTTCCTAAGCCAATCGTCTGAACGTTCACCTTTTCTGTTCTTATTTTTACATTTTTTTCTAAGTTCATCATAAAGATGTCGAGCCAAATAAGAGTTCGTACTCCCAGTATCAATTAAGCACTTAAAACGCATGCCCGTAATGTAAACAGGAATCGCTAATAAATTTTCCAATTTACTACCATTTTGTTTTAAGTCTAAGTTATTTTGAGTTAAGTACTGAGATTCTAAATTATGATTATGAGAAAATTCCGCCTTATCAAAATTTTTATAGTTAGATGGTAAAGAATACATAGCTGGAGAAACTAAAGTTTTATGTAAATTTATTGGTTCACGAGATTGCAACACTACTTGCTGTTTTGTGTTTTTCGCTCCGATAAAGGAAGATGATTTACGGGGTGGTACCAAGTCCCGTACGCTACTACCTTGATTACGTAATCGATAATAATCTTTCCTATATCTATGCAAAGCGTCATAGTGTTCTGCAGCTAAATACAATTGATTTAAATCGATAGGCATACCTCTTTCAACTAGAAATTGATGGGCAGAAGGCGTTACCATATTAGTGATTAAACTACAAATGGTGGCTTCATCAAAGGACATATCAAGTACGTGAATAATCGATAATTTATTATCTACGAACTCATATAATGAATGATCCTCCCGCATGGGAACGTAGAAAAATAATCGCATGAATTGTGTTCTACCAATAGTGGAAATAAATCGCACCACTAAATGTCTACAAACTGTTTGCCAAGGGGAAGTGTCCCCAATGAACGATTGTATAACTTCTTGCATTTCTCCTTTTGTACGAGAAAGACAAGCTACTAACACAAGATCTAAAGGCAAACCCTTACCTCTGACAATACTATCAAGTTTTAATAAAAACTGAAATGTAGACTCAGTATTGGTACCATCTATTATAGGTAGACTATTAATATCATGGAACAAAGATTTATAGATTCCTTCCGAAGCAAATTTCTCAAAATTTAAATTTAACGAAGCTGCCATATTAAATGGTCGATCTCTATATTTATTTTGAAAGCTCTGACTCCCTCCTGCTCTTAAATTAGGCGAGGAATTCGCAAACCGTGTACTGTGTCCCACATTACTTTGTGGATTCACGTTAAAATTTTGATTCTGAAATGGTCTACTTTGACCACCTAGTAAAGGTTCGTGAGGATTCACTTGAATATGGGCTGAAGGCCTTAAATGATCAAACATAGGATTACTAAATTCATAAGAATATCCAAGAAATTCATCCCCACTAGAACTTGAAGAATCCGAAAATCTATACTTTACATGCGTCTCCTTTGATTGTGCCATCCTTACAAGCACACCACAAAATATTAAGCTCAAAGAAACCAAAAGAATAATTACTACTATTTTTACAACCTTATCAATAATTATCTGCTTATTACACAATGACCTACTAAACCATAAATTTTGTATCCGACCCCGGCAACACTGTATTAAGTATTTTACATTAACATTCATATACAACATTTATATTACTCAACAAGAAAGGCATAGAATAATGAAAATATGTTATTTAATTTAGAGGTTAATTTGACCAAAGAAATATACATAAATTTTAGAATATAAAGGGGAACACCTTTTGGCTGGACCTCCCCGAACCGGACCTCGAAGCCAGCTTAAATTTGCCTTTCCAGAGCAGTGTATAAAATTTATTTTTATTTAAAAAATTATATATGTAACGGATGAACGATACACATATAATCTTTAAATAGCCCCCACTACCCACAGTCCTGCGAGAACGGACGTCACCCCACTTCCCCCTTTAGAATATAAGAATTTTAAAAGGAGAGAGAAAGGAGAATTCCACTCCCCCACGGCTGAGAATAATGACGACGTGAAGAGTGAGGTTCAATACTGGAAAAGGCTTATACTGTATGCAAAAATATCACTATTAAGATAATCAGGAATTTGTCTACAACTACTTGAAAATGGAAAAAGTTTTCTAACAAAATGGAAAATTTTATTATAACAAATCCGAAACGTGTTATATAAATAGTAATATAGAAAACATTCAACAATTTTAACAAGTAATAATATCATTAATAGAAATCGCCGTTAGCAAGTAACATTTTTCCCAAAAGGATTTTTTTTTTTTTTTTTTTCCAAGTAACAAAATTTCTGAAGTAAATACTATAACCAATCGTAAATCCAAAATATAGAATTTAGAAACCTATATAACAATATCATTAAAATGTATGGAACTCGAAGTTACTGCAAAGTGGCTTTCTTTGGAATGAAAATGTGGGAGGAAAAGATTCCTTAAATATGGGTCAAAATACATGAGTTACGAGCATCAGCTCATCTGTAACTCTATAGATTCCTCTTTTTTTTTTCTTTCCTTTTCAAAGCGGACCAAAGACATAAATCATTCATTTGAAGTCTCCACTAGCCTTAATATTTTCCGTAATTTCAATATATTAAACTTCCTGACTGGCGACTTTTCTTTAGTTTTATCAAGGAAAAACAAGAATCAACATGTTTTAACTCAAGGCATAATTCTGCCTACACAAAACCAGTAACATGAACTATTCAATTAACTATTTTACTTTCTTACTTTTCCTTTCGCAATGTTTTAGAAATAAGTGCTTCCAAAATATATTGAATAATAATAATGTCTTCTAAATAACAACCATAGCCAGGAACTGTTATAGATTTCAAAAGAAGTTAACAAATTTATACGATAATACGGAAAGAATATTAATTTTAACGACCCATTTTTTTTCATTCAGAGGACCTAACACTCTTACCTCAATTTATACACTGCAAAGCGCTTCAGGCTTAAAGCCAGAACCTCGGCTGCAACGTGACGTCATCCCGATCGACGACTCGCGCAAAACCAACCGAAGGTTAAGCAGTGCTTCCAACTCCAAGAGAAAGAACCAACTTAACAGTAAACTGGAGTTTCATCTCACAAAAGTTTTCCTTTACAACGTTTCATTTTATTATGAAACTTGGGTGGGTTACAACGGACTACAGCCTCACATCTCTTATGTATATCAGCCTTTGCATCGAGAGTGAATTTCGTGCATTTGCTCTTAATATTTTCTGAATTTGGCCAGCTGGGCGCTTTGCTCCTAGACCCCCGCGTTTGCTCGGCCTATGACTTCGCACCTCTTAATCCCACAATTCTCCCGAGTTTAAAGTTTCTGTTCCTATTTCAGCTATCTAAAAGATAAGATTTTCTATCCCCAAAAAACGCCCATTTAAGTAACATGGGGTATTTCTTCATCCCCCTTTAGACCCCCTAAAAATTAAAAATATTCCCTTCTGGCAATTTTTTGTAGGTTAGTCCCGAAAAGGTACCATCATGCTAAATTTAATCATTGTAGCCCTACAGGAAGTGCAAATAATTTTGGAGTGTAGAGGATGTCTCCTATAAATAACATGGGTAAGATTTTTCAATTGCAAATAAAAAATCTTACTAAAGTAGGAAATTTTTATTTTTGGTGATTTACTTAGATTAATGCTAACGAAAACATACGAGCATACCGAATTTCGAGTTTTATTCCAATTCCAAGTACCTAAAACATTAGATTATAGGTTCAAAAGAAGTTCCATTTAAATAATATGAAGAATTTCTTCATTCCCCCTTTAGACCTCGTAAAAATTAAAAATATTTTCTTTTGTCAATTTTTCTGTAGGATAGTCGCGAAAAGCTACAATCATGCCAAATTTCAACTTTCTACGTCAACCGAAAGTGCCCGTTAGTTTGTCAGTGAATTAGTTCTTGTAGTTATATATAGTTAGGATTTCACATATTGAATAATTATTTTGTAATGATTGCTTAAAAACTTGTGTGAGGAAAATAGGGTGATAATAATTATTGATTGTATTCATTACAACGGGATTTTGCTTTAAGTACGTAATATCCTTATTGCCTTATTATTATTATTATTATTATTTATTTATTTTATTTTATTTTTTATCTATTTTTTTATTAGGTGATGCTACCTTATCTCGTCATAAAGGCATAAATATTAATGACCTGTCATTACACACGAAGATTGCAACAACGCCGTCAGGTGAAACTTGGCGAGGACGCTGGCAGAAGAACGACATTGTAGCAAAAATTCTAGCTATTCGGGAATGTACGTCACGAGTCTCTAGGGATTTTAATGAAGAATTTCCCAAACTTAGGTATGTCGACAACTTTCTTTTTTTTCTCATCTAATTCTAATGAAAAATCGTAGTAACGCTTAACATTACACAAGATACACATGTTTTATAAAATCGCTGCCATCCACTTGTCTTTATTTGAAAGCTTTATACTCATAATCAGACAATTTGGTAAATAAACCTTAGTTGTGCTGATTCTCCATAACTGCGGTTAGCGCGTGTGTTTGTAGATTCATATCTGATGCCAGCACAGTGATCGAGGTAAGACCCAAAGCAGTGATTTTGATCCACCTTAATACTACGTCTTTTCATTTATTTCTATATTCCGATGACGAGACGTTCAGTGTCGAAAGCTAAATGTCTATATTTAGTTTTGGTTATATATTTTAAAGTTTATTTATAGTTAGGATATGTAAATTCACCGTGACTGAAATACTGCAAATTATGGATGCTGTACATTAAAATATCAACTAATACTTTCGATAAAGTGGACACTTTCAAATATCAGGATCTAGATTAGCAGACCAAAACCATATCCACAAAGAAATTAAATATCGACTGAAAGCAAGAAATTGGTATTATTATTCAATCGAAACTCTTCTGTCTTCCAAATTCTGTCAAAGAATTTGAAGCTTAAAATATGTATACATCGAGAATTATGACGGTTGTGTTATGTGGTTGCGAAACATGGTCGCTTACCTTGAAGGGAGAACGCAGACTGAAAATATTTGAGAATAAAATCCTGAGGCGAACATTTGTGCCCAGAGGAACGGGAATGGCGAAAACTTCATAATGAGGAACTGTATAATGTATAAGGTTTACCTAACATTGTTAGGATCATAAAGTCTAGGGGCCTCAGGTAGTTAGGTCATTTAGCAGAATGGAAGAAAGTAGGAATGCTTTCACAATTTTAACTGAAAACCGAATCGGAAAAAGAGCATTATGAAGACTTAGGTGCAAGGGGAAGACAATATTAAGATGGATCTTGCAGAAATAGGAACAGAAGGTAGAAATTGGATCCGGTTGGTTAAGAATAAAAGTCTATGGAGATCTTGTGTGAATGCGGCATTGAACCTTCGGATTCCGTAGGCCATAGAATGAGTTAGTTTAGTTAATTTTTATATTTGGAAGCTCTTGTTTATTTAATGGCATCTAGATCAGTAGCGTAGTGTGCTATGAGACACTGAGACACTGTTTACCCTTTCAAATTAAAAGAACATAGTTTTAGAATCAATATACATTTCATGTTGTAGAACAATATAGAAATAATAGGGTCCGTGATAGGTTGGTTAATAGCAATAGTGGTAGAATCTAATTTGTAAATAATTTTAATTTTCAAAACTGGGAAATTAATGTTCTGTCTCCGTCAAACAGGCCACAGAGAGACATCAAGAGATCTGTCTCAACGCGGCTGAAGAAGTCAGTGGAGCTCCTACTTGAAAGTTGCGCGCGCATGTGGCTGTGTGGGGTTCTCGCTCGCTCAAAGGACCTGGCAATGAGACATGTTTCAGCTGCAGTGATACCACACTCAGCGCAATTGTACTATTGTAAATCCAACACACTTTTTCCTCTTCTTTTTAGATATTCAATCATATTTCAGAGAAAAATTTCAAGAAATAGAAGAAAAACATTAATAACTACCGGAACAATTGCTGAAAGTTTTATGAATACCAGTAATTCATATAAATCTTCCACGATTTAGCTTCGGCTTCTTTTTAATCGCAATATCAGAGTGTATCAACACTGCGAAAGGCAAAAGCGAGCGCAAGATGTTTTATAGTATGCTATTCTGTTGTTGCTTTTAAAATCGTTAGCTAACTTTATGTGAATTTGGATATGTGTGTTAATTATATATTATGTGAAAACTAAATGATTAGATATAGATTTATTGCACCAGTTGTTATTAAATGGCATGCTAAGTTGTCGTATGAAAATTAGTATAAAGTTTAAAAAATAGCTAATTTCTGAGCTTACTTTTTGAATCAGAGATCATACTTTACAAAGGCTAAGCAAATAAGAATAAGAAGTACATTATTAATTCAATTTAACGTATCCAGTGTATATACTGAGATTCTTCAGAATGAATTAATATCGTTATGCTTGTTTGATTTAATCGTTGAGGGCTTTGTTGATCAAAATTAAGTCTCCATATGTTATACACAGTAGTGCAACCTCGCAAAAATCAGTTTATAACGAAATTTGGTTAGGAGTTTCATATTCCTTTCCATCACCGAAGCTGTATGAGACATGGCCCTACAACTTAATGTTGGTTCCGAACTCGAGAAGAAATAATAATAATATCTACCAGGCACGCACCCAATTTTTTGTTGGGAGGGCGGAGTTGCCCCCAACTTTTTGACAAAAAATAAAATGTCACCTATATGCTAACTCCACATTTGTGTAGCGCGGTGGCTCAGTGGTACAGCGTTCACCTCTGGTGCTTGTGGTCCCGGGTTCGATCCCAGCCCCAGCCAAGTAAACTTTGTGGTTGACAAACACTGTGCTCGTGGGTTTTCTCGGGGTTCTCCCGTTTCCTCTCACTTTCTTCATTCCACCATTTCACTCATCTCTCATCATCACCGTCTCCTTTAGCCTAACCGGCATAACCGTGGGACGTAAAACTCAAAGATTTCATTTCATTTTTTTCCGCATTTGTGTACAAAGTGTCCCACAGGTCCGACACTGACCAAAAGGTCTGCCCGAGCAGACAATTCCTAACTCCATTCATGGCGGAGGGGTACAGGGTTTGGGGGGATCCAAGCAGCGCCCCCCTAACTTAGATTTTTCTGGGGGAAAGCATTAATACGCGTATTTGGGTCCCCCTAGAAAAGTTGTTTTTCTAATTCTTGGGCCCTTTCTTTCCATCTTTCTCTTACTCTTTATGACCCCCCTGGAGCCTGTGGGCCCTTAAGTACTACAAGGTCTGCGGGGCCGTTAGTTACACCTCTGTCATGTATGGGCTGTCCATACATACATGACAAATTAATTAAGGGGACAATATTGACAAATCTCAAAGCCATACGAATAAATATTATCTCTAGGGCCCCTAATAGCAGACATTTTTTTTTTTTTTTTTTTACTAAAATGGGCCCACGACTCTTTTGTTTTATTTCCATTTGTATGCTGTTTTATTTATGTAATGTAGTGAATCTGTTCGATGCTTCATTTATAATTTCATGTTCGTATCGTATATGGGTAAGACAATTTTGTCTTAAAATGGGTCCCCCTCGAACGGCGGGGAGCTTCTCTGGGGGGCAATTGCTCCCTGTCCCCCCACAAGTTACGGCCACTACGTCTATGTAGTATTGAACGGATATTATTCTGCTCTCGACAAGACAAGTAACTGTAAAGTACTTTCATCTATGTTTTCAGAAAAAAAATATGGAACTACATTGTTTTTATAAGATAAATAGTACAGATGATATGTAAGATCAAATTTTCATTCTACATCAATAATTTATCTACTAAACAAGCATAGTTTTATTAAGAAAATTAATAAAAGTATATTGACTTAAGAAGTTTTGGGGATGTCGGAACCCGGTTGACTCCCCCCCTCGTGGGTGCGCCTGTACTGTCTCCCCTTTGCGAAAGTTAACGCTACGCTACTGATCTAGATACATATGTAGTTCATCTCGGGCATTGAATTAATGAATTCTGATATTTAGACGTGGATATTTAGATGTGGATTCATTCTATACATGTACACTAACTGATCTTCACGGCGACAGTTGTCGAGCACGTCATCTTAGCTCCGATCAAACATAGTCCAGACTTGTCTTACGGGTTTTTGTCAACTGATAAGCTCATATAGTATTTTCGACACTTTCTTTTGTGTCGTTATCGTAGCAATGTATTATGGAATTCTATTTTCGTGAACAGAATATATATCTTGTACAGCAGTCTATCTGAAGATATTTAAAAATGAACCTTCTCGAATATTGGAATGTATTTTTCGCTGATATTATCCATACATATCTATCATATTACTCTTTAGACCATAACAGAAAATTTCTCTTACTTCATGGTTGATACCAGTCGATTTGTGCTGAATAGTTGAGAAGGTTTTTTCTAAATTCCTGTCCGTCTCCGCAAAGGACTATTCATCTGAGATGACTACACGATGCCAAAAGCTGAAATAGCGTTTCAGCGTCACCTTTGTCCAATGTTTCCAGTATTGACTGCGATGCGAAGTGATTTACCCTCGTAGCTCTCCCATGATAGCACATCAAGGAAAATTGACACCTGTGTTGTAACTCACTGGAAGCCTTACAACTTCAATATTCATCCACCACTTCCTGTTTGATGACTTCAGTGCTTCAGTTTTCGTGCCGTTGCTCCAGAGCGATCAGAGCATACCCTTATTTTCGTTTTGAACTGAACAACCATTCGATCGACACTAGTATTCGTACGGTGTACTTTTGGTTTTTACCATCTTCATTCATATTGCCTTTCATTATGCGAAATACGAGGGTCATTTCATAAATAACGCATACTAATTTTTTGTGACTTGCACGTTTATTATTTACAGAGGATCTCTTTACAGCCCTTCAATATAATCTCCCTGCGTGGCAATGACGGAATCCCAACGTCCTTCTGTATTCCATCAAGGACGCCATCTTCGTGAAGCTGTCGAATGATTCGGGTAACGGCTGCAGAAAGCTCTTCTAGACATGGAAACCGATGTCTACGCGTACGTTGTTTCAACTTTGGAAACAGGTTGTAGTCTGAACTTACGGTCCGGATTGTAAGGAGCATAAAGACTTTGTTTCAGCACCGTTGCATTTTCCAGATGTGTCTGCTTCTGTTCAGCAGTCAAGAAGTGAAGGACCCATCGAGCAGAATTTTTTCTCTTATCACTTGTCAGAATCCGGTATACTGACGCAGATGGAATTCTTGTGATGTCAAAAAGTTCCTCACATGTTACACGGCGATCTTGTTCAAGTGCATCTTCCACAAGTTGCACACTTCTTTCAGCGGTCGATGATTTCTGCCTTCCAGGTCTTGCATCATCAAACTGTACTAAAGCCCACTGTTATCTCACAAAACTTCACGTTAAGACTACATCGAAACTCGATAGGAAAAACAAAACAGTGTTCTTCAAATGTAAGAAAAATGTTTGTAACGAATATTCAAAGGTTGTGTGTAACAAATGTTAGTGGATGCTTAGTTGTAACCAAGGCTAAGAAGCATATTGAATGTTTGTAAATACTAGGTATAACCAAGAAAATATAGAATTCATCAATTAACATATTAAAATTATTAAAAACAATGACTAGAAAAAACGCCCCAAGCCAAGATGGGTCTAATGGACCGGATCCGTCAGTAACGGCCAGTGAATACAACAGAGTGTTAATCTTTATGTACGACCTCTGATCTTCAATAGACATGTTACCCGAGACACTTGCCGCCTCCATTTCCAACACTTGTCACAGCCATACTGTGTTCACTATAGAGCGCACGAGCAAACGTCCTGGTGCCTCAAGAACTCAGCTTCAATTGACGAAATGTTTACCTGATTTCATCATCCACTCCACACTGTTGCCATACTCTGTGCATTATTTATAAAATGATCTTCGTAACTAAGTTCCGCGGTACAAGAAGTTCGAAGCGTATTTCTTGTCTTCAAGAATATGTGCCCATTATACAACTCCCAAAGAGATGAAAGAAAATATGAAGGGTAAGGGGAAAAAACAAGGAATGTCCTTGTATGTGCTTTTTCGGGTGCTTTGTCCTATCTGTTGGTGACTCTTGGTACTATTTGACTGTATATGCCATGCATACGTAAATGTAAAAATGTCGAAGTAAAAAGGGGCAAGAGATGTAATTAACCCTATTCTTCTTACGCGCTTTTCTATATTAAATCGCAGATTTCTCGAATATGCAATTTTGTGACATTCCTTCTTTTTTCCCCTTACCCTTCATATGCAGTCATCATTACCTTGAAAGGTGACTTGTCTCTGAATGTCTTAGCGCTTTATATGACATTTGCTTGTTACAATACATTCCCTTCAATATAATGTCTGAGTTGTATGTCGCATTTTGTGTTTGATTTATCCATTAAAAGCAAAAATAAAGTATTAGAGAGTACTCTACAATAGAATATGATCTACTCTCATAAGTCTCAGAGATATTAGTTTCCTCCAAGTCAAAACGTATTGGAAAATAGAATGATTGAAATAACTAATGAAATTTTTGACAGAAGTAAATATAAGCTACAAAGGTTCTTGTACAAAAATTAGTCCTATTGTATTTTGAAACAAAACATTACATTTTTACAGGATATTTTCTCATCCCAACATCTTGCCTGTAATTGGTTGCTGTAATTCTCCTCCGAACTTGGTGGTAATTAATCAATACATGCCTGTAGGCTCTCTCTACAGTCTCCTCCACGAAGGCACGGGAATTGTCATTGATACCGCACAAGCTTTGAAATTTGCTCTGGATATTGCACGAGGGATGGCGTTTCTTCACAGCCTAGAACGAATTATTCCTCAATACCATCTCAGCAGTCGTCATGTTATGGTAAGTATAGGAATTTATAATAGTTATCAGTCATTTTACATACTTTTAAGTTTTTATTTTTGAATGATCATTCCATTTTCGAACTTCTATTCTTCTATAGACAGGACTTCGTGAACAAGGATCCAGCGAAGATCCGAAAACTTGAAAATGCAAAAGATCCAAATCCAAAAACTTAACAATAACAAATCAGAAACTGAAGCGAGAAAGATGATTGTTACTATTTCTGAGCTTGTTAGCATTCGTCTGTAGTGTTAGAAAATTCTATATGTAAAACTTGTAAATGGTGGCGAAAATTTTTTAGAACTATTTTAAAATCTTTAAATGTATTTAAAATATATTTAGATGTCTAAAGGTTCTTTCATAGTGATTTAAGAGGGCTCATCCCGGCGAAATTAAAATACCACTAATTTTACAGTAATTATGTGATATTTTAAAATAGATAAAAGATAATCGAAATGTGGAACAAGAGCGCCTTAGACAATATCATTTTACGTGGGATACCGTTATCACAACTCACTTATCTGCTTTCGATTTCGAGCCATTTTGAAAATCGGCATTTATTTTCGCGTTTCTAAACGGCTGAAAACGGAAAGCCACTAGGTGACTTGTGATAACGGTGCCTCACGCAAAATAATATTGTCTAGGGCGCTCTTGTTCCACATTTCAGTTATCTTTTATCTATTTGAAGATACCACATAATTACTGTAAAATTAGCGGTATTTTAATTTCTCCGGGATGAAGCCTCTTAATACAATTTTAGCGCTCTTTATGCTTCAGAAAGTGGGATCAATTTTTCCGAAATGCTGTTCTGCCGGCGAATCCTGTTAAATTTGAAGGAAAAGTGAAACAACTTTTCATAAATTTCCATAGTTATCCGGAAAATTTCCATCTTTAATTTCAGTTCATAATTACTCAGCGAAAATTTAAAAATTTCATACACACACACACACACACACACACATATATATATATATATATATATATATATATATATATATATATATATATATATATATATATATAAAGAAAAAGTGCAGTGATATGTCCTGCTGAATTTAAATTGACTGTGTAAAGATTCCTAGTAACTGAATTAAAGCGTTTAGGAGTTCTATAGACTTACATATGGGGAAAAAAAAAAGATAATACTTTTAATACCAGCTACTTTATAGGTGTTAGTCCTGTGTAAGTCACTTTCCACGGTAACCTGAAGAGTGAAAAGGTTGTGTGACTTACCTGGAGAAGAAATCGGTAGCTCCTCGGCTTGATAGGCCAAAAGACCTGGACTCAATCTTCGACCGAGTTGCACTTTTGTAAATTCATTAAGCATCATTCTTGTAGCAAAACGGAGTCTCCACATTTCATTATAGCTGTTAGAAGCTTTGTGGACACTCAACGTGAAGATTGGAAATTTTCTGGGCGAATTGGATGGATATGACTTTATTTCGCCCAGACAGAAAATGCAGGTGGTTTACAGGCGCCTGTGAAACATGCATAAACAAGCATATTTTTACAGGCGCCTGACATGCGCCTGAAAATGGAACACTTTTAAACGCATGAGACAGGTTTCGATTTTTTTCACGATCATTGCATGTTCATTTCACGGAAATAGGTAAGTTTTCATTTTGATAGGTTTGCAACCTTGCAACGTGAAAAATGCGTGTAAACAACATGTAGAGAGTGGAAAGGCATGTACGTAACCGGCATATTCCATGTAGTTGACATATACTTTATCTTATGAAGATCTGAGGACAGCTGCTTTTCATTTGATAAAAATGTAATTTACATGTTAAATACATATGAAATACAGGTGTTAGCAAATTAGTGGGCGTGTTAGCGGAATATACATGTAAAGTACATCGCATTAAGTACTATACGTGTGTCAGGACCTTGCATATGTGCATGACAAACTGGAGACTTAGTGCCTCAATATTACATGTTTCCTACACCTGTAACATTAATGATTCACTGCAATCAACCTTGGTCATTGCATGCATCTGTTTAACCCATTTATTGGCAATCATGATCATTGCATTTTCCGTTTACCTGCACATTGCCTGTACATTGCATATAGGTGGGTTCACACTTCGCATGTACACGGAGATAATACAGGCAATGTATTCAGTTGTAATCCCATGTATTATACATGTGTCAGGACCTTGCATAGCGAATGTTGAATTGGGGACTTGTGCCTGAATATTGCATGTCTTCTATACCTATAACGTGCATGTTTAGCTCCAATCCACCTTGTTCACCACACACATCTGTTTAGCCCATTTATTGGCAATCATGATCATTGCATGTTCCCGTTCAGCTGTACCTTGCCTGTACACTGCACGTAGGGGAGTTACACACTTCGCATGTACACGAAAATGATAAATGTAAAATAACATATTCTACATCATGCGTTTTCCATGCTATACGCTAATACATGGTATTTACATGTAATGCGAATGTCACACATGTATATTACATGTTGATAAACAGGCACCTTCCTTGTATTTTTTATTCTTACTGTATTGCGAATGTTATCAACAATCAATTCAAGGTACTTTATATGAACATATTCCCTCCATTTACTTGCATGTGAGTGACTACGTGCACATTGCATGTTCTCATTTTAATGTACAGGCTCTGTACAACGCGTGTTTCCGTGCAAAATTTCCAACAGAAGTTTACTTTTTTGACATGCATATCACCTGAAGACAATGTGCCTGTAACATTTTCTTTACATGCGTTTTCGCCGAAACAGGCGCCTGTATAATGCCTGTCAAAATCTGACAGGCTTTCACACGCAGTTCCATGTACAAAACATTGCATGTTTTCTCAAAAATTTTCATAATAGTCTTGGCTGACGAGTGTGTGAAATCAAAAGTGTACGCTAAGGAATCTTCCAGTTTGGATAATCTTGAAGCAAGCATCTAACATTTTGTATTGTCGAAGATCGTAATCCAGTTGAAGTTTTTGGAAACCTGTAACAGAAATGCATACATTAGCGGACCCCAGCTAGGACTCTTGAGGTGTACATCACTGCATAGATATAAATTGCAAGACTCAAGGTCATACTTCGAAAGTTTTGCCAAGAAAATAAAAGCAATGGTTATGATGTTATACGCAGTTCTTTACGAACACCCTGTAGTGCAGACTCGCAGTATCTAGCAGTATTTGTACATTACTCATTGCTAAACGGCTCATCGGCTGACACAAAGCATTTGAATTCTGAAAATTTTGATGCTTCCCTGTACATAAAATGGATATGCGTATGCACTTAGAACTATAATCCTAACGCATATCATATGCCTTAACTTAGTTCTTTTTTCAACTGAGGTCACTTTTCTAACTGTTATCACTAAACATCTTCAATGTACGTTTATATTTTGCGTACTTGTCTTTTTAAAAAGAAATGATGTGCTGTGGTGAATGAAGAATCAAACAAAACTATAATTTTCTTTTTTTCTAAAACTTTTGGTTAAAAGCGTACCTAGCAGTTTCTGAATTTTTAAACGTGAATTTACTTTCTTCGAATACGTTGCCACATACTCCGAACAAGCACGATAGATTGCGTGACAGTTGAGTAACAAGTTTGTGCTCACTAGTTCATCCTGCATTGAGACCCATGAATTTGAAGCTTTGTTTCTAATCTCCATAACGATTTTGAGCTGTGTGGAAAAATAGAAGTATGCAATAGAAGTTAATAAATTTGGCACACTCGAGTTGAAATTTCTGCATGTACCTCCATGAGAACAGAAAGCTTAATCGTAACTTTTTTTTAATAAAAATAATAATAATAAATAACATTCATAGTGCCGAATACATTTGATGGTAGTTACAAAGAATATGATTGGTTGTTACAGTTTGAATGCATTGGACTTAAAACAAATAATTACAGATTTATCATGTATATAAGGAGAACGTTTCGGCTGACTCAATTGCTACGGCTAGGAGCAAAGTTGCTGTCATTTGTTACCGAACTCCCAAAATTAACAATATTTCTGGAAAGCTAGAGTGATCTCAAATTTTTACTTAACTTTCTTTAGAATATTAAAGTTGTATTACAAGTAGTATGTGTGAAACTGTTAGAAGAAGCTAGATAATAGTACAACAGATACATTCTGCTAGTAAATAGTATTAAATATATACAGATTGGGCCGTAACTATGTATATGATGTTTCAAAGATTGCGGTAAAGAAGCTAGCAACGTAACTTGAACATAAACACATTACTTTCATACTTTTCCTTACAAGAATTTTCGTATCTGTTCTCCATGGCATGGTCCACCAACAGGGACGGCGGTTGGACGTTAAAAGTGGGGGGCAAGACATGCTCTGAATATTTTTATATCAATCTTAATTTCCCTGGTTGGTGCTAACACTTTGTTTACGAAAGGTCGTATAACAATAGGATACTATCTTTTTAGTTAAAATACCGTATATTGTATTTTATTAAGTATATTGACAAGAGGAACACAATTAGGTACTAGTCCTCTGTACTCTTAAACTACGAAGATGTAAGGAGAGATTTGATTCCTTGCTCATGAACATCTTAAAATTCTGTCTGGAAAATTGTGTAACCAGATTATTTTATAACAAATAACTAGAAAGGATAATATTAATCATAGTAATGAATAATGGGGCTTGTTTTGCAAAAGTTATATTGAAACTGGGGATTAATGAACAACTTATATTTTTAATTCCTCACATACTATTAAATGTATATTATTACTCTTAGAAAGACAGTAAATACTGCAAGCATATGCTACGATATTTTTTAAAAAATAATAATTTTGCAGCTTCCTGAAACATGTTCATTGCCATTAGGTGCAGTTTTCATTGTCTTGGGATACATCAAAACTCAACAATATTTAGAATCACTCCACACTTCAGTTATACAAAATAATCCTAAAACTTACAATTATGTTGAATTCACTAAATTTAATTTTATATACAGATACACTCGTACACCCTTAAACACTGGAAAAGGTAGAAGTTGTTTCTTATTATTCTCTTTTTAATCAATATTTCTTATTATTAGAAAGACGAAAAAACATTTTAGGAACTGTCAATTTTTGTGCAATTAAAGAATATCTTGGGAAAGACTTTTTTTGCGAAATGTTATATTAATTACTTTCAAAGTGGCTGATTAACATATCGAACCCTTGTAAGAAGAAATGAAAGTATGCTGGAATTGTTAAGTTCCAATTGGTTAATTTTTGGGTCATTTTTCGTGGCAATTACAATGCAACTCCTGTAGCTTTCTTAACTCCGCGGGAAAACAACTAATACGTACTCACGTAACGGCAAATATTATATGGCAGCATTTTTCTATGAACCAGTAATATATACAAGAACTTTATATTTTCAGATGATATATATTAATGGGTCACTTCAAAAAAGTGAGGGGGCAACTGCCCCCCTTTGCCCCCCCTAATCGCCCCCCATGTCCACCAATGATCATCCAAATCGATACATGCCTAGAGACGAAAAGCAACGTTGTCACAAAGCTTCACAAACCCGTACTAATGTCCTGTGGCACTCTTCTGTGATAGCTTCCCGTAGTTTGGCCAAATTGTATGTGATGTTGATACACTTCGTCCTTTAAAACACCACCAGAAGAAAAAGTCAGATAGTGTCAAATCAGGAGATCGAGCTGGCCATTCCACAGAACCACGTCGACAGATCCAGCAGTTCGCACATGCTGTTCCAGAGACAACCGTTCTGCCATCCTGTCTGGCATACACTAACGGTTATAAGTCCAGTGACCGTTATCCTCACTCTCAGAAAGGCGTGGCTCAGTGATAGAGCGTTCACCTCTGGTGCATGGGGTCCCGGGTTCAAACCCTGCTCCCGCTAAGTGAACTTTGTGGTGGACAAACACCGTGTGCGTTGGCTTCCTCGGGGTTCTCCCGTTTCCTCCCACTCTGTTCATTCCACCATTTCATTCATTTCTCATAATCACCATCTCTTTTAGCCTCACCGGCATAAACGTGGGACGTAAAACTCAAAGATTTAATTTCATTTTTCTCACTGTCAGGCTACACAGTGTTGCCATATCGAAACTTTTTGTCTAGAGTTACAAATACTGCAGTCAGTCAAACATGATATACTTAACTATGGGACACGCTATATTTTCCATATAAGAACATAAGTTAATAAATAATCCATTTCAGTGGAATAAAAAAAAAACTATTTAGTGCATCAGATCAGCAATAAACGATGTAATTTTTGGCGCCATAAGAATTAGTTTTTCTCGAAACCTACGCATGAGAGTTCATCCTCCAGAATGGTTTGTTCACTCAATGTGATCTATCATCTGATTCCTGCCTTAATTAACAATTGTAATATAATTTCATTACTAGTATTACTTCACGTTTTTACCTATTGTACCGGATTATATTGTTATTGATTTTTACAAAGTGCTGTATTTTTACGCAAAGGCTGTTCGCAGCACTCAAAGTAAACTGTTACTATTATTATTATTTTCTTTCTACAGATTGATGATGATCTGACTGCAAGAGTAAATATGGCGGACGCTAAGTTTTCCTTCCAGGAAAAGGGACGAATGTTCTATCCTGCGTGGATGTCACCTGAAGGTAAGATACTTTCAAAAATACAATGACCGAAAGTTAATCGTAATGCTTGTTGGCCTGAGTTACTACTTGTTTTCCCACCACAATACTTTCGAAAGAAAATAATCATCGATAATTTTGACTTTTTTTTGAAGAAATTATCTTAGAACAAATGTCGGAAACCTAAATTGCTTATAAAAATATTATTATTAAGCATTCATTTTCTTCTATGTTGGACTGACAAAGATGTACACTGTAATAGAGATAAAGTTTAGTACATATTTGTTAAGAATAACAATCACAATCCTGTTTACTGCCCTTTTAATTGCTTTCCTGGTATTTACTGGTATAATTTCAGCAATTAGTTTTCTCAGCCAGTCTTACTAGGGATGACTCCAAAGCTGAACCTTGAATTTGGGGATAACCTATATATTTCCTGAAAGGGTTTGTCGAGCAAGTTCCAAAACAATTGTCTATTCCTTGCCCGGAACTGACCCCACACCTTCAGTGTTGGAAATATATATAGAACAACTTGACCTATATGTCCTATACAGGGTGTTCATTTATTGTCTAGCCGAAATTCACCGGTGAAATCCTGACACCTAAACAATTAAAAAAGTCCATATGAACATAGGGCAAAAAACGCATTGTTTCAAAGTTACGGGATGCCGAAATCGAGAATCGAAAACTATGAGAGATATCAAAGGCGGTTAAACAAATATTAGAGGAACTAGTGCACTATCTATCTAAATAACCATGTTTCAGAGTTGGGTTGTACCGGCGCATATGATTTTAGAGAGGGGAGGAAGAGCGGAACCTATACCGCAGCTCCCTCTATAAATTCCGTTGCGCCGATACGTCTCAACTCTGAAACATGGTTATTTAGATAGACAGTATACTAGTTCCTGTAATATGTCTTTAACCGTCGTTGATATCTCTCATAGGAAAAAATTATTATCATACACAATAAAAACAATAGTAACTCGTATCATACGCAACAATTGTATAAGAAGGAACGTTGTCGAGTCTTCACTGTTGCCAAATTTCAAACATATAGGCAAAATGATTCGTATTTTAGCCTCGGAGCGTAAGCCAGAGAATTAAGTTACCGACTCAACTTATCATTAACACTCACTTTTCTGAATGAAGCTGTATTTATAACAGTTTCTTAGTTCTTATCGAGGAAGCTCCCATCGAGATTAAACGTTGCATGTTTGATCCTAATAGAGTATGGTTCATACACACTTCTTTGTATTTGTGGTGACATTTTCCTACAAGTTTGGCCTGTTTCCTAGCTCTGATTGTCCAAGGAAGTAAGAGATGGTACTATTCATAAAACAGTAGTCACTGAAAGGACATATTTGGTGCAGTATAACCGGCAATTACTTCCTGGAGGATATATAATATATATAGTATACGTATATATAGTATCGGATGTATTATAATATACACCATATGGATTGGATATTGTGATATATTTAACACGATTGACTGTTACTTGATGTTCCATATGTTATGTATAGTATAGTCAGTAGATATACAGACATAATCGTGCGTGGCCAAAACTTCGTGGATTAAATCTCACTGAGACAGAACTTATATCCCGAAATCTAGTTAGAACATAACCTCTTCATAACAATATGTGAGAGTTTCTAGGGTCAAAATAATAATGAATGGAAATAACATGGGACCAAAAATGCTTACGTTAAACACTAGAAGCTTAAAAATTTTCGGGTTCAAAGTGAATAGATATAACTTATAATCGGAAAATAAATTCAAATTTCGGAGAACTTTATGCATCGAATCCAGCAGCATTATTTCAGGTTTCGCTTGTAAGGCCAGACTTACCGATATAACTAAAATTTCATATTTTTCATAATTTCGTTATTATAATATATATATATATATATATATATATATATATATATATATATATATATATATATATATATATATATATACCAGAAACTCAGTGAACATTTGAGCTCCCTCGTGGCTAAGCGGCTTTGGCGTGGGAGGGCCGGGTTCGATTCCCGGCGGGACCTCATGTGGTTCGGATTCCACGTTAATCAGTAGGCCCCGTCTCGTATAGCCTAGCTGCTGAAAGGGACGTTAAACTCAAAATCAACTCAACTCAACTCAACTCAGGGAACATTTGTCCCCACTGAAGTCCCAAATGACTCTCAAATCGAATGTATTTTAGTTAATTGTTCGGTAAGTGGGAACTGTGAATCCTAATGGAGTTTCAAATTTATGGCAAAGATCTATCTCACGAATTCCTTAAATTAAGAAGATAAAATCTCTGTAAGGGAACACAGTGGCTCAGTGGTGCGTGGGGCCCCTGGTTCGATCCCCGGCCAAAGTAAGTTTGTGGTGAACAACATTGTGTCCGTGGGTTTTCTCGGGATGTTCCCGTTTCCTCCCAGATTCTCACTTCACCAATTATTCCATCATCATTCACTTGCTTTAATCATCGTCGTCCTTAGTCGCAAGGGCATAACCGTGGGGCGTTAAACTGAAAGATTTCATTTCTAAAAATCTGTACATGAACTTCTCATTGAAAATAAGCATCATTTTCGAGAATTCCGCTTCTGTGAGGAAAAAGGATCAATTTATATAGTTCTTTCTCCACATCGAATCAATGTTGCCCGTTTCATTATCACCGGAAAACGGAAACGGCTGGACCATTTGAAATGAATTTTCTGTCTGTCGTACTCAGATTTCCTGCGTTTTTCAAGTTGCAGAAAGTGTTCTCTGTGCTAAATACGTTCGAATTGAGAATAATTCGTGTTCATTATCAAGAAGTTTCTAAAATGTTAGGGGGAAAAGAAGAATGTCCGCTTCCTTGTCTAAAATTGTCCATGAAATAGAAGAACCTGTCGTGTAATCAGACAAAAATATGTCTCTATAATAGAAATGTCCGTTAATGGAGGTTTCGCTGTATGTTATTTTGAAATATACAGCATATAAACCGATATTTTGAACATTCTAGACTGAAAAAATCGTTCTGGGAAGTTTTCATTCCGTGAGGGTTAGAGATTTTGGGCAGCGAGGTTTTGACCGCGATGTTCTGTACCCAAACCTAATGAATAGTCTTGATCCGTTATGTTGAGTTAGATGAAATGTAATCGACAATTTCTGATTAGGCATGTTGTGTTACCGAATCCTCTTTCAGGATCATTTATTTAACATGTCTGCTAATAAACTTGAAGCCAGCAGGTGCACCACGTTCACGGAACTGGAGACGGAAACAGGACATGCCTGCCAGAACACCTTAAGTGCACGAACACCTTAAGATAGGTAAGGTGTCTGCTAGGTGGATTTCACTCTTGAAATGTTCACTGGTGTCATCAGTCACTTTCCGTCCAGAACTGGTTCCCTTCTCCGTTGATGTGCGGCCACTTTTCCACCGTCCACCCACTTGTATACGTTTTTTGCGTGACGGTGCGCACTCTCCATACCAATCACCTGTGAATTTCCGCAGTCTGTACACCTTCTTTCCACAGAAATCACGTTGTCCAGCGCTGTCCTTGCTGATCACTTTCCATGATGTCCGCTCATGTACTTACAGCTGTTGGTGAAGGGTGCTGTAGTTTCCAGGGATTACACTTCTCTGTAGTTCTTCCACCTGAAGGCAGACCTAAGTACTACTTCCTTTCAACTGTAATAACGAACTCCATGGTGGACCTGAAAGAAGAAAAAAAAATGGAAATCAGTATGGAACGCCCCTCGTAATTAACACTGTTAATTTTGTCATTATTGTAAGAGTGTATATTCCAATATTGTCTTGGGGGCGCTGTGGCTAGGTGGTAGAGCGTTCACCTCCGGTACTTGGGGTTCCTGCTTCGATCCCAACTCGCGCCGTGTCCCGATTTCGTGGTGGACAAACACCATGCTCGTGGATTTTCTCGGGGTTCTCCAGTTTCATCCCACTTCCTTCATTCCACCATTTCACTCATCTCTCATCATCACCGTCTCCTTTAGCCTCACCGGCATAATCGTGGGACGTAAAAACTTAAAGATTTCATTTCATTTTTTCCAATATTGTCTTATTGTCTGCATTTTGAAGACAGTCTACAGAAGTTATCAAAGCTTAACAGTTTATTTCTAACTATTTTATATGGATAATACTTGAGAAGAAACTGTAGTTTGTTAGCATCCGAAATGTTATTTAACAGTAAACTTCGTTCGTTGATTAGTGAGAAATAAACCTATGAAAGGAGTTAAGAAAATGGCAAAAATCTACCATAAATGATTTAGGTATTTATGTGACACCTGCATGTTTTTCATTATAATACAGCAGAGAAGTTGATTACGTAACTGCTTTGATATATTTAAAGTAATACTCTTATGACCGTACATGAGATTGTTTTTTCACTTGTGTTAAAAATGTGACACTCCATTTCATCTTTTTCGTAGCTCTGCAAAAGAAGCCAAGCGACATCAACTGGGAAGCATCTGACATGTGGAGTTTCGCCATTCTTCTTTGGGAGTTGTCTACAAGAGAAGTACCGTTTGCAGATCTTTCACCAATGGAATGCGGAATGAAGGTCAGTATTTTATGTGTCAAGGATTTGCATCCAACATAAAATAAAATTTCTCTAAAACAGTTTGACACTTGTATCACCGATCGTGGATCATAGACTTCGCTGACATCACTATTATTCCTTCCATGTTAGCTGATAGACAATCAAAACAAACTCCTCTACTCCTCCGTCGTTGCCACTGCAAATGAAGAGTACAAGTTGCTGATTATATCAGGGATGTCAACTTTTTTTTAAAAAAAAAAAAAGATCCAGAATCCTGTCAAGTCTAAACTACCACCCCATTATTTCTCTTTTCAGACACTGTCAATCTACTACCAACAATAACTAGATTTAACTTCACTTGTCTGAACAAAGTATTGATTATTATTTATTGGAGGTTTTATTTTATTCGTATATTTAAATCGAATTTGTAGAAACAAGAATCAATCGTCATAGAATTAATTAAAGTGATTCTTTAATTTAAGAATCTGCGATATGGTAAGTCAAAGCAATCATGTCGAGGTTCTACCTTTTATTTCAAATTTCAAAGAAGGTAATCTTTGATACAATAGGGCAATCGAATATATAGAATATTGACGTGGAAAATGTACTATGATTTTAGCGTGTGTAAATCTCTCTCTATAAAAGAAGTCGTCCTGAGTGGCTGGCCGATGAACGCCAGTACCAAGCCGTTTAAGCGAGAAATTTGAAATTTTGATAGTGCGTAGGATTTCTGACGTAAGATTTTTGGAGATTCAACGGAGAAGGGGGAGGGAGAATGTGGGTGACAGTTGGTGTAGTAAAATGTCCAAATCTCTGAAGGGTAGAGACATTGAATTTGCTGTATGGATTTCCCATTTAAAATAATTAATTAGGCACGTGTTTCACAGTTTTATATATATATATATATATTTCCCCTAGAAGAGAAGAAAAAACAGTAGGGGCTTCAATTGTTAAAATAAAGATGGCCATATCTCGAAATTCTTCAGGGTTAGATACATAAAATGTCTTATTTTGACTTTTCATTTAAAATATTTAAATACGTGGGTCGACGTTTTTTTTTAGATATTTTTCGTACAAGGAAAGAAAAGAGACGGGAGAAAAAAAGTATGATTTGAAATTGTTAAAATAAGATAACCGACTATAACTCGAAATCCCTTAAGGTTAGAGAAGTGAAATTTAGTATTTAGATTTTTCCTTCCTTTAGAAGGGAAGAAAAAAAGGCGGGAGGAATAAAGGGTAGGGATTGCAGTTGTTATAATAAGATAGGCACGTATCTTGAAATCCCTTAAGTGTAAAGACATGTTAGGGATATGAAACGTGGTATATGAACTCCTTATTCAAAACAAATGGAAATATTTCGCAGCGTTTTCGGAAATTACGCTTTTTATGAAAGAAGGGGAGAGGGAATTTTAATTCTTTTCTAATATATAAAACTGACTTCGAGGTTGTCAATCACATCATCAGAGAAAAACAGGTGAAACATTTCAAATGAATTTTTGAACATAACAGTTGAGGGCAAAATGAGTTTTTATCGTATCACTTTGATCGAGGTGCATATTATAACGGGGAAAAGGGTTTAAAAGTTTTCGCAAAAAAATAATACCATAAATATTTTCGCTGTGCAGAGCACGGAAGCAAAGGCTGAAACATGAGATACGAAGCTGTAGGCCAAGCAAACACTGTGTTGTGCAAACGAAGTCCCCAGCTAGCCAAAGACTAGTATTATAATGCTTTGCAGTTTAAAAAAGAAAGAAAAAAATGTGAAAGTATCGATTTATTAAAATGTCTATGCCTCTGCATGTGTTTTCTAATCATTTGAAGTTCAGTCATTAATTATATTTGCTTTTGATTGTATATAAAATGAAATTACCTTTAAGTGAAATGAAATGAAATCTTTAAGTTTTACATCCCACGATTATGCCGGTTAGGCTAAACGAGATGGCGACGATGAAATAATGAACGAAATGGTGGAATGAAAAAGATGGGAGGAAACGAGAAAACCCACGCACACAGTGTTTGTCCAGCATAAAGCTGACTTGACGTGAGCTGGGATCGAACCAAAGACCCCGCACCAGAGATGAACGCTTTAGCACTGAATCACCGCGGTCCCTAACATGAAAGTATCATATGAATACAGATAGAGCCCAGCTCTGTGATTGTTTGCCGTTCTAACATTACCTCACAGCCCGCTTCTACCAAATAAATGACAAATGTTAAGATAACAGTTATACCAAAAAGATGGTTACTAAATTCATTAATACAGATTAAGGTAGTAAAGTGTGGCTTAAAATATGTAGTACTATTGTGTAAGTTACAATTAATTTTTAAGACATATATATTGAGATACATTCTACACCTCCATGTTTGTGTATGTGGGGGGAGACTTGTTGACAGAAAGAGAAACTTCAAAAATTTCACGTTTATCAGACTATTTGCTATAGCGTGGTGTGAACTAGACTTATTTTGATCCCCTATTTGCTTATCTGGAATGAATGATACTTGGTCAAATGGCACTAACGAAAACAAACAAAATCTCTGGAAGAGGTAGGAGGTGTAGTTTCTCGCACTGATAGAAAAATATGTGTTTCTTGTTCCCGTATCTTTCTGGTATTCATTATGTTAGTTACAATGTGGTATTTTTATTTGCTATGTGTATCATTTTTATAAGAAATTAAACAATAGTAAATATAATGTACTACTTCAGAGTGTATATTTTCATACACAGTACATAAATAAATCCCAGCAGAATAAAACTTTTGACTCTATCAGTGTAGCAACGAACGACATATTTTTCACGCCATAAATATTTTTGTTCTCGATTATCTCAAAAACTACGCATGAGAATATTTACCCTCAAGCATGTCATTTTGTTGAACTCGATGTGATCTTATCAATTGAAATGTGCCTTATCTTTGCACAATATTATAATTCAACAGAAATTTAACGTAATACAGACTAAAAAGTGCATGACTTGACCGGAACTCAAACCCAGGATCTTCGGCGTACCGTCCCGATACGTTAACCACTACGCTACCTAGTTCAGCCATACACTCTTTCGCTCTTCGGTGTTCTTCCATTCAGACCATGTGACTTGCATCACAACCTATAGAGGAGCCATCATGAGATGATCCCTGAAGTTTCGTACTACGTTCGAAGGGAAAAGGTAGCCCCTACTTTGGTGCTAGTGTTACCAACCACGGTCACTCTGTCTTATATTATTAAGAAAACTACCATTATAGATGCACTGAAAAAGCCTTAACACGTGAATAGTTGCAACACCGACACCTCGTGCTGACTCTTCTATATCTTTCGTGCTTGAAGAAATCCAGTGTCCGTGTTCAAAACACCGCTAACGGTTGTATTACAGGGTGTCTATCGGTCACGAAAGTCATGAAACCAGAAAACGGTCATGACAGTTAAGAAATTTTGCTTTTGGGTCACGTTTTTTTATCTGCACAAATGTAACTAGTCTGGAAAATTTTGTTCTATGAAACGTCAAAATTCACCACTAAAAATGTCTATGGTTGGCCTTAGACACTTCCAAATCGCAACCAAAGCGCGCTTCTATCGCATACATGAAAATTTGGCCTAGTTCGTACCCAAATTCACTCTTGAGAATGTTACGAACTTTTATGATTTGGTAAAGAAAAAGTCACGAAATTTCATTTTGGAATTTTAGTAGACACCCTGTATTATCATTATATTAGTGAAAGGAGGAAATCGCAGGTCCGAGTCACGGTCCAGTTTCACTCTTTGTGTATTATTGAATTCGCACTTACAGAAGATTTGATGTGTAAAAATAAGTTAGTTTCCTTCCTTCATTAATATAAAAATTTAACATTTTTAAGAGTAAATCATAATTTTTGGTTAATTCTCATTCATTATATTGTATTATGTCATCTTCTTACAAGGAAAGTACTTGGACTTGAACAGATGAATACGCACAAAAAGGAAAGAATGTGTAATGTTAGCACCCCAGAAGCAAACAGTGATGTCCGTTTTTCTGCAAGATGGTATAAACGTCTACAAGAGCGGGACAAAGTAGAGTACGCGCTAACTACAGAGCATTTATAAAGTCTGAACCCGGGCCATCACTGCGGAAACTGATGGGTGGATGGAAAATCGGCGCACACGTATCCATTACTTTTAGGGGCACACAGTTTGAATGAAGTTTGTCCCAGGGTCACCTGGAAGGGTCTGGGGTAGGGTCCAACCAAAATTGTCAAATAGCAAAGGGGATCAAGAAATAGGTGTCCGAATGGTATTGTAAAGAGAAACAAGATGATGAAGCAAGTCCCGAGTATCTACACTCACCCTGTACAAAATGGTAGGCAGTCAGACTGTTAACGCAGTTATCATGAAAGAGTCTGTGACCACTATTTTGCATAGGGTGCTCATACAGACTCGGGACTTGCATCTGGTTTCTTTTAACAATACGTTTCTTTCAAGCGATATACTACTTGAGCCCCGTACCATTTGAAAATTGTGAGGTGGACCCTGTCTGTGATCATCCGGGAAACCCTGACACACAACTTTTTCATTCAAACTATGTGCCCCTAAAAAAATGGGATACGTGTGCGCCGATTCTTCCATCCACCCAACAGTTTTCGCAAAAATGCCCCGGGGTCAGACATTATAAATGCTCTGTAGTTATGGGACATGCCTTACTTACCCTTGCTCTTGCGGACGTTTACACCATCTTGCAGAAAAACGGACATAACTGTTTGCTTCCGGAGTGCTAACATTACACATGCTTTCCTTTTCGTGCGTATTCACCCGTTTGAGCCCAAGTGCTTTCCTTGTTAGTGTCATAATAAGAAATTCTTGACGGGAGTCTATACTTCAGTATCTGTTATCGTACATCATCATTGTCGATTTTGCCGAGAGGATTTTTTCAGTTATTGTTAGATCCATCGTTTAGGGCTTCATCTTTGTTTATTTTCTGTCTTTAAATGCTAAAAATATTGTAGAATTTTAATATTTAAAAAAGAAATAACATAAAAAATACTTCTTAAAACTCAAAAAAGTAGATACTTTAGATTTATCATTCTACATAAAGGTTTATGCAGTCCCTGAATATTATATGCACTTCCAAGCTTTCCGACTCTCCCCGGGAGTGTTGGTCACGGAAGATAAAAGCAAGGGAAGGAAGAATTATAAACATCAGAGAAATAAGAGGAACGGACTTACCAGGTACTTATCGACACTTTGTTAAAGCTCAAGATTACAGTCAAAGGATAAAAATGCGGATTACAGTATGACAGAGTTAATTTGCGCGCTCTTCCACCAACGAACAAAATAATGCGCAAATTAACCCCACCATACTACAACCTGCGTTTTTATATTTTGACTATGATCTTGCATTTTAACAAAGGGCCGCTAGCACTGCTTTACTTAGATAAGTCTGTTCCTTTTATTTTTCTGATGTTTTTGTTTCCCTTCTTTTTATCATCCGTGACCAGGACTCCAGAGGAGAGTCGAAAAGCTTGGAAGTGCAAATAATATTGGGGATATGCATAAACTTGTAAGTATAATGATAATTAGAGTTCCTGATCGTGTCATTAGAATGTGTCTGTACTTTAAATATATCTCTGTACTTGGTATCTTAAAGATATGTGAAACAATTACTTAATTGATTGCATCGCTAGGAGTGTTGTTGTACAGTTTCAGTCACTTATTCTAAGAGCTTGTTCACCGACCGAAGTTACTCACAGGAAGGTTGAATCACTTTATGAAAAAAAATTGCACTTTTGCTGTGAGGGTTCTAAAATTGAAATAAAACCTTTTCATTAACCGATTATTTATGTACCATTTTCTTGTACGACCATTTTCCTATATAAAAACTCAAGATTTTAAAAAATTCTTCTATATACAGTAACAATATGCGAACCCTGTAGACAGTAACAGTTTGAATCTGTCTTAGACGGTGCTTCTTTTCTTGATGTAATTTGTACACACAACTTTCAATATCTGTGCAAAAATTAAATTAAAATTAGTGTTATCAGAAATTGTTGAATACGTAATCCTGATAGTGCGTAAATACTCAAAATTCTTTGACATTTAACGTTAACACGTGGTATTTGGCCCTTGAGTTCAGTTTATCAAGAGGTTTCAGTTTTAGAACCCTTGCACCAAAGTACAAGATGTGATTATCTGATTCGATCTTTTTTGGATAAAAGATCCAGTATATTTCAATCAAAAATTTTCTTGTACGCCTTATACAGTATCTGGAGAAGCCTTATAGTGTAGCCAAATCCAAACTGTCAGTTAACTCAGTATGATGTGCTTATTCCGTAGAAAATACTATAACCCGATTTAGGGGCCGTTCAAAAATTTTGTGGCCCCTGATCCAAAAACTAATTATTGACCAAGATCGCAATCTTTTGATGCATTTTTCTTGATCATTCCTAAATTTCTTGTGTGAATGAATTACCTAGTAAACAAGACTAGAATAGGTGGTCGAAATCATTCAAGAAAACTCTCAGACGCAATCAACGAAGTGTTTTATTTGCTTTAAAATGTGTCAGTTTGTGTTGTTACGTAAAAACGTACATGTTGTTTAAGTATTGTTCTTCTAATTTCGAGTGTTTTGTTTTCCAGGTTGCACTCGAAGGATTAAGGATATCAATTCCGCCAGGAATTTCTCATCATTTATCTAAACTGATCCGTATCTGCATGAATGAAGATCCGGGAAAGAGACCAACGTTTGATATGGTGTTACCAATTTTGGAAAAAATGAAGCGATAAGTTTTTATTTCTTTTTTACCTTTCTTATATCACAAGAATATTTCTGGTATTCATCTGCTGTTTTTGTAAACATTTCTATTTTATTCCTGTACGCTTTTTAAAAGTTATTGTGCCATCCATTTCACAGGTTATATCTGTGATGTTGTTCAGTAGCTAAAACTTGTTTTTGTATCCAACATTTGATAGGAGGTCTCAATGCATTTGGTGCTTTATGACAGCTTCCCAAAAAAAGGTAATGTTAGAAGCGATAGTTTTGAAAGGTGTGCTTCATAGCAGTCAAGTAATTGAAAAATATTGAAACAAAGTGATCAGTGGCAGTGAGATATTGTGTATATCAGTGTACAGTTTTAATACTGTGCGATTAAATTATACAGTGAAATACAACACTGTCCATTTTAAATTTAAAAGGTCGCGGTGGCTTAGTGGTAGAGCGTTCACCTCTGGTGCGTGAGGTCCCTGGTTGGATCCCCACTTATGCCAAGTGAACTTTTATGCTGGACAAATACTGCGTGCGTGGGTTTTCTCGGGTTCTCCCGTTTTCTCCCACTTTCTTCATTCCACCATTTCATTCATGCCTCATCGTCTCCTTTAGCCTAGCCAGCATAAACATGAGACGTAAAACAGAGATTTCATTTTATTTTAAATTAAATTTATCACAATCATCTCCATGTTCCTGAAGTCAGTGCGTATATAACCTCTGCGATATTTCGAAAAGAGTAGCGTTTTTCTGACCAGTTTGTTTCGCATTTTTCAAGTATTTTACTACTACGAAGTCTAGTTGTCTTTTTATTATTATTATTTAAAACAAAAAAAAATTAATGCAAAAAGATGCGGATCTACTGAGACCCCACTGAAGAACTAGGAACAATTTTAGAAAAAATTTTCGTGCCTTATATTGGCCATAAAAATACATAATATAATATTGAAATAATTATATTAAAATGTTTCTTTATGGTAATGGCTTACTGTGCAGAAAAGAAAAATACATCAAGAAACATTTACCATGCTTTTAATGAGTAGGAACAAGCGTAAATAATGTTCTAATATTTTTGTCATTTATTGTAAACATACTAATATGTACGAAGTTTCGTATTTAATCTCAAACATGCAGGAGCGGATCTAGAAGATAAAAACTAGGGGGGGGGGGCACCAGAACCCAGACTATGATAGGTATATCATGAGTTTACTATAAACTTTAAAAAATGTATAAATAATAGCTTAAATTATTTTTGTCAGACAAAAAACTGTGGGGAGGGCTAGGTTCCCCCGGCCCCGGGCTGGATCCGTCACTGCTAACATGTGAAATAATTCGAATTTTACTAGAGTAAAATTACAAAACTATTGTTTTGTAATTTAATTAAGTTTATGTATAATATTTATTAACTTAAGCTCGTTGAATGATTCTAATAGTGTGCCGTTATAATGTGCCTAAAAAGTGAAAGTCCGTACCTTCTTACAATTCAGATTAGAGATTTTTTGAAAGAAAACAAACCGGAAGTTACATACATTGTACAGCTATATATATGTGTGTGTGTCATTGTTAAATTGAGTGTCTTGTTTGTTTTAGCAGGTAGCATAGCGTTATTTTTAGACATGAAGAGAAAAACAATTTTCACATATATTATGAATTTATTATTTCATTAATACAAACTTGTAAGATAAAAAGAAAATTTATAATCTAATTTAATTTGTAATATTTTTCATACTAAAGAATTACATACTACTAAAGCCTTCTGCGATTATACATAATGTTATACATAATGCTGTATTTTTCACAGTGTATACAAGCCAGGTTAATCATAACCTTTTTATACTAAGGAACTGTACAAAAAGTAGGAAGTCTTTTAACTTTTTTTTTTTTTTTTTTTTTTTTTTTTTGTACATGTGTTTTGTGTGTTTATAGAATAGTTATGAGCATATAAGTACATAACATGTTTCCACGTAAGTGTATGTGGAATTGCGTGCTGTTTACACTGCACTTACGTAGTTTTTTGTATTACGTAAATTAGTATATTTGTACAATCGGCAGAATATGCGCATATCTCCTCTTATTATTATTTTAGAATTTTTGAGCACAATTTTCTTTGACAGAGAAGACTCTTTATGGAAAACTGCTTATAAAATTTACGCATTTGTTCCCAAGTTACTGACGGAAGAGTATGCAAGGAAAAAATGTGTAGTTCCAGTGATGACTCTACGTCTAGTTGAGAATATATCACCGACGTGATTATAGCGAAAATAATCTTTAATTGCGTAACATTAATCTATGTTAAAATATCATCATTCAAGTAAGTGTCGACAACATAATCAAGTTTGTTTTGTTGTTGTGGCATGATAATACGTCCTGATATTAGTTACATTGGGTGAATTGGTGATAATTTTGAGCTAGTGTACGTGGGAGGGAAGGGTAGATGCCTTTTTCTTTTTTTCTCGAGGAGTAATTTGCGTAAGAAAGGATTAATATAAATATTGTGTAATAGATACGTCTGACTGTTATAGTTCTGTCTGATATGCAGATTATTTTTCCATGTACCGGTATGTTTTTAATGGGGTATAACTCAGGCAACGGAGAGGTAGTTGATTTTTTTTTTTTTTTTTTTTCAAGTTGTTTACTACATAGTTGCATTTTCACTGTACAATGAATACCTCATTTATAATCATTCTAAGAAAAAGATCTATAAACTTAACCCTTTGACTACCAACGGGATACATGTGTCCCATGCGAATAATTCAAATATCGTTGGGAATTGTTTTTTTTTAGAAAATTCTAAAACAATATATGTTGTTCTCCCATCGGTTAAGATGTGACCAGGAGACTATTTAGTTTCCAAAACTGAGTAAAGATGTCAGGAATATCCCACATTAAAGGAGTCGTACATATACATATAAAAGAATATTCACATTAAAAAAAAAAATGGTAGTCATAGGGTTAAGAACTGCTTATACTATTTCGCGACAATTCTCATAGTAAGTTTAGAAATTTTGTAATCTTTATTACTAAAATCTGAAACTTTTTTTTTTTTTTTTTTTTTAAATCAAATAGTGAAAATTTTAATTATGAGGTAATGAATTTTAGTTTCCCATAATAATCATTGGTTGTATTCAGAGGTTGATTTCGCCCTGTGTATATTTATTAATTGCATACTTTCAGTATTAAAACTACTTCAAAATGTAAACTTTAAATATAACCAGTTTTATAGTATACATACAGAAAGTCTTAATATTACTATTAAAAAATACATATATTTTTGTGTTTGTGTAGAGTTGAAATAAGTGAATATATTTTTTTTTCGACGATACTAGGCATGAGGAAAATTATATATAAAATTCAGGAGTGTTGAATATATGCACACATGTAACCTTTATAAGTTATATATATTAATACATATAGTAATGAGCAAGGGCGCCGATTTCTCTGTAAATTTGGGGGGGCCCATTCAGATGCAGAAGGTATATATATTAGGATTTTAAGACAAATTGCACTCAAATTATGCCAAATATTGTATATTCATAAATACAATAGGGGGTCCACATGACCTTTGGGGGGGGGAGGATCGGAGCCCTTGGTAATGGCGCATGTGTGTGACTGTAAATATATAAGAGAGAGAGAATGTATGTCTCTTTTTAGGATATGTATGGTGCAACTACTATTCCAAAATTCCTCTCACCATGAAATTGTCTTAATTTTGATTGTTCCAAATACAGCAGTACTGTGAGGAAAGTTATGGTATATTGTATCAAATGCAGACAATTCATACAGGAAATAGACTTCTGTTTATGAATCATTTTCGTTTATTTCATAACATGCATTTGATAAAAAATTTCTGTAATGATACTTAGTTCTTCTGTTACTCCTGGCTTGTTTCAAAGTTGTAACCATATTAAGCATGGAATACTGCAATTTAAAGCCGTGGAGTAATGTATCACTCGCTTTACAAACACTTTTTATCGGCTTCTCTTGGGTATATCGTCTCAGTAAACGACTAAGCGTAATCCAAAAGTAGTAAAAAAAACTAAATTTCCTCATCCATAGTTAATACCTGTTGGCATAATAGAGAAACGGTGAAATTAATCAGAGATTAATATGGATTGTTTAAATGTGCTGGAAATTTTGTGTTTTCTTTATTCGGTACTTTTAGTGGAAGTAGTGTATTTAGTAACCCACTATCTTTCTGTCATAGTCTGTCCTTTTGTACCATTGTAAGATAATGTAATTTTTCAATAATAATAATTAAGAAAAAAAAAGTCTATAAAATGTGTTTCAGAAGTACGAAAACAGTGCAAGCATTAACCATGAATATCATCCCTGTTTTGAGAGAAGACATGTTTGGTGCTTCTTAGGAAACTTCCAGAAAAGAGTGCGAATAATTTCTCTCTTCGGTTTTTGAATGTTTGTGCCTTGTAGAACTTCAAAGCTTCAGAAATGTCTTACATGAAGTTTACCTCTTTTGAATATGTTTGTACTCAAAATATTTCTGTCAGTATGTTTTTTAAGTTGTTTGTTCTCATACTGTATATTTATTGGTGCTATCTGTTGAAACTGTGCTAGAAATGTTATGTATGAACACTGCCACTTGAATATGTAAACAGGTTAGTGCATGTACAGTGTTTTTTCTGTCATATTTGCTAGCTCTGAATCAGTATATTTAGTTTGTGTTCTTTGTTTTAATATTATAGTTAGGAACGATATAAAAACTATCTAAAACTCTCTAGAGAATTGTATTAACACTTCTAGAGTGTCAAGCACGTTTTTACCAATGGCAGTGCACACTGTCGTAGTTACTCCAGTCGTTAGGATGTGTAGTTCCCCGGACGGCACAATTATGTCTTTCCAAACTAAAAGTAAACAATGTAGCTCGATTAATGCCGTGAAATTATCTTCTTGTATTTATCGTGGAGAGAACCACCCGATAACCAAATGTTTCGTTCATTTATTATTTGTAGCAGCTCTTGTTAATGAGGAAAGACCTCAGTACAATTGAGAGAACTAAGTACAGTTTAAAGCAGTGTGATTCTCAACGGGTGTGCAGCGGAGGCAATATAACAATAAAGGTGAAAAATAAATAAAAATAATATAAATTTGAAAAAAAAAAAATGTTCCTAAGGTCTAAAAATATCGTATTTACGTGAATCTAAGACATCCTCAAATGTAAGGCGAACCGCATTTTGTAAAGGAAAAATTGAGAAAAAAAAATCTCGAATGTAACACACTCTTGGTTAAAAAAAAAAAAAAAACTGCATTCATTTTAAAGAGTGAAAGAAGAAAAAGATTAATAAACATGGAAAAACAAATAATGATCTGTTTGTGTTACATTAAATGTACTAATTTTACTAGACATCAGGTATTGATTATTGGGGGCAGGGGTATGTATAGGGTGAAATTTGACATTTTCCTAATGTGAAATAAACATTATTGTATTTTTCTCTAGCTGTAAAATCATTTTTCGTTCAATGTTAATGGGAAAAAAGAACTTTTTTTTTAATATAAGTATATTTGTTTTTACTTCGTGGTACACTTGACTCAGTATACAAAAATTAATTAGCAGGAGTTGCTACATCAAAATTTATGGACATTTCTGTAGATGCTCTGTATGTATCTATCTAGCCACAAAAGTGTTTGTTTTGTTCTGAAAAAAAAAAAAAAAAAAAAAAAAATCAGCAATTTTGATAACGAGTTCCAAAGCTTCATTTTGTGTTCGTTGCCCCCTTTTGTGTATAATAATATTGTTCCAGTGTGCCTATGCTATTGATACTTGCTTAAACATGCCTTGTCAGAAAAAAAAAAAAAAAATATTATTATACTGTACATAAAAAAGAGGTAATTGTTTTGATAAAGTACTATTAACAATTAACTATTTTATAGAAAGAACAGACATAAAAAGTGCTAGCTTAATTTGATAGATCTTTTATCCTTTGTGTAATCATAATACAGAAAAAAAAATGTTAATAAAAGCAGTTTTAATAAAGTAACAGTTTGTATTATTTCTATAAATGTACATAGAAATAATTAACAGCTCATTAACAAGATCAGGTATGCAGATGATACGGTTATAATACCTAAAACCGAAGGAGGTTTACAAAAGATGATTGACAAAATAGTTGACACTGGAAAACTGTATGGGATGGAAATTAATATCGAAAAGTCGAAAGTCGTGAGAATATCCCGTGGAAATACGCCTTTACGGATCAGAGTAGAACAAAGAGAACTTGAAGGGGTCGATAATTTCAAGTATTTGGGAAGTATTTTGACGAGAGACGCTTATGCACCAAAGAGATCAGGTCAAGAATTGTCATAGCTAAAGAAGCATTCAACAAGAAACGATCACTCTTAACTAGCAGGTTCAATATTGGACTTAAGAAGAAATTGGTCAAGTGCTATATATGGAGCATTGGACTGCATGGTTCAGAGACTTGGACAGTACGGAAGTTAGAGAAGAAATATTTAGAAAGCTTCGAAACGTGGTGTTGGAGTAAGATAGAGAAGATAAAATGGACAGAGAAAGCAAGAAACGAAGATGTTTTAAAACGGATAGGAGAAAAGAGGATACTTCTAGCCACCATCCTTCGTAGAAAGGCCAATTGGATTGGACACGAGGAAAGATGGAAGGGAAGCGAGGAACAGGAAGAAGAACACAGCTGATCGATGATTTGAAAGATAGGAGAAAATATTGCTGGTTAAAAGAGAAAGCTGAAGATTGACAAAAGTGAAAGAAACATTTCCAGGCCCAAATCTAAAAATTGGAAAAAAAAATCGTCATTAGTCCCAGGACCTGCCGAAAGGAAGAATACTTAATAATAATAATAATAGGAAAACTCCCTCTATAAAAATTCTTGCGTGAGTACTTTTGGATTCTGAAACACGTATTTTTGGATAGGGCACATATTAGTTCCTAAGTGAGGTCTTGACCCGACTACGGTAGGTCCCATAGTTTTGGAGCTATGAACCTTTAAAATTCATTTTTTCACGTTTTCGGCAGCCTGTAACTCCGAAAGGAAGCATTTGTGCACCCAGATTGGTCTATACTTTTTGTCTTATCTTCGTGTCAGGAATCACGTCCCAAATGTTATCGGTGTTGTTTTGAAACCCCCTGTATATTATGATCTTTATGGTATAAGGTACACTCATGTCCAAAATGATTGTCGCATATCTATAACTCTTCTGGTAAGAATAATTTTACAATGTATTTGCAGGGTATTTTTAGTACTGATACTATGTGTATAATCGGGAAATGTATATTTGTGGTAAATTTCATAGAAAAAGAATTATAAATATGAAAATTAGAATGAGTAAAACAAAATGTTTGCTAAATGGACAAGAAAATTTTATTTTCGTTTTATTGTTATTTACTGTTCTTTTGACATGAAATTTGCCACATACATGTCTTTGGCGACTATACTCATACTAACATTGTAAGAAATACCGGGCGAATTCATTGTCAAATTTCTTATATAATATGCAACATAATCAGCAGAAATTGCGTGAGTTTGGTGAGAGGAGGGTGGTTACAGAAGGAATATTTCTTCCAGTGCCTTTCCCGGTGGAAGCGTTCCTAGCATCGCTGCTACGTTCCCTCTTTGCACAGCCATACTTAATCTCTGTATAAGAAAGACTGAAGCTCGAGAGTCGCCTGTGTTGAGAGTTATTCGGCGTCCAACTTCTTTAATAAAGTTTAGTCCTTCATGACCCCAGGACCCACAAGTTTCGATGGCGATGGTGACGAAGTGGTATTTGTCCAAGAGGTTCTTATATTTTCGTCTCTTTTCAGATTCTCTACGAGTTGCGACCATCCCAGCTTTTGTGGAAGAAGTAGGAAGATTAGAGGGGGCTAGAGTATCGGCACAAGTGAAATCCCATATTAAAGCCTTCCCTCGTTTCCATGGCACCAATGACATTCCATCAGGTCTCTTGCCGTCAGAACGACTACACCCCATTGGCTCTCTCACGGAAGGCGTTCCAGAAGAGATGAGGGCTCTCATGATGAGGTCATTAACATCGGAGTGGCGAGAGTATCTGCCAGCACTGTGGAGACATGATAGGCCATGTATACCTTTCTTATCCACTAAACTTCCGCAAGCAAGGCACCGGTGTTGTTCGCAGACATATGCTCCCAAACGTAACGCACAAGCGATTCTAAAACTTTCGTCGGGAAGATGCAGCCCTAGGGATGGAGATGGAATAGCCTGTACCCAGGAACCTGCTTCAGGGGATGAAGTAGCTAGAAGACGTGCCTTATCCTCAGGATTGGTGGAGGACTGAAGAAGAGAAGAAAATCTGGAGTTTATAAGAGAAGCGTCCCATGAAGATTGTATTCCTACAACAATATATTTATAGACATGCGACAATAATTTTGGGCATAAGTGTACGGTATGGCTAATAAAGAATAGTGTGCTTTTATAGTGGGAAAACAGAGGGCAATTGGTGTAATAGTGGTTGTGGGGATTGAGAATTCGGCGCCAACACAATATGTCAGCCGCCGGGGTCAACTAGTGGCCAGTCCGGCCCTGAATAAAAATAAAACTAAATGTATTCAAGTAGTTCCACACAACAAAAGTGAAACTAGTAAATAATAAAATCCGAGTTAGAAAAATTATTCTATGGCTGTTACGTATTGTTTCACTATATAATATTAAAATAATTATTCATAATTTGATTTCAGTTTTGTTTTCCTGCATAAATTGTGTTTTTGGTTCTTTTAACTTCTATCAAGTGCTCCGGCACTATTATTTGGCACTACAACCATTTCCAGTTCTAGACAATTTGCTGCCCCGTGCATTGGCATCATCCCCCCCCCCCCTCTCTTTCTCAGAAAGAACAAACCTTAAAAGCCACGATTTGCACGTGTTGCACATGTGGTAGAGCCAGCCCTGACTACAATCTTGTCTACGGGCTAACAAAGTAAACCTACTGGCTTAAATTACCTATAATTTCATTTAAACCTTACAGTATATGCTGTACCTAGTTAGTTATTTACATGAATTTCATTTGTATTGTAATAAAAGACTTATGTTTAAACTCTTTTCATTGATACGCTAGTATTATCGCGTTGCATCAATATTCTGGTCTACAGAGATGAGAATGAAACTTATGATTAATTTCGACGGAAATTAGCCGAACAATAAGTTACCTGTTTTGAGCTCTGTAATATCAACACGTGATACGAAGGATACTGATAATTATTGTAAATTATGAAATCCGTATTGCGAGAAAGCAGATACAGCTAAACCTGTTCAAAATTAGCCAGTATATGCTTGTGATACCAGTCAGTAATGCACATGACAAACTAGCATTTAGTGTCCTGAAAGCTTTATGATCGGATGATAGAAAAAACAAATTGTCAACAGAATTTGTGATGGCCGAAATTTGTGTTCAGATGAGATTGAAAATGATGTGTTAATTTTCCTTCGAAATGGTTCTGGAAAATATAACTCTTCTTCAGCAGCAAGAAGCTCAAAGAAATATGAATAATAAGGTAGGCGTCTGTAATCATTAATGTTTTGTGTTTTCATTTAGCTTGCTAAAGCATATATTTAGTTAGCAGTGTGGTTGTAAAGGAGTAAGTAACAGTAATATCATGAAAAAAAAAAAAAAAAAAAAAAAAAAAAAAAAAAAAAAACTTCACTTTGGTATTTGTGTCCTCGATCTTAATGCCCCTCAATCTAGCAACTTTAATGTGAAGTGTCGGAACAAATATGTTACATCGAATTTCGAATGAATTAGACTATTGTCTTGATCAGGGTCGGATTTAGAGTAGCTGCTACCCATGCCCACAACCAAATTTGCCACCCTGTTACAGGCCCATGGTCTGCCCTGCCCATCCCTACAAGCTGGAGGCTACAACGCTCACGTTCCGTTTGCCCATTTGCAACAGAAGCTCAACTATAAAATGAAGACTTCCCTCTTCATTAATATGTCAATTAAAACTAAAATTATTACTTCTACTTTTTTAGTGGAATCAAGTTTGTTTTATAAGTTTAAAAGTACCTGCCGTACCCAACTATATAAAATAACGTTGTATATTGTTCTAACAGTATAAATAAAAAGCATATACAGGCTGTTATATAAATATGTCACAATATTTTGAGAACAGATTTCTCACATCAAAATAAGAAAAAAAGTTCATATCGACCTGTGCTCATAAGTGGATAGTTTCGAAGTTATACGGTGCCAAAAACGTGAAATAAGTTAACTTTAAAAGTTCGTAGCTCCACTACCATGGGACATATCGTATTCAAGTCAAGACATCATGAGGAACTGTGTGTGAACTATCCAAATATCCATGTTTCATATTGTCCAGCACTTGCACAATCATTTTTAAAGACTGTTTGGGATTACTTGATCACTCCTTACCTATCTCTCTAAAAATTGGTGTACAAGTACTGGAATATTCTTAAACATGGATATTTGGATAGTTGACATACCAGTTCCTCAGTGATGTCTTGACCCGACTGCGATAGGTCCCATAGCAGTGGAGCTATGAACTTTCCAAGTTCACTTGTTTCACGTTTTCGGCACCCTACAACTCCGAAACTATCCACTTTTGAGCACAGGTCTATATTGTAAACTTTGTCCCATATAGGTTATAGGAATCGACTCCCACTACAGTCTTTTATTATAAAAGTTCCACTATAAAAAGTATTTTTACAAAATACTATACAAATAATCTCTCCAAATTTACAAGGTTAGTTATAGGTAGTCTTTGACCGTAAGGTCGCAGACAGGATCTCTGCATAGCCCCGAAGCAGGCTAGGCAGAGTGGAGTTAGGAGCCCAGAGCTCCGAAGCAAGCAGTGGGTTGGCTAAGTGACCACAGAGCTCCGAAGCAAGCTAAGCGGCTGAGGTTGGGATTCCCGACAAAGCCCCAAAGCAGGCTAGGCCAGGAGAAAGGAAAGACATAGTCTCGAAGCAGACTAGGGGCCTGGGGTTAGGTTACTCCTAATATTGCGATGCAAACAATAGGAGAGAAACCAGAGAACTGGTACAGGTCTGCTGTCGTCCATCAAACTTATAGAGGTTCTCGGACGGCGGTGGCGCTGCTGCTCCGTAGTTGCCTGTTTCGTGGGAGGATCCAGAATTCCGTCGTCTGCAGGTGATAGTGGATTCATCTGGTATGTAGAATCCTCTTGCTAAACCATGTGGTGGTGTTTGTAAACACTGGGGTGTAGAATTGTTTATACACCACACCACGTGGGATATTACAATATGAACTTTTTTTTTTCTAATTTCTATATGAGGAATCTGTTCCCAAAATATTGTGACACATGTAATATTTTTTATAGAAGGACGACATAGAAATAAAAGTAAGAATTGCGTTTTTAGTATTGTATTAGTATAGGAGATAATATGTATAGATTACAAGAGCAGTATTTTGGTAAATTTTAGAAGGTTTAAGTTTACATGTAAGGTCATCTTTAAAAGAGGGTATAAATAAATAAATAAATAAATAAATAAAATATAAATCAAGCAAAATTACAAGTAAATTTTAACTTAATGAAGTAATCCAAACATTGAAATAGAAATGAAAATCAGAAGCCCACATCACAGAATATTAATAGTTTCAAGCTATCTGTATAATAAATGTATTACAACTTTTACTATAATCCCACATTCAAATAAGGTAGCTGCCTGCAATCTTACCTTGTAAGAAAATCATGATCTGACCTATACTATACCTACGACTCGTAGGTTACGAGTCCTACGACCATTTTCATTTCCGTCATCAACTCAAAAGTCAAATTTTTATCCAAATTATGAATTACAAATTAATCTTTTTATTGCTTGAAACAGAAATATTCGTTTTCTCACAAGTACAATAACCACACACTAACTAAAGTGCAACACACTTTTTTTTTTTTTTTTTTGCATTGATCTTTACTTATTATTTTTGGTAAGATTTTTTTGTATGACAGCAGATTTATATCCAAAGCTTTCTTTTATTCCGATCGATATGATGATGTTCTCAAAGTTTGACTTTACTGTAATTAGATTCTTTGCACAATAGTGCGGTATTCACCAGTTGGTTTTGCCTTTTAGACGATCAGAGATAGTTTTGTATTCTGTGGAGAGCCAAGAAAGATATCTCGGCTGAACAACTGGTTGCTGGTGTGTAATAGTATATTTTCAGAGCAATGCATACTTTCCAATAAATATCTTGACGGTTGTTTTTGACTGTTATCTTGTAGAGAGCGGGCAGTGTTCAGTTTAGAACTTTTTCAGCCATCTTATTAATGACTGCATTTTGTCTATTCTTCAGGTACCTTTTTAAATGTAAACATTCCTCCAAAAAAGTCCCTCTCTATGTTGTTGCTGCAAGTTCACACAAGTTTGTTGCTGACTTAAATAAGCTGACCTGATTAATGTCTTCTAAGTTTGTTTTAAAAAATCAAACATCCATGAAAACTTTGTAGACAATGGACCGTTTTTTTTATACTAGATCATCACGCAGTGTATGAAGTGTAACATTGAAACTTGATTTCATTTGGTCTTAATCACAATACTTTTATGATGTGATTCGTCCAAAAAAAAAAATCCTTTTTCTGCACGGAACATGAATTTCTGAAGGCTCACCAGCCTTTCGTGTTGAATTTTGACTTCTCAAAGCTGCTTCATTCAGTTTTTTTGTTTGATATTTATATTTATCAAATGAGGTTTATTTTTTATCTATTTTTTTAATACAGCAAATCAAAGACTTGTACAGTATGTTAACTTGAGAGACACTTATGTCTTCTGTTTACAACTTCGTCATGGTCTTTCCATATTGTTCATAAATGGCACCCATACTTTAGACGTAAAAGGAGTTTTATACGCTAAGAGGTGTTTCAAAATACCTGTGGCCTGGTTTCTGTATACACCTTTTTGGTTATTGCAAAGCATTATAGATAGCTTGCCAATTTAAGTTCTTCAACTTTCGTTTATTTCACTTTAGTTTATTTAATATTGCAAAGTAGAGAAAGTTTCATATTAGTTTACGCAATAAACAACAGTATGGAATTGGCACTCTAAAAAAAATTTGCCCCCCTGTGCAAATCTATAGGGTTGCACTTACATAAACCCAGCCCCGATCTTGGTATGTGATGCGTAACAAAGACAGCACAGATAGAACATTTGTAAACCCTCAAATCTAAATTTGGAAATCGATTTCGTAAGACAATGTAAAGAGATTTCTGTTAATAATAATAGTTTTTCGATCATCCAATATATTTCAATGAAAAATTTTCTTGTAGGCCTTATATCTGCAGAACTACATATAGTGTAGCCAAACCCAAACTATCACTTAACTCAGTATAATATGCTTATTCCTTAGAAAATACGAAAACTCGATGTAGAGGCCGTTCAAAATTTTGTGGTCCCTGATCCAAAAACTAATTATTGGCCAAGATTGCAATCTTTTGATATATTTTTTGGATCATTCCTAAAAATTTTGGCAAAGATCACAATCTTTTGATCCGATTTTTTGGAACATTCCTAAAATTCTTGTTGATTTGTAAATCATTCAATTTGTCTAGTATTTCTTTTGTAGTAACCTTTTCCTCAATCATGCTGTTAAATGAAGAAGAGTGTCTTTTTTTTTTTTTTTTTTTTTTTTTTTTTTAATCAACGTCAACTTATGTATTATTTTGTGTTTCTTTTGCATACTATATGTACGTAACAGTTTCTGAATTAGCTTGTTCCATCCAGTATTGATTTCAGTGATATAACACAGGCCTGCGTATTAAAACTCTTTTTTTCTTCTGTGGAATAAAGTGAAACAAGTGTTCTTACTTAATTACGGTGTGATGATTTCAAATCTACCGACCATTTTTCCATATTACGTAAGAATTTTCTGTGTTGTGCAATGAAACATTTAATGATTACTGATTTGTTATAAATATTTAGGATCACAATATCCAATGTGTATAACACTTACTACTATAGTTGGAAAAGTTGTAACAGATTAAAAATTAAGATTTAATAAATAATTAATTGTTAGAGGAATTTCTTCTTTAATAAGAATATAAATTTTATTTTTAAAAAGTTTGCTAATTATCTAATTGTTGTAAAGTGTAGGTTTTTTTTTTTTTTTTTTTTTTTTTTTTTTTTTTTTTTTTTTTTTTTTTTTAAAGATAAAATATAATACAACTATAAGTGCAGAAACTGTGGAATTTGTAACCATAGCATTATTTTCCTATCTGATATTTCAATGAGAACATGAATGTGCTATTTGAAATTCAAATACAGAAAAATATTATAATGTAATTAATTATATTTTAAAATTTTATAGTTTTTTTTTAATTATAACTATGTAAAAATGAACTATATCACAATTATTGTATATTTCCGAAATAATTAAAAACTTTTTTTAAAAAAGCGTAACAGTTAAAATTAAAATCGGCAAATTTCACTATTATTCAATGAGAATTGTCTTGAATTGTAAAGATACATGTAAAATTTCGTGAATAAAATTAAGAGCATGAAAAAATTAATATGTTATTACGAAAAGTTATTGTTTTTAATTAAAACTTTTAATTAATTTTAAAAATAAATAAATAGTAATGAAAATTAAGAAATCATCAATGTAATTGTGTATTTTTTTAAAATATAATTTTTGTATATTTATTAGTTTTATCAGGAACATAATTTTTAAATTATACGTATTAAAAAGTGTAATAATGGTAACCATGAATCATGTCAAAGTTATACTAAATATCACGCATGTTATTTGTTTCAATATTACAAAGTCCATGAATCCATGACCCAGGCTTCAAGGCAAGTTGAGGCAAATTTTGGGAAAAGGAGCCTGCATTAATCCACATCTATAGTGGAATCAGCCGTGAAGTTCTTGAAATAAGCGACAAAAAAGTTCTTGCAGAATATAAATTTAACATGGTTTCCTTTAATAAAAAAATAATAATAATAATAATAATAATAATAATAATAATAATAATAATAATAATAATAATAATATTGTTTTAATAGTTACGATTTTTCAAGATTATTGATTAGAAATTAACTCCTGCAAAATTTAATTGGTTAAATTAAAAATTAACAAATCAAGTGGGAAAAAAATCAAAGCAGCTTGAAGTTATGTGACACGCCAAATACAAGTTATTTGGTCCGTCGTTTAGTTCCAAATGTGCGTTATGTCAATTTTTGTTCGTGTTCCTCACGTGGATTATCACGCATTAAGCACCAACAGTAATATGTCATCATAGCAATGTGTCATCATAGCCTCTGATACCTCGTTCCCATCTCTTTAATGTCTTGGTGGAATCTCTCTTTGTGTTCTTTACTCAGTACACCTAAGTTTAGTGGGAAGTAGGTAAAGTGAGAGTAAAGGAAATATAACTTCAAACTCATTTGATATCCGAATGTTCCTTTAGAGCTAAATCTGCACAATTGTTTGTATCGATTATGTTTAACATTACTAGAAAAAAGTTGTTGCAACATTGATAAACAGGTCCTATGCCTAGAGCGTCGTTCGTGGCTTTACTGTCACATTCACACAGGAGGCATAGGAATTTAGTGCATTACCTTTGTTGACTTAATAAAACCCCACACAAATTCAAATAGCAGTGCACATTCTTTTTGAGTATTTGTGCACATTTACTACATTTGAGTTTTATTAACAATAGATTCAGTGTCGTAGGTTTCTTCAAGGAATGTCGAATATTGGGACAGGTTATTTGGCTACTATTGTGCAGAACTACTTTAACCAATAAACAGATATTTTATATTATTTTGGTTTATAGACTTTGTTAAGCGGTCAATCAAATCTTCACACTCACATATATAACAAAAACAGTTTGGATTGTTCACGCTTCGTATTCCAATTCCAGGCTTGACATGTTCGTAAAGTCACAACAGCAGTATATACATACTCAAGCAGACATAGGCACCATCTCTTGTCTGAGACATGTTATAAAGCAGATGACGCATCAGTTTTCAAGTCTTGATATTATGTGAATTGTCGAAGTAGTCGTCGCACTTTTATTGCAGAAAACCAGCACAAAGTATCCGGTTATAACCTCCAAATAACTAACTTGCACTCATAAAGAAATACGTTATAGGAAACAAAAATTGAAATATTTAAGTATTGAATATATCGTTATGCAAATGTGATGGAAGCTATATTTATAATACAACGTTCCCTTGTACTATATATAAATGCATCGATTGTACACTCATGTCCAAAATGATTGTCGCATATCTATAACTGTCTTCTTGTAAGAATATAATTTGATAATGATTTTACAGAGTACTTTTAATACTGATATTATGTGTATAATAGGGAAATGTATATTTGTAGTAAATTTCATAGGAAAAGAATTATAAATACAAAAATTAGAATGAGTAAAACAAAATGTTGCTAAATGAACAAGAAAGTTTTTATTTTCGTTTTATTATTCTTATTTACTGCTCTTTTGATATGAAATTTGCCACATACATGTCTTTGCCGATTATAAACATACTAACATTATAAGAAATACCAGGCGAATTCGTTATCAAACTATATTCTTACAACAACATATTTATAGACATGCGACAATAATTTTGGACATGAGTGTACATAATCTATACATGATAACATGATAGGACGACACAATTAATGTTTTTATAATCGAAGCATTAGATTTGATTTGTTTGTCATAGCATATTTCATGTCACTAAAACATCACACACCTGTATAATTAATAACTTCCCAAGTGAAAAACTAATTTTGTGTTTTAAAAAATCCTGATCTGGCCTCTAATCTATGTTAAGTTATGTGTATACGAAGTGTGTTAGAAAAGTAATGAGATTGGCAGCACTGTGAACGAACCGACCAGTTGCTGCCTCCACCTTCACACAGCAGTTACGTTAACCCTTGCCGTTGACTCAGTATAAGTTTAAATTTGCTCCAGTTGCTACACGTTTGTTGAGAAATCTGAAGTGAAGTGTTTTTGTGAATGCATCACCAAAATGGGCCAGTAAAAGTTTGAGCAACAGTGTGTCATAAAGTCTTGTGTAAAGCTTGGCGAATCCGCTACTGTGACTAATGATAAGTTACAAAGGGCTTATGGAGAACATTCCCTATCCAGAACACACTGTTCGGATGGCACAAGTCCCCTTTAAGAAGGCCGAAAATAAATAGAAGACGAATCTCATGCGGGAAAACCTTCCATCTCAAAATGGATGACAATGTGAAAAGAGTGAAGTCTCTTGTGAGATCAGATCGTCGATTGATGGTGAGAATGATCAGTAGTGAGTTGCATTTGAATGTGTTTACCTTCCATCAAATTTTAACACAGGATTTGGACAAGAGAGAAGTGTGTATCAAGATGGTTTCAAAATTCACCATGTCACACGGCAGTCTGCATCAATAAATTTTTGACAGAAAAACATACCGGTCATTCTTCATCCCCACTATTCGCTGGATCTTAGTCCCTGTGACTTCTGTTTATTTCTCTTGCTCAAAAACTACTTGAAAGGGCGCCATTTTGTTACTTCGGATAATATCCAGGAGAGCGTCTGGCAGTAGCCTTCCAGTGCAGTTACGAAGTTCAATTAACGCCTCCATCGCTGTGTAGCTGTCCAAGGGGACTACTTTGAAGGGAATAACCTTGATTCGTAATAATAATAATAATAATAATAATAATAATAATAATAATAATAATAATAATAATAATAATCGGTGAAAGAAAATCAATCTCATTAGTATCTTAACACACCTTGTGAAAAAGCAATCCCACTTACTCAGTTATCGCCAGATCTATGAAACCAATAAGGCCAGACATTTGAAACCTTATGTAAATGTTCTGCATCCCAGTGACGGCTGCTGAGATAAATCACGTCGGTAAAAAATTAAATTTTGTTCCTTCAAAGTTTGATTTTTTACTGATGTGCACACCTTAGATTATGATTGTGCGGAATTTAACCTCTAAGAGAAGAAAAATTAGTTTACATTTTTCTTATCCCTGACCAAATCTCCGAAGAACTTATACCGGAAACTTCAAATCTTGTACAAGTATTACCCATAGCTCTTGAAACTTACAACGGGATTTTGCATAATTCGAGCCTTAATGGTGGAGGACGGAGCAGGGCAAGTTCAAACAATACTACATGTTTCTTTCAAATCGCTTAACGTACAGGCACAAAGTGTAGTGTATATGAGTACTTCTTAAAAAAATAAATAAATAAAATAAATTGAGTATGAATACACATTCACTTGCAGGAAATTTGAAAATTCCACGAATAGAGGAAATTGTATAATTATCATATTTCGTGTTTCTTTTCTCAAGGCATGAAATTTGCTGTAGGGGGGGGGGGGGATTTATGCGTTTTGAGACTCCGAATCATGCTTCACTTGTTCAAATACAATATTTGTGCTACAGAGAGAAAAGAGGGGAAAACAAAATATTAATCACTGCAGTAACATGCGAGTGCATTTGAGTAACACATTTGTGTTTTGGTGTTAATGTATTATGTTTTAGTTATTAATTTCATTATGCTCTAAAAAGTTACCTTCAGATAGGGCAAGTTATTTTAAAAAGACATAAAGTGAATAGTGTTGAGTAACTGTCATTTTGATTTTTAGCCCATTAATTTATATGGGAAGTTATTTTCCTAATTTCTTTGAAATAAACTTGAATTTTAATTATATGATTTTACCTATTTCTTTTTTGAGTCTAGTTAAAATATCCCTTAATATTCCAAAATGAATTTGTATATCATAAAAATTTAACATCACTACATTATCTTTAATTATATAATATTAGAATTATATTATTATTATTATTATTATTATTATTATTATTATTATTATTATTATTATTATTATTATTATTATTATTATTATTATTATTATTATTATGTATTCTGGTTTTTGGCAGGTCCTGTTTATTTATTTATTTATAGGTTTAGACCTAGAAATGTTTCTTCAACTCCCAATATTTTCTCCTATTTTTCAAATCATCGATCAGCTGTGTTCTTCCTATTCCTCGCTTTCCTTCTATGGCGGTATGAAGAAGATAATTTCTTTGTAACATGTGTCCAATCCAATTAGCCTTCCAACGAAGGATGGTGGCTAGAAGCGTCCTCTTCTCCCCTATCCGTTTTAAAACATCTTCGTTTGTTACTCTTTCTGTCCATCTTATCTTCTCCGTCTTCCTCCAACACCACATTTCGAAGCTCTCTAAATATTTCTTCTCTAACTTCCGTAATGTCCAAGTCTCTAAACCATGCAGTCTAATACTTAATATATAGCACTTGACCAACTTCTTCCCTAATCCACTATTAAGACTGCTAGTTAAGAGTTACTTTTCTTGTTGAATGCTTCTTTGGCTATGGCAATTCTTGACTTGATCTCTTTGATGCAGTAACCGTCTCTCGTCAAAATACTTCCCAGATAGTTGAAATGATCGACCTCTTCAAGTGCTCTTTGTTTTACTCTAACAAGTAAGAGCGCGTTTCCACAGAATATTCTCTTGAATTTCAATTTTTCGATGTTGATTTCCATTCCATATAGTTTCCCAGTGTCAAACATTTTGTCAATTATCTCCTGTTATCTTTCTTAGGTTCTAGCTATAATAACCGTATCATCTGCATATTTGGTCTTGCTAATGATTTGCCCTCCAATCTTTGAATCTCCAATTCCAATAAATGCTTCCTTCATTAAATAGTCACTGTAAATGTTAAATAATTGGGGGACATACTTCCTTGTATGACTCCTCTTCCAATCTCCACACTATTGGTTGCGGTTGAGTTCAGAAGAAAACAATAGAATTATACATGTAAATATAACAAATATTTAGTTTTCACAAAGTAAGTGTCATTTAGATAAATTGAAAGCAGAAGTCAGTAAAATCACATTAAAGTTCCAACTTAGTTTAAAGAAAAGAGTAAAATATAATCGCATATAATTTAATGAGCTAAATAAAGATGGCGCAGTAGGTATGAAACATCGTTAAGGTTAACTATGAAATAAAGTTTGTGCGTGGAACATAGTTTAATGCTTCATGAATAAGATTTCTATCACTATCTTAATAATATTACCAATAACCAAGAAAGAAAATCACGTTAACTATGTCAGAGAGCCTGCTAGTAGAATAGTACCATAGAAACTCTGCTAAGTAAGAGAATGAACATCGTAAAAGTAAATCGAACTTCTCCTAATTATTTATTAGAACTCGGACTTAGTATGGAAACTGGAAATTATAAAAAATAAACTACAGGATTCGACACCGCATAACTTTCTTATGCCGCAGTTGTCAATTTCATTTTCATTTAGTTTATGCAACCTGAGATTCATTTTACTGGATTCAATTGATTAAGCCATCTTGCGCAACAAACCAAGGCATTACGTAAGTGCCGTTCATAGAAAATCGAAGTGTAACAGACAAATCCTATAGTTTCGCTTCCTTTTCCGTGTTTATTAAAATATGGATTGTTTTTGTCTATTTCGTCCTGCTGCCGAAGAAGCAAAAAACAAAGCCACATGTGCTACTAAAGCACGTTCATTTCCTTGTTCGAAAGATAAACTCCATTTAGTTTATATTTCCTAAAGTACACATTGCATGTGAATAACCATAACATTTAAAAGAGGACGTACTATATTTTAAAATTTTACCACTAGAGTGCACAGCAGTGTTAGTTTAGTAAAAACTGACTACTATGCAGCACGGTACTTTTTTATCTTTCAATTTGAGTCGACGAGTACTGTACAGCGTGCGTTTAGTCTTTGTTTCAACGCTGTTGAACTTGGTGAAACGCACGCTACATAAAAGTTACCAAATAAGTTTTAATGCACTCACGAAAACGAAAACAAAGTTTGATGTAATAAGGGCGTAAGTCTGAATCATCAGTTGGAGAAAAACGATGTTCATTTATATATATATATATAATACATAAAACAATGTAATATGCAGCATTTTATTCCGATATTGAATTGAAATGTTGCCAGGAGGCTAAACAAGCATAGCAAAAGCCACAAATACGTTTGATACAAAAAGGGCGTAAACTCGCTTACGCCCTTATTACATCAAACTCCTCGATTGATGTTTCTGTGCCGCTGTTTCTTATGTGCCCTAGTGATAAGAAAATTTAGAACCTTCTTTTTGAAATGTTGTGTAGATTATTCAAACGCTATGTACAGTTCAGGAAATATATATACTTTAAAAAAAATTGCTATTGTTATATGATATTAGTAATTTGTAAGTTCCAAACTGGTTTAAAGTTGCCGTTATTATGAAAGTAAGTGTGACCAATTTAGAATGGTTTCACCGTATTAGACACAGACTTGAGCAATCTCCAAAAATATCATTAGTTTCACTAATAACTACTTAAACGTATCGTTAAATTCTGTTGAGACTTCACATATATATCCTTAACTAATGGTAACACCACATATTTGGCTTACGTAAACTTTTGGATGTTATAAAATTGTTAGATATACTTAACGTGAACGTTAGTAGCACTAGCGATTAGTCACTTTTGTTAACAATCGAGTATTCGTCAGCCATAATTTTGAATTCAAACAGGTGTGTGCAAAAACGAGATATTTTACCTTTTTTTAAGAGGGCTCGTGAGGGAAGTCATGCAGGTAAAAATTGTAAATTTTTGCTTTAAAACTAAAAGAAGAAAATTCTTCTAATATACTAATTATTGTATACAACTACTAGTATATTAAGTAAAAATTTCCCCCTTAGTTTGAAGTAATACTGTTTTATCGGTGTGACTTTTCTCACAAGCCGCCTCTGTTAATACCTGAATATAATTTAACAAAAGTTCGCTTTTTTCCCAATATTTAACATTTACTTATATGTAAATGTAGGACGGACAGTATCATATGAAACCACTCGAGAAATATCGTTACGTCAAAAGAATATAACTCCTTCAACACTAAAAACTCATTATTGAGGCATCAATTTGCTATACATCGAGAAAGCAAGGAAACTGCTTCGGATTTATCTCTACATTCACCTATCAAAGTCCTTCTTCAGGTGATACTCGCTTTCTTCAAAACTTCGGAACGAATAGACAATTTCAGTAAGGTTTTCAACATCATGCATACTATTAGAGCAGCCATTTTCAAACGGTATGTACCTGCACAATAGCATGCCAAGACGGAACCACTGGTCTGCCGGGAGAAAGGGAAGTACTAAATATAATATACTTTTTATACAAAAGTTTACTAGTCCTCGGTAGTTCCTTTATAGAAAAGTTTATCTTTTAAAACGGTAACGATAATATTTATTTATTTATTCAGTAAGTTTCATACAGCACAAGGCCAATTGGCTGAAACTGATCAACATAAAACAAGATAAAATCAAAGAAAAAAGAATAACTAACAAAACAAATACAAAACGAGAAGGTTCACCTCTCAATATGCAATATTCTCTTCAGTTGAGTTCTAAAGTTTCGTTCAGAAGTAAATATGTTAAGATCTGTTGAAACAGTATTGTAATTGCGCGATAGTCTGTACAACAAGGAACGCTTGGCAATTTATAGCCTAGGTGTCTCGTAAGCTAGCAAATTAAGAGAGCGAGTTGGCCGCGGAGGAACACGAAAGTTAATCTGCGATAGTAAGAACTCGGAGTCAATTTTACCATTGATAATTTTATACAGATAAAGCAATTCAGCAGCCCGGCGTCGTTTGTCAGGGTACATAGATTCATTAAAGATATTAATTCCTGTCTCGAGTAATCACGTAACTCAGGAATTCTAAATCTAACTATGGCAAGAAAGAAGATTAGGACCGAGTCAATGCAAGATAGATTAGGTACTGCCATATTCCATAAAGGTGAACAATATTTAATGATCGAAGAGATGAAAGCCTTATAATACATCGTAAGGGCAGGGAGGCCATGTATTTCAGGAAATCTAAAAAGTAGACCAAGTAGTTTCATAGCTCTCGATGAGGTCATTATTCGTTATTTGATAATCAGACAGTTATAGTTCAATATAGTAACGCTTCTTTATGATAAAATTATACAATGTAACTTGGCATTAGCTACAAAAATACGTGTGTGTCGTAGGATTTAAAATTACTCGGTTATTGTACCAAAAGATTGGAGCATGCACTTTTGCTGTCGACTCAAGTAATTTTCGGATAGTAAAATAGAGGGATGAATAAAAGTGATAAATACAATATAAACTACAGCTGACTAAATGTCACACTTTCGAGTGGATAAGGTGGTCACATATTGATTTCCGAATTGATTAACATCTCTCAACCCGCAGTCGACTAGATTTTAATTGAAATAGATCCTCAATTATGTAATGATGATGGTTCAAATCCCTGGTGAAACCTGTACCATTACCGAGAATCGAACCCGGGACCAAACGTGCTATCATTATTATATTATATACGTCTCCTTTAGCCTAGCAGGCATAATCCTGGGACGTTAAACTAAATCAAACCAAACTGTTATATTATATGTAAATATGAAATTAATTGTAAGGATTTTTATAAGTGAAAGAATAATATAGTAAAAACTGCCTTCAACTGAGTTATTAAACGAAAATTTATCTAACACGGAAACATTTTACGGCCCCGTGACTTAGGATGGAAAAATACTAAATTCCCTTCACTAAACAAAAACTTGTGTTACACGGACATCAAAAAAGCACTTTAACGGAAATTTCAAGTTCCGGAATGCAGCGTTTATAAGATTTTTAGACATCCTGAGAGGTCAGATGTGTATATATACACATTATTTGTCTGCGTAACAGACAGTGATGTACAAATCGAAAGACAGAACGGATATAGATGTCCTAATTGAGAATTATACGGAAAGTCGGAAAGAAGAAGAGGAATATGTCATTTAGAGGGAAAAAGAGTGTAAAGACTTATCAAGATGTTGTCAACAGTTGAATGAACAACAATTTGCCTTACGGTAAAATGATTCCTGTTTTGCTTAGTGTGGTTGTGTCATGCAAGTCGAGTAGCCAAGGAGCAATGTGTACAGAAAACCCTCCTTGAATAAGCCAAACCAAACCACTTCGCGAATGGCCCATTTGTGAGCCTGAGCCTGCTCCAGCGCCATCTACTAATGACCGGCTGAACTACTTATAGCCTCGTGACGAGCACGTGGTCAGTGCACTCTGACGCCCTGTCCCGAACAGACGCATCAGGAACTTTCTAGACTTAATGGCCGTCACGTCTTGTTTTTACGTGACTCCCCAGTTTGTCTCACGAGGGTTAACATATTTACAGTATTATTTTCTGTTCTTTATATAGGATTTGCGTCTAATAATTCGTAGCAAAAAGAAATACTGTAATTGAATAAGATATGTAAAGCATTGTATCTCAGTATGTCCATTATATGTTTGTACAGTCATGGTTTAATTTTCTGTTTTTACCATAGGTCCAACTTCGTTAATCGGAAACCTATTTTGAATTCGATTCCGCTAAATACAAGTTTTGCTCTATAACATTCTATGGCAATCATTCCCAACTGGCAGATACATGACTCAGAAGTTCGATTTTGCGATTGGAAGTACTTAAGACGTAGACGGAGCAAAGAAGGAGAGAAGCCGAGGTAGGGCAGTGTTGGCAGTGTACTCATAAACAGATTCGTAAACGTACAAAGTACCGTATCTGCACAATCATCCACTATACTATTCCTGTTCTTGCTTTTCTGTCGCCACTGGAGTTTTTAACGCCAAGTTTAATGTCTCCTCCTTGCTCTCTCTCTATGTAATTTACTATGAATAACAACAGTAAATTGTGGTATTACAGAACATCCAACTGGAAATGACTCATCTATGACTTAGGAAACTCGTAAGCTCATTACCACAAAAAATAAATTCATCATTTGATCATCTGCTGACCTTAGTCATTCTACAGAGCAAGTCAAAATGATGGACCCGACTTCACAAATTTGTTCAGTGAAATACAATAATATATATGTTATTGTGAGACATGCACTTCGAAAGGTTAACTTTCAAAGTTTTTCATTTCCACGCAGTGTTTCTACTTTCTACCGCTAGGAGTCAGCAGCGACCATGAAATGAATTGCTGATATTGACCGCAACACGCTACAAAAGATTTGATAGGAGGATAGACTATCGGCTTGTGTGCCGTGTTACGCAAGGTGCTTACAAAGAACACTTATGTTACAAAAGTTTTGGCAGTAGATAAACTATCGGCTTGATGTGTGTCGTGTTACGCAAGGTGCTCACATAGAACACTTATGTTACAAAAGATTTGGCAGTAGATAAACTATCGGCTTGATGTGTGCCGTGTTACGCAAGGTGCTCACATAGAACACTTATGTTACAAAAGATTTGGCAGTAGATAAACTATCGGCTAGATGTGTATCGTGTTACGCAAGGTGCTCACATAGAACACTTGTTACAAAAGATTTGGCAGTAGATAAACTATCGGTTTGATGTGTGTCGTGTTACCCAAGGTGCTCACATAGAACACTTATGTTACAAAAGATTTGGCAGTAGATAAACTATCGGCTTGATGTGTGCCGTGTTACGCAAGGTGCTTACATAGAACACTTATGTTACAAAAGATTTGGCAGTAGATAAACTATCGGCTTGATGTGTGCCGTATTACGCAAGGTGCTTACATAGAACACTTATGTTACAAAAGATTTGGCAGTAGATAAACTATCGGCTTGATGTGTGTCGTGTTACCCAAGGTGCTCACATAGAACACTTATGTTACAAAAGATTTGGCAGTAGATAAACTATCGGCTTGATGTGTGCCGTGTTACGCAAGGTGCTCACATAGAACACTTATGTTATAAAAGATTTGGCAGTAGATAAACTATCGGCTTGATGTGTGTCGTGTTACCCAAGGTGCTCACATAGAACACTTATGTTACAAAAGATTTGGCAGTAGATAAACTATCGGCTTGATGTGTGCCATGTTACGCAAGGTGCTTACATAGAACACTTATGTTACAAAAGATTTGGCAGTAGATAAACTATCGGCTTGATGTGTGCCATGTTACGCAAGGTGCTTACATAGAACACTTATGTTACAAAAGATTTGGCAGTAGATAAACTATCGGCTTGATGTGTGCCATGTTACGCAAGGTGCTCACATAGAACACTTGTGTTACAAAAGATTTGGCAGTAGATAAACTATCGGCTTGATGTGTGCCGTGTTACGCAAGGTGCTCACATAGAACACTTGTGATATGTTTGAAGAAAACTTTGACAATTTACCTTTCTTAGCACATGTCTCATAATAACATATGTTATTTGATTTCACAGAATAATTTTCTGAAATCGGGTCCATCATTTTGACTTGCCCTGTATTATTGTCAATAATCTTGCAATCCATTTCGTTAAGAAAACAAGGATATAGCAATAAATAAAACACTTTAAAATTATTGTCGACAAAAATGATGAAAGCAACATTTTTTTTATAGTTTCACTTTTTTCTTACAATATGGAAGTAAAATATTTTAGACAAGTTCTACTGCATAAATAACTATAATCAGTCTTATACATATTATCATAATAATCTAATCAATTTAAAAAATCAGCTTTCTCAAGAGAATGTACATAATATATATATTTATGCATCCAATTCTAGTGGATATGTCAATTCTGTTTTTATTTTATTTTTGTTTTAAATATAAATAAACACAATTAGATCACACTTGTAATCACAACATTAAGGTACATCATATTTCTTGTTTCTGCATAAAATGTTTCACTTATTTCATTTATTGATGTTCATGCATGATTACAATTTTTGGTTGATGTGTAAGCAAACCATTAATATACAACATCAACGAATTTTATTTTATTTTATGAGATTCACAGAAAAAAGAATGAGCAAGGAAGAGAAAAAAAAAGGACACAATTTTTTCGTATCTGCCACTACTTGAAGTCTGTTTTACAATTGCTTGTATACACGATGTATTTACTTAATACATTTACTTATCTTGGTTATTATTTTATTATAGATATTAAATGAATTTCACAGAATATTGATTCAGTTTTCTTTTCCAAGAACTTAGTAAAAGAATATTAACATTTTTCAGCATCTTTCTTTGGTATTTTTAAAATATACTAACTTAAAATAGACGATGTGAATGAGACATCCTTTATTGAAAGTGGCCCGCGTAGCGTAGTCGCTAACACTCTCGCTTTCGGTGCGAACGATCCCGGTGGGGGCACTCGGTCGAAAAAGTGTAAACAGCTTTTTCAGGCCAGCCACCCTGAATGAGGTTTTCCTGGGTTTTCCTCATTCACACCAGGCAAATGCCGGAGTGGTACCTAACATATAGATCCCAGGCCGCTTCCTTCCTTTTCTTTCCCCGGATAGTGTACTCTCCGAGGGAAGTCATCCCTCAAAACTGACGGGCTAGCATGGTCATAGATACCGAAAGCCCAGAAATCTAAATCCTAAAGCCTAAATCTTTCTTTATTGAAATGTTGGTAGCAATAATTCGTGACAACGTCAGCATCGAGAATACTTGTTGCATACTTGTCCCTGTCACGATAAAGAGGAAAATCCCAAAAATTTTTTGCGCACAAATCAAGTACCATACTAAAAACTAACAACAGAAGGTTAAAAAAAAAAAAAAAGTTACAGTAACATATCTAGGACTGAACTGTGATGTCAAAGATTTTGCGATATGCTCCCTAACAATGAAGTTTTATCCCACAGACATCATCTACTTTATTACGTAGTATTTTATAAGTATGTACTTAACCAAAACTGAATTATGCTCAACAGTTTTGTGAGCATTTTTAAAAAATCATCGACACATTTTATCACATTTGAAATATGTTATAAATAAATATTCCCAAACGTATATACGTGGGAAAGTCCGAAAATAAATTTCCCTTCTCGTTTTCCCCAGGACAGCGAACAGCAATGGAGGAAAGGCGCATCCGCCATACAGTCGTGATCTAATACCCCATCTGTTTCGAGCTCTGAAGATTCTCCGTGGCAGGCTTTGGAAGCAATGCTAAAGTCACAGAAGCTGTTCGACGCTTTGTTCGTATGCAGAGCCCTGATTTTTTCCTGAAAGGGTTTTTGAAGCTTATAGGCCGGTACGACAAATGTCTCAACGTACGTGGTGCTTATGTGGAAAAATGAAGATACGTCTGATCTTGAATGTCACATGCTATTTTTGGTTTTGCATCCCCACCTCTGTCCACAGTCGCCTGAGGAAACTTATTTTCGGACTCCCTTCGTATATCAGAACTATTGTAAAAACAAAATTAACTTTGTATAAATATTATGATGCATAAGACACTGTTGTTGATTTTACTTTCGGTTGATTTTGGAAGTAAAACTTTTTGAATTCCAATTGAGTAGAATAAAGATGGTATATGAAATTAAAAATAATTTAATTTGAAGTTTTAGTCGACTATTTGATTATTAAGTTAACGTCGTAAAGAAAGTGAATGAAATAACACATTAAGTTAAAGATTTACCTGACAACTTTGTATGAATCCATCATTTTTCAAGCTACCGTACGTGCTCTTCAAACGAAAACAAATATACTTGTTAACTTACTTTGAAGTTTGATATTCTTACAATACAAAATCACGATGTAAAATCAACAGCAAACAAGGAACGAAAATAATCTGAGATAATTTCTTTCATACGATCAACATTTGAATAAAATTAATTTTAAAAATATCTATTTCAGTTGCATTTTCAACCAGCTACATGTAAAGTAGATAAGCACGATACCAATTGAGTTTTCACTTAAGATACGATATTTCATTTAAAATGAGTCGATTAACCATACATCGACCATCTATCTCAATCGCAGTCTCTCAATTTCAATATAAAATTGCTCACCTTTAAGTCATAAAATGTGAGCATTACAAACACAAATGAATTAAACCAAGTAATCAACCACAAATGGCTGTCCTTAACGACATATTCACAAAGAAATATATATTACCTATATTATGCAAAATTTAATAAATATGAAAGTGTAATTGTGGTCGTTTAAAATCATTTTTTTTTAAAGCTTCATTAACGATTACGTATTTTCTTTTTACTGATTTACATATTGCACTTTCAGCACTGTCTAAAATTATGCTGTTTTCAATTCCAAGTCATAAAATGTACAGTCATAATCCGTAACTAGTTAAGGCGACACTACAACGAATCGGCTTGTATATTGTTTTGAAGATAACTTTACAACGAATCAGCCAATTAAGAGCAAATTTTGTTTTAACGTAAATATAGTATGATTCTCTATTTGACAGCGAAAATTGTATATACTCCATATATATAAAAATATATATGATCAGTACAGAGAAAATATGTTTAAAAATTTAGCAGTAACGATGAATAAAATATACCTACGTCCATACCAATTAGATTGATGTACGCGTTTAAAAAAAAATGAAAACTGTTAGGATAGTCTAAGCAGATGTATGTGCAAGACACTACCAATACTCTATATAGATATAGATAAATATGAGGCGTTCAGAAGCCAAACTGATTAACTTAATTTTTTGTTGTTTACAGTTCTACACATTTTTGACTTGAAAAAGATACATTCTTTATAAGAGCCAAAATCGATTAACTCCATAGTTTAACAATCTGTCACTAGAATGAGTAAACGTTCTGATCACTCCCATTTAAATACATCGTATCTAAGTTACTATAATACTCTCTACTGAAAAATCTCGTTTGATGGAATTAATGGGTTTGGCATCTGAACGGCTCATATTACCAAACGTAACTGCACAATCCAAAGAGGAAAAGCAAAGTTGTACTGATCGACAAGATAGTTTTTCCATTGTACAGACGTGAAAGGAATATATAAACATAAATTTTGAATATATCTCTTTTAGCACAGACTTCAAGTAGGTTTTGACGATACACTAGAAGAGGACTACACAACGAAACAACTGCTTAAAAAAGAAGAAGGAAGAAAGTATTTATATTGGTTATTACCTTATTTATGAGAATAGAAACAAGACTGTATCTATCTTCCGTAAAACTTTTAAGAGTGTATTTTCAAAATGAAGTGCGTTTGAATTAGTCCCACGATATTTAATATTATTTAAATGAAGACTACTGTATTTTGGTCGTAAGTAACGAATAACTAATTTATTTTATAAAATCTTAAAAAAATATGTAATTTACAGACAAAAAGGTAATGGAACATAATATCATTTAATAAATTTTGTAGTAGTTATTCTTTTTAATGTCGTTGTTTAATGAAACATCTGTACGTATTACAATAAAAAGAAAACTTGATTTAGCTTAGTGTTTGAAGTTGAAATATGAATACTGTTTGAATGCAGATTATGTTAAAGAAAAAGCAACTGAAAGATGTATATGATACAGAATTCTGTAGTAATATGGCAGACTACACAATATCCTTTTTAGAAAAATATTGAACTAACTTGTCAGACTCCATAATGTCTGTTTCCAATTGCATTTTTTAATGTTCTCAATGAGTACGTTGTCATTTAGCAAATAGTTCTTTTTTTCTGTAATTATAAGCAGTCAAGAGCTGTAACAACAATTTATCAAAGTTTTTTCCAATTGAAGTTGCTTCGCTAATTATGATTTTTCATAACTGTGAAAGCATTTTTATTTTAATAATACCAAACTTTAGCACTGATTCCCTCAAGGACACGCTCATTCATGGAACATTTTTTTCCAAAAAATTTCAGTTACAATCAAATTACTGAGTAATAAATAGAAACGATATAAACTAAACAAAAAAATTCAATAACACTGTAATTTCAATTGTTATGCATTATGTATTATATCATAATTATTGTATTACTTGCCATATTGCTATATGCATTATAATATGAAACACTTCCTGTGTTTACCGTTTACATGAAATGTATACATTGGAGATGTTTTGTTTGGAAAATATTTCTTATAACGAAGAAAAATTATTAATTAGATATGCTATATGGAAACAGAAAACTTCCTTTGAATGTAGGAGAATTTAAATCTAACTCTTCACAAAATTCTTTAAAAAGGGGTAAAAGAACATGGATACACTATTCTTTATTGTTTCACGTCTTTAAGATACATCCTGATGATAAAATTAAAATCTTATTTTCACTAAGAATTGTACATAAAATGTGTACTTTTCATTAGGACCGATCAAAATACACTACCATTAATTACAAATATCTTAATCATGTTTCTATTCTCATAATATTGAAAACATGCAAATTACACATTATTTTTTCCTGAGTTCAAAGATTGATTGATAGTTACTGATATACGTGGATTTTTTCTTATTTTTTTAAATATCAGAATACAGTTTTATATAGTTTTAACAGCCTCTTAACGTCACAAATTATCTTGTTGTTGAAAAACACAATCTTGTGCATGTCATGAATCAACTTTCGTTTCCATCTTGGGTTTCCGGTCCTCGCGCCTTTCTAACTTGTGAATGTGATCAAGCGTTTTATCTATAGCACGAAGGCGCTTCTCCAAACTGGTTGTTGCCAGAATTCCAACCTACAATGAAACAATAAAATACATTGTTATTGATTAATTATTATTATTATTGTTGTTGTTCCTTAAAAAAAAATCATACTTTACGAGATTATTGAGTCTTTACAAGGTACATTCGTGAAATGTCCCCTCGGGATTCATGTAAAATTGACTGACATGCGAAGTACTTCGCGGCCCAATGTGTATTGTACTAATTTTAATATGACATTTAACATGCAATACCTTGCAAACGATACAAGATACGATAAAGTACACTACACCAGTGAATTTCCGAGAAAACTGTACATGAATTTGATGTATCACTTTCACCTATTCCCATTCAAAAAATAAATAAATAAATAAATAAATAAATAAAATAAAATAAAATAAAATAAAATAAAATAAAATAAAATAAAATAAAATAAAATAAAATAAAAAAAACGAAAGTTGAATACAATATGGCCCATCTAAGATGGCAGCCGGGGTCTGTAACATGTGTTAGAGAAGCAGTACTTGATCCAAATTCTTTTGCATATCCCCACATTCATGTCCAGTTACATATAAAGAAACTAAAAGCAATTTTGTGTCCGAGCGTTATAGTATATAGTTTATGACTGAATTCCGTATGTGAAGGCTCATAAATATGCAAATTATCACTATGGACCGCTAAACTTACTCCAATACACATTGGACCGCGCAGAACTTTGCATTTGAATCAATTTTACACGAATCCCGAGGGGACACTTCACAAATGTACCTTATTAGTTGACACGTTTATAATGTCATGTTAAAATTATATTTGGTTATGTGTACATTCAAATTACAGACTTTCATGGTCAGTTATTATTTTATTTTAACGCATAAATTATAAATTTGGTAGGATGTGATCTTGATTACAAAACATTGAACCTGTCTCTAGAAACCCAACCCTTAACTGACCTGATTTCATAAAAGCTGCATCTTTTTATAGCAGTTAGAGAGCTTGCTTAACTTACATGATAGCAAATTTCGAAGCATGTAGATGCTTTAATAAAAGTGTCCTCACTATTCTTATTTAATGTCTTGTTCTAACGATTTCTTCGAAGCTATTCGTTCAGAGAGTAGTAAGATGTAAGATTTTTATGAAACTGAACAGAAATGGTGGTTACGATTCCACCGTCAAATGACCAAACGGTCTTCAAATAAATAAATGACTCAGTTAGTTCAAGCCTGACTGTGTAGCAAATCTCTTCTGCATGAGTTCCAAATCTTTTCTGAGCGATAAATTTAGCTAAACATACCCTGATGAAAGACAATCGATAATTTTGCCTGAAATATCAATGAAAAAAAAAAAAATGACATTTTAGCAACTCATTCAGGTCGGTATTATTATATCAATAGAAACTAGTGAGACCCTCACCTGTAGTTGCTGGCCAAGCGGAAGAATGGCCAATAACCACCAAGCCCACGCTGGTCCATCAGGCAAAGAGATCCAGTCTTCTTCCATCTCAGGCATCGTACCGAACGTCCTCACGATTTCTAACTGTAACGTTGAGCCGATACTTGAGAACCACATTTTGCCCTTTTTACGTACTCGGTCATGAAGGTCCCGAATACCTGAAATAGACGAAACGAGCTGTCACACCTCTACGTAGTACAATTTAAAACTTTGGCAGAAATAAACATCTTAGAAACAAACAAAGCAAATTTTCATTTATTTGATTTACTTCGCTCATCAGTAAGAATCAAAACTTTTTAACGATAGGTGAGTTGCCAGAATTTTTAAAAGAAGACTGTACTTTTAATGTTGAATTTAAAATAATATTTTTATTAATTATTGGTTAAATGTAAAAATACATTTCTTTCAGTTCATCAACTGTGTTAAATTTATTCAACGACGAATTGTCGACACAGCAACATAAGATAAAATGCTTCAAACACATTTACACAGGGAATTAACACATGTGTAACATACAAGGATGTCATTTTCATTTCCTTTATGAGTTAACTAAATATCTTTGTTTAAAAGATGACCATGCAGAAGTTATACTATTAAAAAGCGATAGAAGCATTCTAAATTGCACTCTAGGAATAGACCTTACTAGGATAACGTTACAGATAGTTTCCTACAACCTCATTATGCAAATGCAACATTATTTTCACTTTTGAAGTTCCACATCCCCACTCTCCCTAACTTACAGAAGTTCAAATCACAAAGAAATAGGCTTAAAATGCTTTTTTTTTTTTTAATAAATAAATAAATAAATAAGATAAGCCGTACAAGAAAAATAAAATATGAATCTTCATTTCATAATGCAATATTGGGTTTTTGGATAAATAGAATTGACGAAAACTTAAGGAATGGTGGGGAGAAATCATAAAGATTGCCAAGAAAAAAAAAAAAAAACTTCCAAATAAGTTTTAGGAAACAAGGAATCCCTTTTCTTGAATCGTAGACTAAATAATATATTTTTTAAAGAAGTTATATTTAATTGTAGCAAAGATCATCTTAGCATAGAATAATATTCAGTGGACATGTTCTATTTCTATAGCGACGGGTTTCCTAAGCTGCTGTTCACTCGTTAATCAGTTCTAAAATTTTCCAAGCCTAAATGACATATGATTTGCAACCAGAAAGGTCTTATTGTTTACTGAACATATGCGCTTTTCTAACGAAATACACGAATGTAGCTAACCTGTTTCTTGGTCTGGCGTAATGGGCTGATCACGAAGAAACTGGACCTGTGCTGTGTCATAACCATCCTTTTCACTACGATGCAATACACGAAACCTTCTCGCACCTACGGTGGTCAAAATGGAACAACCATCACCCATCATTAGCCAGTCGCGAATCTCCAACATTGTCCCGTAGTCAGCGTACCTGAAGGATAAATATTACAATTTATATTATATTAGATATGGTTGTTTCTGCACATATATTTAAATCGCACTGCATTACACAAATCGAACGAACTTCCCTACAATATTACTTAACCTTATTCAAATAATTTTAGTATCTTCTCATACGTGTAACATGTTTATGGAGAAAAGAAAGCATAACCGTATTTATTTATTTGTCTGGAGTAAGCGTCTCTTTCCAACACTAAGGCTATGTGACGAGTTTAAATAAACCATTTTTATATTATTAAAAAGAAGCATCAAATCAATACTGTCAATTTATACACTTAAAACCCAGGGAAGTTCAACGATCATTTAAAAAAAAAAAAAAAAAAAAAATCCAACTTGGAACAAATTATATCATGGGCCTGCTTGGATTAGAATATCCATCAATAATTTTAAAAAACGGCACGTTTTAAAGATTTCTTATTTTCTTTTGATTTTTAGTACCAAGATTTGACAACTCTCGTGTTTCAATACAAATTTGGGTGATGATTACATAAAATCTGGATTTAGCTTTTCTTTTCGAAATACAATGGAAGTGCTATCATTTTATTTCGTATAACTCCTGTTTTATAGTAGCCATCCTCACAACGCTCGCAGTCAGCAAGCTTAGATACAAGTTTAAAGAGATGCTGCTGGGTATAGTAATCGCGCTCATAACGTTTCCCGTGAGAAAGCTTTGATAACAATTGAAACAAATATAGGGTGGGTATAGTAGCAGCCTGCTTAACATTGCTCAGTCAGCAAGCTTAGATAACCGTTTAGAGAAATCGCAGCGCGTACAGTAGCCGCGCTTATAATGTTTTTAGTTCACAAGCTTTCGTAAGTCTAAAGAAGTAGCTGTGGGTATAGTAGAAGCGCTCACAATATTTCCAATCGCCAAGCTGTGATACAAGTTTAAAGAAATAGTGGTGGGTATAGTAGTTGTGGGTGTAGTAGCCGCGCTTATAACGTTTCCAGTCGCCAAGCTTTGATACAGGTTTAAAGGCACAATGGTGGGCATAATAGCTGTGGGTATAGTAGCCGCGCTCACAACGTTCCCAGTCGGCAAGCTGTGATTCAAGTTTAAAGAAATAGTGGTGGGTATAGTAGCCGCGCTTATAACGTTTCCAGCATGGATACATTTAATTTATTGCCCAAAATAGGCCAATTTTGGAGTGAAAAAGAATATTGCCGAGGGGAATTTCATAAAAGCCATTACGTAGAGTGTAATTCATTTCAAATTGTGTAATTTGTGAAGTTACTATATCTTTCTTGTTAACATAATACGATTAAAGACGAAATTGTTCATCACATTACCTCGCTATTTTACATGCATCATTTCCTTGAATTTGCTTTGAAACGTTAGGTATTCACAAGGCCAGTAAACCCGTCTTTACACACAAAAATCACTCCCTACTTTCGAACTGTACAGATGTAAACTAATATATCAAAACTTTTTTTTTTCTCACCTTTTCGGTCCATCTCTTGAAAGACACGCTGCAATGCCAAACTGTCTGGTTCCCATCTCAACACAACGTCTCACCATCAATCGGTAACGAGGTTCGTACACAAACAGGGGACATGGCACAAAGGGGAAAGCAGTCGTACACACAAACACTGGCACCTGGGGCTCTCGCTCCAAACCAGTTAAAATCAGTTCGGAGAGTTCTTGGCAGTAGCTGTATTGGCGAGCAGCGTACTCCTTCGGCAGGTACATCTTTAACACACACTCAATGAACTCGGTTACACTCTTCTGACTCGTGGCTAAATACTGCAAAGCAAACAAACAAAAATCTTTGATTTATTTTACACAGAATTTCTCACCAATTTCTCACTGAGATTCAATTTACATGAATTTTACAGACTTACAAATATTTCAAGTTTGTAATGATATAAAATAGATTTGCCAAAGTGAAGGAAGTAAATGCCAATGACAGTTGTTAATGCTGGAATACACAGAAGGGTGCATTACCAGTTTTTTGTTTACCCACAGAAATGGTACCGTACGCTTTAGCTATCTTTATTATCTTTATTATTATTATTATTATTATTATTATTATTATTATTATTATTATTATTATTATTATTATTATTATTATTATTATTATTATTATTATTATTATTATAAGATGCTATGGATCAGTTACACCCAACTGATAGTAATTTCGAAGACGCTATGAGAAATATTATTGGTGAAGTAAGAAATTGTAACAGTTTTGACGATCAAAGTGAAATTGAAGATAACGTTGATGTGTAGTCCGCCGAAATTCAGTACAGAATAAATATATTCTGTACTTATATTTTTCTAAGATATACGTCTGCCTAACTGTCTCAAGAATTGAAATAAAACCATTTTTTGCTAAATTTAGTCATAAAACTATCAAGTAAATGGTTGGAGTTACAGCACTCCACTGTGTACTAAAGGGTACAGAACAATTAAGACCAAAAGTGATTGCCTGTCTAACTGCTCGAATGAAAATTTGAACAAAACCCTACTTTCCTCAAGTTGGAGAAAAACGTTACGAAATATATGTATGAGGTTTGCAAAGTTGGTAGAAATATGTACATAGTTTGTTTCTATTGATTTTAACCCTTTCGAACACAGTATGTTGCTTCACGAATATGTGGCTAACTAGTATAGAACTTTTTTTCTTGCCACTTTATTGGAATTTGTTTACGTATGCTTGTGTTTTATTCGTTGTAAATACAAAATGTCTATAACGGACAAAATGTATAGAGAACTTTTGTTTGTGTCTCGATTTTTCAATAGTGCATTACAGGGTATCTATTAAAATTCCAAAATGACATTTCGTGACTTTTTCGTGACCTTTTCTTTACCAAATCATAAAATTATCTAACATTTTGAAGAGCGAATTTGGGTGCGAATTAGGCCGAATTTTCATCCATGCGATACAAACTTATTTTGCTTGCGATTTGGTAGCATCTAAAGTCGACCATACACATTTTTGGTGGTGAATTTTGACGTTTTATAGAACAATTTTTATCAATCTGTACTTACATTTGCAGTTTTAAAAAATCGTGACCCAAAAGCTAAATTTCGTGACTTTCATGGCCGTTTTCTGATTTCATGACTTTTTCGTGACATTCGTGACTTTCGTGACCGATAGACACCCTGCATTATATTTCTAGAAATAATTTTGTAGTTCTTTACCTAGCTGATACTTCCTTGAATATAATTTAACAATTATCTAGCACAATTGTTTTTTTTTTTATAGCAATTGTGCTACATAATATAATATAATGCACTATTGAAAAATCGTGATGAACACAAAAGTTCTCTATACATTTTGTCCGTTATAGACATTTTGTATTTATAACGAATAAAATACAAACACACGTAAACAAATTCCAATGAAGTGGCAAGAAAAAAAAGTTCTATACAAGGTGACCACATATTCGTGAAGCAACATACTGTGTTCGAAAGGGTTAAAGTCAATAGAAACAAACTATGTATATCTTTCTACCAACTTTGCAAACCTCCCAATTTCTTTTTAATATGAATATTATAATTAGTTCCGTTCTATGTTATTTATTATTTGCGATAAATGTAAGCTGTATGTACAATCAAGCTGATGTATTTGTGGCATGTTTCATAGTTACGTACCACATTCAATTTTAGCATTCAATAAAACACAAACTGTAAAGTGTTAGAGAAATGAAGCTGTAATTTTTTTTTCTTTCTTAAGTTACAAATTTTAAAATCTTGCTTAGCAAGAAGTACTACTTCTATGTTTGAAAAAAACGATCCGATTAGTTTAACATTTCTGCAAAACAAGAATACTTATTTTTACCAAACAATAGAAGTCTTTTGCATTTTACTTCGTTTTATTTTTACTTATTATTTTTTAAACATAAAAAGCTAGTCCTGGAATTACAGCTTATAAAAGTGTCTACTTCAGTGTTTCAAAGAATTCCACAGCACAAAACTCATTTTCACACCTTTGAAATTTACTAAAGAACAGTCTATAAAGTCTAAAATGTGTAATTCAAAGCTATATCATTAACAGCCTGACACACTAAAAATAATACAAAATTTATCATTTTTATTTTGTTTATTTTTCATAAGTGAAAGGAAATAATGAAATGCAACTTACCACAATCACAGATAATGTCATTCTACAACAGAAAATATGAACCTGAAGAATTTTCAGTGTTGCCATCCATAGAAATTACAGTGTTGCCAGAATAACATTTCTCCCAAAAAATTAAGTTAAGGCAGCAACTAGAGGAACGAACTTAACTGTATTTGATTACGTATCATATTGTTTTGGAATACTGTCAACTACTTTTTAAATAATATTATTATGTAATTTTAATAATTGTATGTTAAAACTAATTTGTTTATTACAAACTAAATACAACTATTATTTGAAAAATAGTTCACATAATTCCAAGACAATACGATACGTAATCAAGTGCAGTTGAGTTCGTTCCTCTAGTCGTTGCCTTCACGTAGATTTTGGGGGAAATGTTATTCTGGTAACACTGTCATTTCTATGAATGGCAACACTGAAAAATCTTCAGGTTCATATTTTCTGTTGTAGAATGACTTTATCTATGATTGTGGTACGTTGCATTTCAATGTCTCCTTTCACTTATGAAAAACAAGCAAAAGAAAAATGGTAAATTTTGTATTATTTTTAGTATGTCAAGCTCTTAGTTAGGAAAGTTGTACTTATAATTACCATTAATACATAATATTTACGTAAATAAATGAAGAAACTATTCCAACTATTAACATAACACTGGAGGTAATATAGTATGTGTGTTCAATATAATGTTTTAAACAATGAACTAAAAAAAAAAAAAACTAATTTTAACTGTTCTTCAGATTTGAAACAACTATGAAGCAAACTAGGTTACTATAAAAAGAACTAACAACAAAAAAAAAGTTGCTATTTTTAAAAGACCACACTTACATCAGCTAGTGACGTCATACACAACGGACACGCAAAACTGTAATCGAGACAGCGATCAAGACACATCCAGCAATACGTATGGCCACACGGGGTCGTCACTGGTCTCCACAAAGTTCGGCAGCAGAGAATACAGTCGAAGTCCGATTGATCTATTTGCAATGGATCGATAGCCAAACCTATAGATTTCGGTTCCAAGCCTGAAACAATCACAACAAATACGATATTATATATATATTTGCTGAGTGATGCTACAGGATGCATATTCAAATATTTGAAAAAAACACAAATATCTTATCTAAGGGACCAGTGAATGTTAGTGATAAGATTTTCACATCTACATATGTAAAGTTTTCCCCATGTTTAATCAATGTGTGAGACTATCTGTTCTACAATTTATACTTTTAGTAATAACTAGTACAGTAATTGGTGCATATTTCCAGAAAACTAAACAATAGTTAAACTTTTTTTTTTTAAACTTACTATAGTTTTTCAATTTTGTTCCACACAACTCGGAAGTATAGAATGTATGGTATAACTATCCTGGAAATTAAGAGATTCCCAAGTGTCAACTTAGTGGAAAACTATTCAACTGAAGAAGAGGTTGAAAAGCCTTGAAACCGTTTTGTTAACAAAAGGACATCTTTGTCTTTTCAATACTATATAGTTCACCTGATTTATTTAGTTGTAAAAGAAAATGTATTGTTTTACTTTCAAAACTAGTTTGAAAAATATACTTCTATTCTTTGTAACATCGCATCTTAGAATTTACAATTGGTCGATAACACCATCTTGGTGGATTTTCTCTGGTGTTCCCGTTTCCTCCTACAGCAGTGGTTCAACAGTAGAGCGCTCGCCTCTGGTGTATGGGATCACTGATTCGAACATAGCTCGTGCCAAATGGGCTTTGTGGTAGACAAACACCGTGTGTGGAAGTTTTCTTTGGATTCTCCCGTTTTCTTCCACTTTCCTCGTTCCACTATTTCATTCATCGTCTTCCTTAGCCTTGTGGAACTAGAATTTAATTTTGTTTTTCATTTATTTCCTGCATTTGTGATTTGTTTCCTTTAGCCTACAGGGCATAACGAGCGAACGTTTTAAGTACACATTTCAGTTTCCATTTCATTTCCAAGTTAGAAATAAGCTTTCATGATAAACACTTTCGGATAAGCAATTATGTGAACAAAATGGTACTTAGCGTGTAATCATCTTTAAGGTAACGGGTTACGGGTTCGATTCCTAGCGTAAGTACATTTGGTACGGATCTTGTATTAAACTATAGGTACACGTTTCATTTAACCTCAGGGTTGAAAAGAGACTTCTAACTCCGAAGACAATAAAAGGAAAAAAATCTCCACCATGAAAATAATCATAATCTGGATAGACTACTATTGATCAATAATCATATATTAATCAAACTTTAACTAACTATTACGGTAGTTTTTTTTTAACTAACTATATATATGTAACTAACTTCATTCGTCTGTTTTTGGAGTTAGTATCTTCTGCCTAAACGCCGACGATATATATATGAACTAATGTTTGAATCTTTCTTGTGACAGTTTTCAAGTCACATATAGTATAATAATAATGACCTATACATAAAACAGACAGGGGAAAACTGTCTTGTTTTCTTGCTATGGACTGATGTTAAAAAAAGTCTACGTCACACATAAGATACTGTTCATTACAAATTATATTCTTAATCCATATTCCAGACCAATCAGTTGGTATATTTGCATTATATTTCAGTGAATTACTCGGGATATAATTCATCTGAAAACCACGTTGAGAAAATAAGATTCATCAAAGAACGCAGAGGAAATCCAGAGAAAAGTCACACTATACAAAATATTGTGAATACAGAGATCGTAGTTTTATATGGACATTTACGTAACATTTTAGTTTAGTGCGATCTTTCTCTAGATCCCATCTGCGTTCTTTGATTAACCGTTCTTTCTCATGTACATTTCAAATAAATCATATACAGGATGTCTTAAAAGTCCCCTGACATAGGGTAACTCTGTTATTATCAGAGATACAACTGTCTCCAAATATTATGTTTTCAATCATATACCATATCATATACCATATAAGAAACCTGTATATCATATACCATATAAGAAACCAGCCTTCGACCTCTATTCAATAAAACTTATGCAAGGAAGCTAAATGTGATGAGAGATGAGACGATTTCGAAAGAAAATTCAGGAAGTTCATTAAGTCAAAAGAGTAACTTTCCAAATGTATTTATCTTTGTGTGTTAATACATTTAACCTTTTCTTATTGCAACACTTCAAAGACCGGTATCTTTCCCTTTATCTTTATTAAAAATCAGTTACCTTATTACTACGATTAAAGATCGAAATTCCAGGTGGTGGGGGGAGACAACGATTGCTTGACACTAGAAAATAATATTACTACAAAGATCCATTACAAATCCCACTTACGTTTCAATTTTTCTATTTCTCGGAATATTCTATCGACTAATCCGTGCAGTCTTGAATTCTCTTGAAGCACTACAGCCAAAGGAGATGATAAACGCTGACTAAGAGTCTGCAAAAGAAGTAATGAACAACTATATAATACTATATATATATATATATATTAACTATATAATACTATAAATGTTCTGACTTACATTACAGGCAATTGCAAGGAATTACGATTTATTGAACAGACAATGTGTTTGAGATATTAGCCAGAGCAGAAGTAAGCCAATCAAATACCACAAAGCTGCTGCCTACATCAATTGCTTTATTATTTATACGATTAGTATTTGGATAAATAGTCTGTATCAATTGAAACATGCCTATATAAATAAAATTGTTTACACGGTAAGCTGAAAAAAAGAAGTAACCTCCATCTTAAAAATTTACTCTTTTTCACTCAATTCTCTCCGATGTATTACTGGCACTTAATAATTTGTTCGCAGAAAGGAAACCGTTTTCTAGACCTCCCTCTGGCTGTATTGTTAACGTACGCGGTAGGTGAATGTTTCATATAGTCTCGGTACTAAAAGAGACGCTGTCAATTCCAAATCAACCATTAACCAACTATTAACCGTTTCCTTAATATAGAATAAAGAAAATTTTCCTGATATTTTACTTACTTAAGGCCAAAATTTGATCAAGGATATCTGGTCACGAGATTAATTTACGTATAATAGCGGAAGTTATTTTTTTTTTAGGAGAAATTTTTAAAAAGATTCGCCGGAGTGAATAAAATGCAAAAGTTCTTGTAGAACTGTAAATATATTTCGGGAGCATAAACTCTTTAAAAAAAATCGCTTTGAAAACAGTAAAGAAATTATTAACGTGGCCTGAAGTTTATACGTAAAGTCATGTTCAACAGTCGATAATAATCCATTGTATTTAATTAAAAATAAAAAAACTAATTAATATTACTGCAAGAAAATGGCGTTTTCATTTATCAATTTGCAGCTCATTTTTTTTAATAAGAAAAAGTAATAATGATAATAAACTAAAGAATAATTATAATCCTTACTTGTCCTGAATCCTCTTCGCCACTTGAATTATCTTCACAGTCACTAGAATTAAGAGGTGGGTGAGATGTTGCGAGGAACCTATTTCGTCGTAATCTATGACTTAAAGAATACGGTGCAGGCAATCCTAATGAGTGCCATCTTGCTTTACGGGAAGGACCAAGTAGTCGATGGAGAACCTGCAATGACAATAAATACGAAAATCATGTAAGTTATTTTAAATAACTCAGAATGAAGCATGACCAAAATTCAAATACCAGTACTATTCTACATGTTTTGACATGTTTATCGCCGGTAAAATGTATCATATTTCAGGTGAGATTCTTCCTCATGAATTACTATAAGAATATTTGAAGCACCATTTGACATACTTGCTGAAGGCAAGCGAATTCTTAGCTTTCGAAGTCTTTGTTACCTTAAAAATGAAGATGGCCCACTCGGGTTCTCAACTTTACAATTACAGGGTTCCTACTGATCTGGAGAAATCTATTTCCTTGACTTCTCTCTGAATTTCCCTGATCTTTGGCAGGAAATTTCCTTACTTTCATAACAAGTGTCGGATGACGTTGACATATAAATAAGGAATAAATAACGGTGAATATTTATATATTAGAACATTTATTCTACAGAGACAACAGTAATAAAAATACAATTGCATGTAGAAGAAAAAACAACAATAAAAAACAAATATGTATTATAATGGTTGGCTAAGCTGAAATTGGTGTACAATTAATATTAGAAAAATAAATTTTACAAAATTTCCCTGACTTTCGCTGAGCTTCTGACCTGCATCATTTTCCCTGACTTCCCTGATCAGTAGGAACTCTAAATTATCATAAACGTTTTATTTTCACAGTTATGTTTAGAGTAAAATACGAAACACTATGTAGTGTACTGTTTTAAGCATTGAATTCAGACTCGTTACCAAGATATAAATATGTTGGCAAGCATTATTGCACACATAAATTTATGACTGAAAAGTATATTTGACTCAAATATTTCTTTCATGCTGTTCTTCCAGAGTCTTGAAATTTTGATAGTCATTTAATCAGCGCAGGCATAGCATAGCAATCTTATATTGACAACGATAACGTATTTCTTTTTTTCTTTTTAAGCGATTTAGAGATACTTTTTTTTTTTTTTTTTTTTTTAAATTACAGATTCAATATAGATTAATCATTCAGATATTATAGACAGATTCATATATATTAACTGGATTGCAACGAAGACCTAAAATGAGGATGTAATGTTTTGTAACAAATTATGTGTGTGTGAGTACGTTTTCTAAATGTGTTCTTCTCACGTAAAGCACACACACATACGGCTCGAGATAGTCATCAGACGAATGATGTGTCGATACGATTCGTCATAATATCAGGAATAGCAGCGTGTGTATATGACGTCACACTATGCCAGAAAAAAAAAAAAAACAAATACCAAAAGGTCACTGACGCATTTCCTGCGTTACTTCACGACAGGGCTTGGTAAGGAAATTTTGAAAATATGTACTTTATGAGCGTTTGACAATGTGTATTGAAAAAAATATATATATCAATGAATTATTTCATTACAAATAAATAAAGAAAAATCTTGAATACGATTCAGAAAAAATATTGAAAAATGCTTTTGATTAAAGTAAATATTTTTTTCAACTATAAACTCAAATATGTATGTATAATCGTTGCATTATTATTACTATTTTGCAGTTTTTACACACTTTTTTTTTAATTATCTAGTTCTTGCTTAAATACTTAACATTTACTCAATCAGTTCAAAATTGATTAATACATCAATAACCTGAAAACAGTAACCGAGAACACTGTATGCGTAGGTAAGGACTGGGTTCAGGGTACCGATATATATCATATATCAAGATCCATGTTACTATAGCAATGAGGCGTTTTACGCTCCTTAGTTTTAGTGGTACTTTTTTTTTTAAAAATATATTATTGCGAGAAAGAGTACTTGGCGCATGAAGTTCATCCCCTAGGTTTCGAAAATGAAATGAAATCCTTCAGTTTAACGTCCTACGAGTATGCCCTTTAGCCTAAGGGAGAAGGATGATTAAGGCAAGTGAATGACGATGGAAGAATTGGTGGAATGAGAAAGTGGGAAGAAACGGGAGTATCCTGAGAAAAAAAATCCACGGACTCGATCCCGCCTTCCTTCCTTTTTTTTTTTTTTTTTTTTTTTAAGATTCTGTTATTATACCCTATTTTTTCTATCTCTAGGTCTGGGTAAACTCATTTCAGACGAGACATTTTTGAGATTGACGGCTATCATTACATTCAGTGTGTATGACTGCATACCAGTAGCAAACGAACTACCTGGATGGCTATATAGTTAGCACTTGTGCCAGGGAGGACCACATATAGGGTAATTCAAAAACAAATAATAGTAGCAAAAAAGTTGGGTCAACGTAAGGTTATCATTGGAAGATTAATTGTCTGATTGTTCTATTGCACAGCCAGTTATTTTCCTACGTAGTTTAACCTAAATCTGCGCAATTTCTACAAAAAGAAAGAAAGTCCAACTTTGGGAATATGTATTCTGACCCATTCTGCAGAGCCGATGTAATTTTGTATTAGAGACAGCATGGGAAAATGTTTCTTAGCCGAAAAGTAGAATATTTCATATACTATCGTCATGACATATAATATCGTCATATATAGTACATATACTATATACTATATTCATATACATTCATATACTATGATTTTTTTAAAAAAATCATCATCGATACAACGGTTTTCAGTGTTTACATTGGTCAATCATTTGCCAACATTAGCCCAACCGTTTTTGGTATTGCTCTATATGTGTACCCTAGTCTCCAAACAAAAATAATTCTGGCTTCATACTTCTGCGAGAAAATATATATAAAATGTCAATTCATAGAAACTTACCCTCATGACTTCATATTTGACTAATTGAGCGTTTCCATCCAATGCAACAAATAAACAGAAAGCTACCAGCGCTTCTTCATGTCGACCCAGAGCAGAGAGGGCAGCACCTCTGTGATAATAGCCCTGCAATAAAGGGAGGAAATATACAATGCAATACAAATTACAACAATATCCAGAGTTTTATTTTCAACTACAATATAGTTTTTTGAGTGACAAAAATAATTTAAGCTGTTATTTATATATTTTTGAAAGTTTATGGTAAACTCATAATACACGTATCATATCTGGGTTCTGGCGTACACTTATCATAACCCTTCTCAATTTTTACCTTCGAGATCTGCTACTGCTGAAAAGCTTTGGACCTTCTAGGAAATAAATTCCTACGTATGTGCCTGGTTTCTTCCTTCAATTTGCAGCGATAAAATTTTAATTATTGCAGGTATGACTCCCCTCAACAGCCGCCACGAAAACATTCTCAAATAACATTGCAATACAATTTATAAGCTTCATTGCTTTATTCTATTATATCGCAGAATATCTTGTAAAAATTTTACGTATCACGTGGCGTAAAATCTGACTTTCCTTATTACTATATTAAAACGAAAGAAGAAAAAAGTTATTTTACGAAATTAATGGATATAACAAGCATTTCCATTTGATAATAGTGTGTATTTCTTACTTAATCAGAAGTTACAGAATATTTAGTGACAGTTGCATCAACTTATTCTGTTATCCTTTTTACTTCCATATGTATTTTTTTAACGAGTTATTTCGTTTAAAACGAAAATGGCAAGTCTTGCTTGCTCAATCGATGCTTATATCAAAATGTTTGTGACGTAATTATATTGTTATTCTTATTCTCTCCTGATACATTCTATTTACATAACGTGGCATTGCATCTCGTAACGCTATTACAACAAAAGGATTGTAAATTGCATAAATAAGAAGATTCCTGTTATGTTCACCAGAAAAAGAAAAAAAAAAACAACCTTCTTGTTAATGAGTACATAAAAGAAATGGTAAAAATTTCGTAAGAAGTAAGTGTTGACGCATTAATACGTGAATAAGTTTCTTTCTCTCTAAGATCGAACCTACGCAATAGTACTGACTATTAGTTACGATAGAAGCAATTTTACTTCTACTTTAGTTATACACATCACTAGGAATTAAAGACTGCTGTTATGAGCTACACGTATTTCCTTTCAATTTACAGAATACTAGCAGAATGACCGTTCTTCGCACGGAGAGAATACATTTCGTTTTGGACACAAAACGGCACTAAAACAATCACCAATCAACTTAGGGATCAAAAAAAAACTATGAATTCGAGACTAATATCGGTCATCGGTCATTTTCAATTATTTTTACATGTTACCATCCTCTCTTAGGAGTACTAATGGGGGCTGAATTTGAACTTAAATGGCATCGGAAATGTCACTGTTCATCTCAGCGACCCCGAAAATTATGGATTCAACACTAAGATACGCCATTTTCGATCACTTTTATATATCTCCCCCTCCCTCACATTGCACCATCAAAGTGAAATCATAAAAACCATCCCGCGCTTGAACCTCATCTATGTTGAAAATTTTGATGGTGCAACTGGATTGGTGGTTCAAGATTTATTAAGTCACAAACATGGTCACTTTCATTTTTATTTATATGGATAGATAGATAGATAGATGAAAGCATATTTTTTTTCGATCACTGGTTCTTACTATTTTTAACTAACAGCTTGTTGATATAACCTTGCAAACTGTCTTATTGATCTACTATTGATTGGATTGATTCTTTTCATATCTTTCAGCTCCAAGGCTATATAAAACATGGACCTACAGTTTAATGTCGTATCCCAACCACCCTTTCGTAGGGAAAAGAAGACGGACAGTAGCGAATCTAGCCCGGGGCCGGGGGGCCTACGACTCCCCAGTTTTTTGAGTGACAAAAATAATTTAAACTATTATTTATATATTTGTTGAACGTTTATAGTAAACTCATGATATACTTATCATAGACTGGGTTCTGGCTGGCCCCTCCACCTTTTTACCTTCTAGTTCCGCCACTGAAGACGGATAGTCAATGACAGTTCTGTTTCGTTAATGTTTTTCAAGTTTAACGTTCATTTTCAGTACTCACGTGGACCTACAGTTCAAACTGGAGTCTCAACCATCATAATACGTTTCAAATTTTAATGCCCTCACACTGGGAATTGAACCTGAGACCACATTCGTCAAAGTCGAACGCACTAACCATCAGACCATCGGGAGCACAATCGATGAAATGAAACGAAATCTTTAAGTTTTACGTCTCACGGCTATACCGGCTAGGCTAAAGGAAAAATGAAATGAAATCTTTAAGTTTTACGTCCCACGGTTATGCCGGTTAGGCTAAAGGAGACGGTGATGATGAGAGATGAGTGAAATGGTGGAATGAAGAAAGTGGGAGGAAACGGGAGAACCCCGAGAAAACCCACGAGCACAGTGTTTGTCCACCACAAAGTCCACACGGCGCGAGCTGGGATCGAACCAGGGACCCCAAGCACCGGAGGTGAATGCTCTACCATTGAGCCACCGCGGCTCCCGCAATAAATGAAAGTGAATGAGAATTGATGGGATGGCAATGTGGGAGGAAACAGGAGAATCCGAGAAAACCCACGGACACGCTGTTGTCCACCACAAACTTACATCACCTAGGATCGAACGAAGGATCCTTTCACACCACAGGCGACCATGAACTACTGATGATTTCTCACTTCTCCCTTAAAAACGTTGGGATTGCAGGCTGAACAATAGTTTTCAATTGTTAAAGAAAGAACAAAAATAAAAATAAAAAAACTTTTACTTAACCAAACGATAAGCAAACTTTGCTCTTGATTCTAAAGTGCTGACGTCACATGATCACCATATTACATGCACAATTTATTTCTTATTATTCCAATTTTTTATTGCGTTGAAGTATGTTCCCACGCCACCTATATTGGCAAATAAAATAGACTGTTACGATAGGAATGCAAAGTATTACGTAATCCGATATTCTTTGCTCAGAAGCATAACGCTCTCATTTAAGCCTTTATCACATTCGAAACGCTTTCAAAAACGTATTTACAAAACATGTGATAACGTTAATTTACTTAAATCCATCCAACTTGTGTTCTATGCGTTAATATTCTCAATATCAATTTAATTACTTTTTATACATATACCTCTGTTGCTGTTTTTTTAAAACCCATTTATCAAAAGTCTCATGTGATAAATCAACAGCTCAAAGAAAAATTGTTTTAAAATAATATCTTACATAACCACAGACAAATCGTGTTTTATAAGCCAAGAAATACGTATAAACCTACATGTTAATGCTACGGCAATTTATGAATTTTCCCTTTTTAAATGGGTTTGACCTTGAGAAAAGTCTCTCGCAAAAATACTTATAAACATTTATATTTTATGCAGCTGAAATATATTCTGTTTTCCTTAATGATTATTTTAACCTGTTCTAAATCTTAATTTTTAACCTTTCCTTATAAACAGCACATCCTAATAATAGACGCGTGAATAACGTCGCTACATGTACAATAAAGTCCTTGAACAGTTGCACACGCACTTAAGTTTTCCTTTTTTATACATTTTTAGTAAATACCGTATTCATGAAGCGCATTGTGAGTTCTTAGGATTGTATGAGGTCAAATGGAATTAAAGTTATTGTCAAATCCTCCCGTTAATAAGGATAATCGTTTTCCTAGACATGGCTAAGCGGTTATCGTACGCGCCTTTGGCGTGGAACACCCGGCTTTAATTCCCGGTGGGAGCTCATGTGGTTCGGATTCCACGTTAATCAGTAGGTCCCGTTTCATATAGCCTCGCTGCTGAAAGGGACGCTAAACTCAAAATCAACTCAACTCATATTATCCTCTTCATTTTTTCTTTTCTATATATATAGGCCATATATATATATATATATATATATATATATATATATATATATATATATATATTCATTCCATTCCACTGACAAGTGAGAACCGTTGCTGGAGATTATGCTTGTGGGTGCATTGAAAACAAAGAAAGAAAAGAACCGTCCAATTACATTACTGTTAACTGTCTATATATATATCTATATCTATATCTATATCTATCTATCTATCTATCTATCTATCTATATATATATATATATATATATATATATATATATATATATATATATATATATATATATATATAACACTTTGTTTTCTTCTAATAATAGAGCCTTATGCACGACCCTTTCGGGGAAGTAATACTTTCGGAAGTATTTTTTCGCGCCCTATCTTAGCCAACTGTCAAGTGTGACGTATCACAGTCAAGGTGGAACAAAACAAGCCTTGCGGGTCTTCTAACTCCCTTCGCTCGCTGCCGCTATGTTTCGTAACGTAAATAAATTATTTTCATCTTATTTTAATGAAAAAAGTGTTATGAATTTTTAAAAAAATAAAAATCGAACTTTCCTTGAGTTGGGTTTGAACCCACGCCAAAACAGACTAATTACTAACCCGCTCAGCTACGAGGGGCGACAGCATGTGGCGTTTCCTTTCTGCTATATGTGTGCTACGTGGCGAGAAATAGATAACGCCAACCAATCAGAACTGTGTACTTCCTAATTCCGGAAGGATTATTTCTCCGAAGGAGTCGTCCTTACGCAGAGTCGTTTTGACGCGTCATCAGTACCATACTAGAGAATTCGACTAACATGTTTCCTGCAGTAGTCAGGACTTTAGTATGACGCTAATCTATGTCAAAACGACTCTGCATGAGGCGGATCGTCTTTAACGAATACTTGCGCCTCTGTAATTTAGTCCAGGAGCCTTTGGTACCAGTTTTCGCAAAAATTTCTCGCTCTAACACAACGCAAGACGCGAAAAATAGAAAACAATTATAACTGCTACGCCTATCATCGCAAACTAAAGCACAGATTTTGCATTGCTTTGAGGCAAACCGTTACGGAATTAAGCCTCATTGAATTATGGAGGAAAGTATTATTTTCTTACGTTTGAAATGAACTAAAATTTCATCGTTTTGATCTTACTGATTTCTTCTGTTTAGAAAAAGTCGAGTTAAATGTCCTTTCCTTTGTGATAGATAGAATTTGAGTAGTATTTAATTTTTCTATAACGCAAATGCATTTTGACACAGCAAGGGACATTTTAACTAGGCTTTAAGAAGGAATCAGTAAAATGAATAGCTCTAATTAACTACAGCAAAGAAGTTAAATCCATTTCATAAGTTAAAAAACAAGGTCTTATCTTTCTTTTTTAATTAAAAAGCATAAAAAAGTATAATGAACAGGTTCTTACCTTATTCCAATCTGGTCGCAACCTAAGGACTTTGTCGGCATCAGCTAATGCTTCCTCGTACTTGTTAAGAGAATAAAGCGTGTGAGATCGACTGCTCAGCAGTAAATGATTATTTGGTGCTAGAAAGAGAAGAAATTAACAGACACTGGTTAGAAACTATTAATTTTTAATAAATGTAAAAACACTTTTAATTCAAAAGTAGATTTATACATATATTATGATACCAAAACAAACACTTTTCCCTGTAGCAGCACAGCACAGACAGTAGGTGCAACAGTGGGAAACAGTACGCTAACCAATTGCCAACGCTGGCTCGTACGTTGTAATTAGCCTCTTTGCCGAGCATTCGCCAACCAACTCAAAAAAGTAAAATTTTTATATTGGGAATGCAAGGCCGAAACTACTGGTTAAATGACAGTAAATTGTTGGTTGACTAACATAGCTTTAAACTACGTTGGTCCACATTTTTTTTTTTTCAATTTTGTTTTCAATCAGCAATTCCCAACCATATGCCAACGATTAACCAATGCAGACTCGAACAAGTGTGCTGCTAGGGATATTAATCTTAAGTATGAGGACTGTAACAATGCGTAATGATTACACTTACGCTAAAACGTGTAGTGATTGAATTTACACTAAAACAACAGCTCGTGCAACAGCTCGTGATTATATTTAGGCTAAAACAACGAATAGTGATTAATTTTAACAATGGAAGAAGTGAATCTCAGTAAAATTCATCGTCGCGTACAAGCTTTTCATAATTAGGCAACTAGAGATCGAAGTATAGTGAATAGATAGGTATTGAAGTTATATTATGTCGCTCCGAACTTTTAACATGTAGCCAACCCACCATCGCGTGCGTCGACCTACTTCACGTGAAATTCCGTACGAGCTTGAACAGTGTTGGCGAGTTCTTCCGGTTCTGTCCACTGTATTACTGTAATGTAATATTATATATCTATACGTAATTATCAAAATCATGGAAATTGATGTAGAATGTGAAGATTTGAAAAGTTTTGATAGTGCAGCACCATGAAGATACATAAGACGTGAACCTACACATGTATAGGTTGAGAGAGATCCAAACTACATAACCTGCCACATTCGAGCTCGATTCTCAATGTATGTTTTCGTGGCTTAGATCCCACGTCAAGTTATATGCCCACGACTCATAAAGCCTTGGTGTCGTAAAAGGACGTTGAATTCAAACTACAGTGAAGCACAGTGGCTCAGTGCTAGAGCGCTTATTTCTGGTGCAGAGATCCCTGGTTTCAATCTAAGGTCATGTGTATGTGCCGGATAATATCCTGTCAATAGGTTTTCTCGGCATTCTACCGTTTCCTCCTACATTTCACCCCACTAATTCTTTCATAATCCTTCACTTTTATCACTTGAGACCGCAGTGATTCAGTCGCAGAGTGTTCGAATCTGGTGGGTGGGTTTGCTTGGAGTTCTTCCATTTTCTCTCACTTTCTTCATTTCATTCATTCACATCATCACCATCTCCTTTAGCTTCCACGGCATAATCATGGGAAGTAAAATTGAAATATTTCATTTCAATTCACTTCCAATAATCATCCGCCTTTCTTAAACCCTAAATGAAAAACTATGGGATTTTTCAAATCAAACTACTGCGTAGAAAAAAAAAAAAAAAAGTAGTGTGTTACAAAACGAAACTTTCGATGCTCTCAAGACACACTATACACAATATACACCAATTGTTACGTACTATATAAACATTAAATAAACATTTTCAAGAGGTGGAAAAACAAGATACAAATATCCTCTAAGGCCTGGACTATACGGACACTACAAACACGGCGTCAAGAAGAAAACGCAGCGTTAACGCCGACCTATTGGAACAATGGCTATTACCATTGGATGAACTCGACGAAAGTTTTCAACGCGGAGCGAGGACCGAGTGTTGAGGATATTAAACGTGTCTGTGAGCGATATCAACAGGGCCCGGATCTTGTTGACAAGTCAACTTTTTTCTGTTACGCATATGACAAGGCAACTTCAAATAAAAATGTTATCCTTCAACTCAAGGTTCTAAAAATATATTGTCTTAGGGTCAACTTTTGGTCACTTTTTGCCGTTTTGAAGTTTCAGGTCATTTTTTAATATCTTAAGGTGACTTTCAGGTCACTTATGGTCTTTTTAGTCTTTTTCTTGTACATAAAGAAATCTTAAAATGAGCACTGTTCACGGATTTGAAAAATATGAAGTTATCTCTTTTCCTGGTTCCTGATTATTGGGGTGGAAAACTGCATTCCTAAGAAGCTAATGAACACTAAGCTGTAGCTGGTTGACTAGGGGTAGGGGTTGGTCGGTGGCCAAACAGATGGTTTTAGATCATTTACCACATAGGATGTGATTACGTGAATAACTAACAATGGATTAGAAGACGTACAAAGATTTTAAACGGGGTTTTTATCTATTATTCTCATGTATACACTCTACACTTGTGAACTTCTATTGTTTAAGTGTGTTTCCTAGTTTCAAATCGGGAGTGAATTGACGCTTTCAGTACTTACAATGCCGTACAATGGCCTGATCCGTAGACTGCAACTAACAAAACAAAAGTTTTGAAAATGTCAGAAATGGTAATTAAAATCTAATAGATATTCAAAAATGACAATGTTTAACGAAATAAACGTTTAAAAAAACATATTTTAGGGTCAATTTTTGTAGGTCACTTTTTAGAAAATTTTAGGTCAACAAGATCCGGGCCCTGGTTATCAAAGTGGTGCTGGTAGTGTACACGTATACGAAAGTAGAGGACATTTAGAAATGTTCAGTGGCGTGGACAAGAGTAGCGGGTTATGAGCAGCTTCACAATTTAATAGAAGGTAGGCAAATTTCAAAAATGTAACCCACAAGATTAATACAACGATTTATTGCGTACAGAAAGTTTTCGAAACTTGGAAGCAATAAGTAGCATCCTTCCGGTACGAAGTTTAGTGTAGTACTACAAAAGCGATGAGAGAATACAGAATTGAAAAGGGGCCTATTTTAAGTTATTGAAAAGAGGTTTTGAAATACGGTCCATACGCTGTATATTTAGAGTCCGTAATGCCCGCTTTTCTGCATTGCCAACGCCTCGTTAACTGCGTCCGCATAGCCTAGCCCCAATGATGCGCCCATTCAAAATAAGCAGTTGTTGCGGTGGGTAGTACATTTTCAAGACCTCGTACTTAGAGGAGGTGACGTGGTCACCACAACACTATGGCTGACTTCTTCCATCTCCCTGGTTTTTCTCCAAGTACTAATTTGACAGAGGTTGATGTACTCCTAAGTCACATTCGGGAAAATCTAGAGTGAAAAAAAAAAAATTGTTGGCCCTTATCAGCGATCGAATCCGGACCGTCGGTTGGCAGGAAGATTACTTCCAACTATGCTACCGCGATGGTTCTGTTAAGGATAGGGGAGAGAGGACCGTAATTCAAGTGCGATCCGGACTTTCTCACTTTTCAATCTCATTTGCAGTGAAAATGGCTGTACATGCTAGGCGGAACCTCTACGAGAGCAGAAACCAGACTATTAATTGCTTCTTGGTACTAAATGGCCTCGTGTTTCCCAAAATTCTCAAGATCATTCTTCAAACATTCCATTAAAAAAAAAAAAAAAATACTGTACTTGTTGCTGTGGTTATCTTCTTCCAGAAGTGATCCAAACACCGTATTCTCACAGGACGCGTTTCATATTTCAAAATACTCTATATGGCAGAGATACGGGGTTGAGGTACGATGATTATAATGTCCGTTCCACATAATCTGTTCTAATCCAGTGCATGAAGGGCCGTGGTAGCTCAGCGGTAGAGCGTTCACCACTGCTGTATGAAGTCCCTGTTTCGATTCCAGCTCGCCCCAAGTGAGCTTTGTGGTGGGCAAACACCGTGTGCGGCCGTGGCAATCCAGTTTCCCTCCCCCCCCACTTTCTTCATTCCACCATTTCATTCATTTCTCATCATTACCGTCTCCTTTAGCCTACATGGCAGAACCGTGGGATGTAAAGATGAAAGACTTCATTTCATTTTTCCAGTGCATGGAGAACGTCATCCTATCAGCGACATTTTTTTACTTTTCAACTGTGCATTATACCTTGTTACAAGTGCATGCTTTGCTCTCATCTCAACTGTATCCCTCGTACCCATGGTTAATGTGAGCGCCTATTGGAGAACCAAGTTTCATTCAACTTGAGTTTATATAAATCCATGTCTTATACAGCCTTGGCGATAAAAAGGACGTTAAAGTGGAACCCAACAACCAATCAAAATTAACATTTTATATCATTACATATTTCTGCTTTCGAAATATGTAATGATAAAACTAAATTGCAACGCAAAATACCATATGCTGTCATTTCATGCCATATGTTATGTAAAACATTGAAGACCCAGCCATCATAACAGCATCAATTGACTTGAGTCATAAAAAAAAAAACACATTTTTTGTAATTACCAGCACTTTTTTCTTTCTTTTGCAAATGCTGAAGATATAGTGTGCTGTGTAGGATAAGCGGGTGAAGGGGGCAGGAGGGTAGAATGACCTTCTCTCCCATGTTCACTTTAATTTAGTTCTTTCACGTTACGTAAATGGCGCGAAACTTTTTTTTTTCTGTTGGGAAAGAAGAAAAAAGAGTAAACGTATGTAAAGGGCAGTTTTTTAATCCTCTTTTCTTCTTCTAACGGATGTCGCTTCTGAGTACGGTTGCGTAATTCACGTGGCCGGGCAACAACGGTGCTTACGTAAGCCAAAGCCAATGCTTTCGGCGTTCTCGTTCGCTTCAGATAGATCAATAAAGAAGAAGGGCGGTCACATGCATTGCATACACTGCACACCCCCACACCAGCACCCGGAGACCCGTGCAACTCTACTAAATAGTCTGCTTTCAGACATTGTTTTTTGTCTCAAATAATAATGAAACAACGAGTATACCCAGGGCTGGCCTTAGGCAATTCTCCGCCCAGTGCGATGGCTTTTGCCGCCCCCTTTCTCCAGACAAAACAAACCTCAAAGTCCACGATTTTAAGTATGCTACTCCCTTGTGAACAACAAAGGGGAGGGGGGAAAGCACTCGCACTTAGAAATGCCTAAACACTACAAATACACTCTGTTTTTGTCTTTAAATAATAATTTATTATGTTAGTGAAAGATAAAGCAAACACACCTGCAAATGAAGGATGGTAATCTTTATAGCCTATATACTAGTATATATATAATATATACTAGTGGTGGATCCAGGATATGATCAAGGGAGGGGCTAATCCATATTTTGCCGTTTTATCCAGTGTAAAGTAAGATTGAAGCCCATTTTATCCAGCGTATACCTGAACGTCAAGAGGGGGTTATAGCCCCTACAGCCCCCCTTGGATCAGCCTATATATATATATATATATATATATCCTACAGATTTCAATATCGAGATTCAATTTCAATATATCAGTTTGCAATTCTAGTGCAACAAACTCTTTTATCTTTATTTCTTGATTTTCCTTCTACATCTGTTATTTTTTAAAAGTTGTTTCTACCTTCAATGATAAGGAACTTGTTTCTGACTAGTTTTCATATCAAAACTGTGATAACTAACTAAACGGAACAGATATTCGTTCCTGTTGGAGAATTAAGCTCTTGCATTTGACAACAATCAAGCAATTTATGTTGGAACTTGTTTGACCATTTGCTTCTACAGTGTCCATGTGACCTTCATGGTCAGTGTAAAAAATCGATTTTCTCGAAATCTACGCATGAGGATTTACATCCACCAATCTCATTTTGTTTAGCTTAACGAATTCAATTAATTGGTAGCTATATGTTTCATAGTTCGACATCTTTTTTCGTTAATACCTAATAATATTGAATTAACTATTATTAATGTTATATCTATGTATATAAAAGAATGTTTGTAACATTTGTGTATGTTTATGAAAGTATGTTTGTAACGTTTGTGTATGTTTATGAAAGTATGTTTGTGACTTCGTACCTGTTGCACTACCCGACCGATCTCGATCAAATTTTCCACATAGATGAGGGTCGGGCCTGGGATGTTTTCTTATCATTTCAATTTGACGGTACAACGCAGGGGAGGTGAAGGTTGAGAGATATATACAAAAATGATCGAAAATTACCTATATTAGTGCCAAATCCATAGTTTTCGGGGTCGCTGAGAGAACAGTGACACTTCCGATGCCGATTAAATCCAAATTCACCCATTTATGTCCAAATTAAACGTATTCTCCCCGCGCGAGGAAGAGGTACTCTGCTAGTATTATCTATAGAAAATCCTAGAAGATATTAATCGCCTTGTCAAATCAATTGAGCGCTCTATTCCTAGCTTTGTGCCTACAAAAGATCATAGCCAATTATGAAACAACCTTAGTTTGAAAAAGAAGTTATAAATTTAATTTCATTCAAAAGAAAAAGAAAAAAAAAAGATAGTAGTAGTTCCTTCCCCTTTACAAGGTTAGGTAACAATATTATAGATCGTTATCTGGTGAATGTATTGAGCAAGTCGTTTCTGCATTTGCGTCAATGTTATATAAAAATGTCTACCAAGATAATAAATTCCTCGAAGATGACATTTAATGCTACTTCAAACACTGTTTTTGTTCTTTTAATAATCTGTCATTGCTGAGAAAATCACTAGTAATTGTTGTTAATTTTTTTATGTACATTTTATAGATAAAAGTACTTGTGTCATTTAAAAAAAAATCACTTTTCGGGTCATTGTACTTCGAGAAAATTGTCATTAGACATGTGGCGACATCTGGTAAAACTCGTAATTCATTAGCTTTCTTCCGCGTAACTTCGGAATGAATTCTGAAGCCTTTTATCATGGAAAGCTTAACTGAGGACAAGATATTGAGGGTTATATATATAACCCAAAAGATATTTTTCTCACATACAGAGCTACCAATTTCAAAACTTAAACAGCCATTTTATTCTTTAAAAAAATGTCCACAGTTTAGCAATGTAATAACAGTACGATCTAGTACAACTAAGACAAAAAGTATGTACCATACGTAATAAGGTAGGTTACATGTGTAAATCCTGTAGTTTTTGGACTTAACGTACAACCCTTGTAACATCTTCCAGCAAACGTATAACTGAAAACATAGGCTACATTTATACGTACTATCCGTCCGAAAAAAAAAAACTGCATATAGGCGATCAGGTTCTCACATATAGATGTACGTATATAACATACCGCTGAAGTACAGGGTGTCCGAGAAGTCCTTCCCTGATTACAGAAATTGATAACTCAGGCTAGAAATAAGATAGAAATATGAAACTGGTGTTGAATTGTTTACAAACTATAAAAGTTTTGGTCACATCAGTACACTTCCACATGAGCACCCTTGGTAGCACATAGCACATCTAGGCGATATTCAATTTCCATCCACACATGCTGAGGTTCTTGGTCGACCAGACCTCGGAAGGTCAGCAACCGACCCTGTGTTCTTGAAATTCTCATACCAGGCTTTAATGCTCTTGACATCAGGTGGAGTCCTCCCAAATGTTGTCTGGAACTGTCTCTGCACCGTGGTTGGTGATCGTGTCTCATGGTACCACAGGACACACTGTGCCTTCTCCTGGTTGGTTGGCATGGCTTCTTGGGCTTCTTACTTACGTACTACAAACCTAACACAGACAAAAACTTTTATAGTTTGTAAACAATTCAACACCAGTTTCATATTTCTATCTTATTTCTAGCCTGAGTTATCAATTTCTGTAATCAGGGAAGGACTTCTCGGACACCCTGTATGTAATATACGTATGCGTATGTATTATACGGAAGGCTGTTAGATGTCAGACATCCTGCAGCGGCACGATGTAACATCTGAGTGGGAAAAAGGCAGTATGTATGAGCATATGGATAACATATGTTCCGTACAAATTTTCGTAATAAACATAAGGATTCCGTATATCTGTACAATAAACCACTGTTCAGATAACGAATTTTTCTCGGTCTAAAATACTTACTTTATGTTATCACACAAGTTTCAAGACTGTAAGTCTATTTGAAACTCATGAATTGGAAATATTAAGAACAATGGTTTTTCCAAGCATACTTACGTATTTTCGGAATTTGTCTCCCTCACTCATCCGAAGGTATGATCAATTAAATTGGAATCGTCGGTAATATGTCACTTTCTTTAATACGTAAGACCAACACCAATGATCGTCTATGTCCTTCCTTCGGCCAACATATTTTATAGTAAAAATTTTCTCTATTTTAAAAACCTCTCCCGAGACAAAATGTTATGGAAGAAACCCTACGTATGAATATTTTTATTACGGTCAGTAAGTTGTGCGTTCTTCATCACTTTAATTATTAAAAAAAAAAAAAAAAAAAAACGAAGTTATTCTAACAAAATCACAATGTAAACAACATAATGACAACGTGATAATGGTTTCGAATATTTGTTCTTTCATGTTATTGTAGTTATTTCAACCAAATAAATCACTGTTTCCAACTCGATATCGAGGGAAGATATTGGGGAAGCGGGAGGGGAAATTGACCCTTCACTTTCATCGATATCCTCAAATTTACACAGGATAAAACAAAATTAAAGTAATTTTCCGTTCCCACACATACATATATATACAGGGTGGTAAGAAACTATTTGAAGAAACTTCGGGAGCTGATTCTCGACACCGAAATTAGCAAAAAAGTCCTCTGGAACATTGGTCCGTGAGGGATTAGTTTCGGCGATATAAGGTGCCGAAAGCGTGGGAAAATGAAATGCAGAGGGCTGCAATTCAAAAACAACGCAACGTAGAGAGTGGTTTAAAACATGACACTCGAAGTCATATCTGCTCAATTGAACAATGTATGTTTCAAATTTCCGCAAGATGTGTGCGACGAATTCCCCAAAGGAACATAGGGATTATTTGCCAGGTTATAGGGAATCCCAAAGTTCCTTTGGGGAATACGTCCCTCACGTTGCGTTATTTTTTAATTACAGCCCTCTGAATTTCATTTTCTCACGCTTTCGGCACCTTATATCACCCTAAGTATCCCTCACTGACCAAAGTTGCAGATGACTTCTTCTGCTGATTTCGATGTCGAGAATCAGAGAATCAGCTCCCGAAGTTTGTTCAAATAGTTTCTTACCACCCTATATATATATATATATATATATATATATATATATATATATATATATATATATATATATATATATATATATATATATATATATATAAGTGTGCGTGCGTGTGTGTGTATTATTGTATTATACGAGGATCTATACTGTATGGATGAGCGATTTTTTTTTTTTTTTTAGATATCATTATGGAAGTATGGAAAAGAATGAGAAAGTGTCCGGATGGAACGAAAATTCCATGAGGACATGTTAGCGAAGGTTGGAAATAAATGGAAAGAGAAAAAGAAACTGGATAAGAATTGTATGAGAAGAAATTGTTTTATTAAGAATGTGATAAAATGTTGATTCTATCGCAAGCGATTCATTATTACTTCTATTAATGCATTTCTATATGACCTTCTACCGTAGTTTATCCAAAACTCCTAACCAACACATCTGATCGCAACTTTGTTTCAACTTCCTTGTTGATCAGATGAAAATGAGACTTCACGGCACCGCCTTTTAATCTATACTTATCAAGGCCGTGCAAAGATCTCCTCAGCAATAAAACCAACTATAAACAGATGCACTTCGTTTTTCATCCTTGAGCCCAATACATAGTTCATGATAACACTTTTATTATGGCATAATGCTGGTGCTATTATTAGTATAGGGAAGTAGGTAAACATACATTGCCTTCACTGTTATTAGGTGTATTTTGTAGCTAACCACATTCTTATGTTTCTATCACTTGGACTTTTAGGAGTAGGTTTTTAAATGTTTTAAGAATTCAGCCCTGGTTAAAATTACAGATCCTGCCCCTTCCCCAATTTACTAAAAAAAGCGGTTCGTTTTTAAAAAAAAAACAATTAAACTTCATTTTTTATTCATGCAGTTACTCGAATTCACGAACTACAGAAAAATTTCTTTGGTATCCAACTTCATTCCAACCGGACCGTGCTGAGTTTTCTCTGGGTTCTCCCGTTTCCTCTCACTTTCCTGATTCTACCATTTCATTCATGTCTCATCATCACAATCTCTTTTAGCCTAGCCTGTGTAATCGTAGGTCATAAGATTTCTTTTCATTTTCATATAAAAGACGTTGCATTCCTCATAGCAGGTTACTTGAGCTCATAATTATTACAGCTACACTACCTAGGTACTATAATATATATTTTTTTTTCTTTTTAATAAATATCCCTGAAACCGTCAGAAATTTGAGTTGAAGAATTTTGCTTACAACAATAAGAAATATTCTCATATTTGTGTTTAATACTTATTTAGAGTTAACTTTTCACTCCTCACTGTCTTCTTACTTTACCGAAACACCATTAAGGGTCTTCACTACAGCGAAATTAAACTACCGCTAATTTTAAAGTTTTTCTGTAATATCTTCAAAACAAATAAAAAATATTCGAAAAACAGAAACGTAGTGAACTAGACAATACGATTTTGCATACCACAATTCACCTATCTGCTTTTGGTATGCCGCTATTTACAGAACCCGCAAAAAATGCTAAATCTATCTACAGTTGTAAATCGAAAGCCGATAGATGAGTTTTGATAACGGTATCACATGCAAAATAGTTTTGTCTAGTTCACAACGTTTCTGCTTTTCGAATATTTTTATTTGTTTTGAAGATATTACAGAAAAAAAGCTCTAAAATTAGCTGCAGTTTAATTTCGCTGTAGTGAAGACCCTTAACGGTAAGTACTGTACACTCTGTGAAGAATCCTGGAAATAAATCAAAGAATAAAGTAAAAACATCTTTCCACAATAGAACATCAACTCTTCATACATTGAATGCACGACAGTGATAGTGCACAATTCCTTCCTTCCTTTCGGAAAGTTAACGGGAATAGGGAACAAATTACTACTTAAAAAAAAAAAAAAAAAAGTTTGTTTCTTCTTTCATGAAGATAATACACAGTAGAACAAAAACCTTTATGATTATATCTGCAACTTCATATTAAGAAAGGCAGGGGGGTAAAAAAAACGACAGACGTAATGCGTAAGTATTACAGTTGTAGGAGGAGCCAAACTGACAGGTGTTCCTTTGTGTAAAGACTTGGAAGCCAGCGGAAATGACACCGTCAGAAGTAATTGGAAGGGAGAAGTTAGTCAGTATCTGATACTGGGCGTCGAATCAACTCACGCGATTCACGTCACGTCATCTACCTCTCTGCACCTTGCATGTTCGGTCAGTTTTCTTTTTCTGTTTTTATTTTTTCATCTCACTCCTCTGCTCTGAATGGAACAATGACATTACGTAAGATCCTCCATCTTCATCCCTTTGGGCGTATTAATGTCCTTGATCTTATTTTTTTTCTTTAACAGCTAATATAAATTACTTTTGTCATATTATTATTATTATTATTATTATTATTATTAGCACAAACTAGTTTTGTGCCACTTGTACTCTTTGATGCGATACGAAGTTTTGTTGTTCGCATTTTTCGCAAAAAAGTGAAATATTTCAGCACAAGTTAACTCTAAATTAAGGACTTTTTTTCTTATCTTTTTAAGTTGGATTATGATTGATGAGTCAGCCACTTGTGTTTGACTGACGAATCTTAACTCTGAAGCGGACGTGACGCTATGGTTACGACAGTCTGTTTACGAAGAACACTGTAAGCACATGGGTAGTGCATCCCCGGAAAATCCCTTTAAATGTCCATTGAATATGACATAGTATTTTCACATTATTTCAAAGAACAATTAAAATTTTAGAAATAACTGTTTTAGTAATTTGGAATGCTACAATATAAAAGTTCCCATTTGAAAAACAATGTGACACCAAAATTAACTCCCAGCAAGTAAAGGAATCATGAACACTGGATATAAAAGCCTTAGCATTGGATAAACCAAAGATTAGCTGTTTTACTGTCATTTTTTTTATTTAGGAAAAAAAATACTGAATGCTTGTAAGCGCAAAAGGACTTTTGTGCCGCCAGAGGAACAGATTTTTGTGCAAATTTATCTGTACAAAGTTACAAATATATTTGTGTATTGATTTATTTATTCACTAGCACTTCTATAGATACAGTTGTGAAGTCATTTTGCACTTTGAAATAACAAAATACGGGAAGGAACTGTAGATAGGACTCAGATAACTTATTTTCATTACGTGTACCACCTTAGCATTTGTCTTATGGTACTGACAGAAAACTCTGAAAAGAAAACTCCGAAACTCTAAACGTTCATCTACGCTCCCTTGGAACAGTATTTTTTTAAAGCATAATAAACAGATTGTTAAATAATTTTATGTATCAAATATCAAGCTGTTATTAGTAGTCCCATCTCAACTTTATCACTTTAAAAAACGTTACGAAAATTGAAGAATATAGTAATTTATTTCTTAACTTTATAGTAAAATACAACACTTCTCAAATAATACTTCACATGGCCATCGAAATGTTTCTCATAATCCAAAAATGCGACTTGTTTAATGTTACGTTAACGTTAAACGACCGTTACGATACACAAATTCGTTGCGAACTATCCAAACAATGACAATGGACAGCGGTGGATCAGTGGTAGAACGTTTACCTCTGGTGTGTGGGGTCCCTGGTTCGATTCCAGCTCGCGCCAAGTGGGCTTTGTGGTGGACAAACACTGTGTGCGTGGGTTTTCTCGGGATTCTCCCGTTTCCTCCCACTTTATTCATTCTACCACTGCATTTATTTCTCATCATCACCGTCTCCTTTAGTCTAGGCAGTTCAACCGTAGGATGTTAAACTGGAAGACGAAAATCTCGAATACTTCTTTTTTTTACAGAAATATGAGTAGCGTAGGTACAAGAAAATTTCACAAAGAAGTAATAATTGATTCTTAATTATTGTACCTGAGAAAGTAATAAACACTTCTATGTTATGATTAATAATGCAGAAATGCTAAAAGTATTCAATATAAATTGAAAATAAGTTATGTAACTCTATTGAATTTAAATTATATAATGAAATGCAAACGATAAATCATGACGCTTATACTGAATACTTAGCAGATCCGCAATAAACAAGATTGCGAATACAGATAATAATAATAATAAAAAAAAGTATTTTCATCTGCAGAACACGGAAATAAAAAGTTTAATTTATCCAACACCAGGATTTGAATAGCAGTTTTGTAAAGTGGTATGAGAGGCAAGCAACACTTACGAAAGTTGTAGTTCACCTTGAATCCATGATGTCATTGATAACACACCTTGTGCAGTACAGGTCACGACAAAAATATATATTATTATTGTACGTTTATCTACGTGGTCTGTTTGAAAAGCATTTTAAACTTTCTCTTCTGTTAGACAAATAACGTACTTGTTTCTCAAATTGTGTGCTGTCAAGGATCTCTTCACGAAACGATAGACAATCGGGTGTGGTTTAGAACGAGTGGTCGATGTCACATGAGCACAGTGAAGCTCACAAGAAAAGCCATATTAGTTTGTCTGTATGAACAGCATTCTCATCACAGGGTTAAATCAATTTTGGAGCACCAAGATGGTGGATTGCAAACTAATCAACAGGCGGGTTTTAGGGCACGAGTTGCGCACATGAGAATATTTGAGGGGCAATTCCTCATTGGAAATAGTCCAATCAAACTGAATAATGGTAAATTGGGGGACAAAGGTAATTTGGGGGAGTATGGTAAATTTGGAAGGCAGAGTGGTAAATCTTTTGGAAAATATGGTAAATTTAGGAGGCAGAAATGGTAAATCTTTGGGAAAGTATTGTAAATTTTGGAGGCAAAATGGTAACTCTTTGAGAAAGTACGGTGTTTGGGAGGCAAAATGGCAAATTTTTGGAGAAGTATGGTAAATCTGGGAGGCAAAGTGGTAAATCTTTGGGAAAGTATGGTAAATTTGGTGGCAGGATGGTAAATCTTTGAGAAAATATTGTAAATTTTGGAGGCAAAATGTTAAATCTTTGCGGAAGTATGGTACATTTTGGAGGCAGAATGGTAAATCTTTGAGGAAGTATGGTAAATTTGGAAGGCAGAATGGCAAATCTTTGAAGAAGCACGGTAAGTTTGGGAGGCAGAATGGTAAATCTTTGGGGAAGTACGGTAAATTTGGGAAGCTGCTGCCAAGCCTTTGGGGGACAGACGCCTTCGTGTATGCACTAAACTTAGATAGCATTGCAGATCTACGTGACGACCACTATCTCTATTTGCATCAACTATATGGTTTGTGGGACTATTAAATACTGAAAAAATATTAAACTTGTATATTGATTTTTTTGAATCTAGATTTTTCAGTAGTTTTCAACGTGGGCGTTAACGCCCTCGTTTCTAAATGATGTGATAGGCTACTTAGGGGGGCGTTTGCGATTTCATGACCTGTTATTTTTTTTCTGGTATTATTGGACGAAAATTATTATGCATTTTATAAATTATCAAAACTTTAGACATTTTTTAAAAAAAACAAATAATAATATTGATTCTTCAATGCTGATTTTAAGAAACGAAGCCTTTTAGGGTTCTTAAATTGTTTCATGCACGTCTTATTTGGTATTAGCGCCTTGTAGCATGGGTGAATTGGGTTAAGATGACAAGAGGTTCTTAGTACAATCGCATTCATCCAAGGGGGCGTTAGACTCGAAAAGGTTAGGAACCAGTGATCTAAATGCTGGAAAATAAGTACGTGTTATTTTCCGAATGTCTTACATAATAGAATTTAAAAAGATAAGACTCAATGGAATTCCCAGCATGATTCATTAAAAAAGAGCAGTATGACGTAATTTTAAGCATAATACAGAATTATTCTACTCAAAATGTCAGACTTGAGCTCAAACTATATAGAACTTTTTCTCTAATTTCATTTGTCGCCGGACTTCTTTATTTGAAGCAGAAGCGAGGACAGTTAAATATCAAAGAAACCACAGTTTAAAAGTTTTTGAATACCAAATTACACGCTGTGCCCAAAGTACGCAACGTATGTACCGCGTGGTATATTACAAGTTGATCATACCCTGGTTTGGGAGATCGCCTGACGTTTAATTCTGAATTTCGGTAACACTTTCTTTTCCGTCAATCTCCTCACACACACACACACAAAAAAAAACTAGTGGTTTCATAATTTTTGTCATTATGATGATAGCAATTTTATTGTTGTTATTATTATTCATATGCCTGCTCGTAGCTGCTTGCCCCTGCATTATGTATGCCGAAATTGAACATCCTAGGTTTTATACACTGAGAAAAAATGTATATGGCGTGCTTAAAATCGTATGTTACATTAGTAAATCCTGTAGTTTTTGGACTTACCGTACAGCAAACGTATAACTGAAAACGCATGTTGTATAATACTTTCTGTATAAGTGTTCCATCTATACGTACTTTCCGTATGAAACAATACAGGCGGTCAGGATCTCACACAAATGGACGAATATAACATATAGCTGAAAAGGTAACATACAGATATGTAAGTAACATAAGGAAGACTGTTAGGTATCAGACATCCTGCAACGGCATGATGTAGAATCTAAGGGCAGTGTGTATGTAGCATATGGATAACGTATGCTCCGTACTGATTTCTATAGCAAGCAAGAGGATACCGTACAGTTGTACAATATACCGCTGTCCGGAGAACGGATTTTTCGCAGTGTACACAAAATTGATTGTTTTTTCATCAACGAATTATTTCTTTTATGTGTTAAAAAAATACAATTGACCGGTATTTCTGTCAGTGTAATGTTTATAACCCATAATGTAACAAATTACAACTTTCGTTTTGTTTTAATCTTGTCACCTCATGTAACACAGAATATAAAAATATGGCGATTTCCATGTTTCCTTGGCAATAAGCAGGATGTGACGTCATACTATTTCAATTTACTCCCCCACATGTTCTCTTTCCCATTAATCACTATCACAGGATCATCTTCATACAAAAAAAAATTATTAAAAAACTGAATTTATTTATCTAACTCCACAGCACTAGATTACGTTCTTGAGGCTAAAGGAGGCGGTTTATTAATGAAAATTGATGTTTCTGAAAGAATTGGAGGGATGTGAATGCGGGAGGACCCACGAACATGATGTCTACCACAAGGTCACATGGTCTGGGATCGACGCAGAGATCCTTTGCATCGAAGTAAGCGCTCTACCGCTGAACCATTGTGGACCATCGATATATCGATATAAAAATATTGCTGACCGATATGTCGATATTCGATATTTCAACACCTTCCTGCTGGTCTAGTGACTACTGAATTCGCCTTTCCTCCAGTGGTTCTGGGTTCGATTCCCGGTGGGAGAGCATTAAAATTTGAACATTATTGTTGTTTAGATTGCGCTTTAAACTGTAGGTTCACGTCTCACAGTCTTAGTTCTGACAAGCGACGCTAAAGTTTAACTGAACAAATCAGTATTTTGGCATTATAGTATGAAATATTCTCCATATTTCAGTATTCAACATTTTCCGATATTTTTTATAATCAATAAATTTCGATATTTTATCTATATCGAAGCCCAGATATTGATCAGCCGGGTACGATCGTTGTCTTTCCTCAGCGCCACCCCTAACGAGAAATCAACACCATCCTCGAATGCAGTTTTGTCATCCGGTGATATGAAATCTTTCAGATTAACGTCCGAGGATTATGCCTGTAAGGTTAAACGAGAGAATGATTAAGGCAAGTGAATGATGATGGAAATGTTGGTGGAATGAGAAAGTGGGAGGAAATGGGAATACCCTGCACGAACACGATATTGTAAACCACAATTACTTAGCCGGGGATTGAACCAAGGACCCCACACACCAAAGGCAGGCGCTCTACCACTGAGCCACCGTGCCCCTACTTGTCATCCGGTCTATAGAATTTCGTATCCTTGCTCCTCCACAGAAAAGAGGCTCAATTACGCCAGTGACTTTGACGTAACTCATCCCTGGAAACTCTTTGACATTTTTTTTTCTTTCTCAAAGATTACAAACAAAGGATTGAAGAAGAAAAACCGTTTCTTACATCAATTTAATTTGATATTTTTTCTTCTTTCTTTAACAAGTATGCTTACTGAACGAAGTGTTTACGTAACGCGTTACACACCAAAGCCATCCATAACAAGTCTGCTTATAAACCTTTTATGTTTTGCAATAACAAGCACTTATGGCCTACATATTTCCAAGTTAAATAGGTTATACAGTGGTATGTGAATCACAAAGCTGTCAATTTTCTTGACAGACTTTCTTCTTCTTTTTTAACTTAGAAGTTTTGTTATCATTTACGTAATGAGTTATTAAAAAGAGAAGAAGAGAAAAATCAGTAAAATGTAAGCAACAGTATCGTAACAGGTAACGTAATCCAAAGAAATAACCCAGAAAAACAATTTTCATAATCACACAACTGTTTCACCACCAATGGCTTTTCAGATAAATTAAAATTTATTGTTAAGTATATCTAAGGCCATCAATTTTCAAACACTCACTCACATACTCGTGTATTAAACAAACGATATGAAATAAAAGTGAAATGAAATCTTTTTAAGCTTCACGTCCCACTCGCACATGCCAGGGCCACGGTAGTTTGGTGGTAGAACCTTCGCCTCTGGTTCATGGGGTCCTTAGTTCGATCCTAGCTCGCACCAAGTGGGCTTTGTGGTGGACAAACACTGTGTGCGTGGTTTTTCTCGGGGTTCTCTTTCTTCATTCCACCATTTCATTCATTTCTTATCATCACAGTCTCCTTTAGTCTAGCCGGCATATGCGTTAGACGTAAAATTTAAAAAATTCATTTCATTTTTCGTACATGCCATGGTAAGTAATCATCACCATATGCATTTTGCCAGGTCCTAAGACTAATGAGTTTTTTTCTTAAGTTTAAGTTTGGGTCTGGGAATGTTTCTTCCACGTTTCTCGATTTTCAGCTTCCTCTTTTAACTCCCAATATTTTCCCTCTGATTTTCAAATATCGATCAGTTGTGTTCTTCTTCCTATTCCTCGCTTTCCTTCCATCTTTCCTTCTATAGCAGTATGAAGAAGACAATTTCTTCGCAAGATGTGTCGAATCCAATTGGCCTTCCTACGAAGGATGCTGTCCTCTTCCCCCCTATCCGTTTTAAAACATCTTCGTTTGTTGCTCTCTCTGTCCATTTTATATTCTCCGTCTTCCTCGAACACCACATTTCAAAGTTCTCTAAACATTTCTTGTCTAAATTATGTAATGTCCAAGTGTCTGAAGCATACAGTCCAATACTTCATATATAGTACCTGACCAACTTCTTCCTTGGTCCAATATTAAGTCTGCTAGTTAACACCGATCTTTTTTTGTTGAAGTCTTCTTTGGCTGTTGCCGGAAACTACGAAGCTTCTGTCCTAAGGTCCACCTCCACTATTTTGTTTCTATGGCTTCACAATGATGACTACTACTTGGGTATTGAAGTGGGTCATTCTGTCTCTCCCTCTCTCAATTTGAAAATGGGAAGCGCGAAAATTTTTGTAAAATGACAATCAATAAACTCCGGAAAAGACAATACCCAAGAACTGAAGTCTAATGAACTTCGTGCACTTAAAAAAATGGCTATCTTTTTATCTTAGGCAAATGAGCAAAGCTACATATCTTTTTATCTTAGGCAAATGAGCAAAGCTACATATCTTTTTATATTAGGCAAATGAGCAAAGCTACATATCTTTTTATCATAGGCAAATCGCAACGCTTTGGTGTTGTACAGGTTGTATGGTAGCTAGGGGATATCGTGGATTTTAAATGATTATGTAAAACTCGCCGTTATCCGTGAAGATGTTAATGGATTGAAGTCGGCCGACATAATCGGTCGAGCTACGCGAAAAAATAAAAGCTTTCGTTCAAGAATGATCTGTGGAATAACGGACGTCTGATAAGTCCCGCTGCGGGATTCCCAGAATGAATGTTTTCTTTGAAATTACATACACTCCAATTATATGGAGTCAAAATTACTCAGAGAGAAGAGGGTGAATTCATTCCATTTTACGAAAGTTTTTAACGATAGTTCCTTTTTTTTTAAAAAAAAATCCAATTTTCATAAAAGATTGCATACACTTTCTTTCAGACTTCGTAATGAGATCTACTCCTTACGGTTGACAACAATCAAGGGCAAGGGGGTAGAGTTGCATATGAAATTGATGTTTGAGGGTAAGGTCGTCAATAGTAATAATAATAATAATAATAATAATAATAATAATAATAATAATAATAATAATAATAATAATAATAATAATAATAATAATAATAATATTCAGAGGGCTTCGACATGTGGTGTTGGAAGAAGATGGAGAAGATAAAATGGACAAAGAGATTAACAAACGAAGATGTTTTAAAACGGATACGAGAGGAGGACGCTTTTACATAGCATCCTTCGTAGGAAGGCCAATTGGATTGGACACATCTTGCAAAGAAACTGTCTTCTTCCTACCGCTATAAAAGGGAGGATGAAAGGAAAGCGTGGAATAGGAAAAAAAAACAACACACAATTGATTAAAAAATTGAAGAAAATATTGGGGGTTAAAAGAGGAAGCTGAAAGATCGAGAAACGTGGAAGAAACATTTCCAGACCTAAACCTAAAATAAAATAAAATAAACCTCATTAGTTCCAGAACCTGCCAAAAGGTATAACACTTAATAATAATATTTTCATGACACAAAGCATGTTTTCTCCGAAGATAAAGAATTCTTGCTGTTACTTGTGATGGTATTTGGTGAAGAGTAACGTGATGTAGACGTCAATTTAAAAAAAGAAAAAGAAAAATTTCACTGCGTTCTAGACTGCACAGCATTATTCGTATATAGAAGATCCCACATGTCCTGTTTGCAACTTCTTTCGCTCCTGAAGACCTATGTAGTTACACTGGTTACCATTAATCACGCTGTAATGCGTCTCAGAAATCAAGTTCAAGATTTGCTCATCGAGTTCGTAACTGTAGGCTACATCAAGGCCAATAAACTGGATTCAACGGAGTGGAAAATTACCAGCCAAAAAAACAAGGTACAGGTAATTCTTTGCGTCTATGATCAAACGAAAACACGTTACTTTTCCTTTCTTTTTCTCTTTTCTTTTTTTAAATACTAATACAAATACAAAACAAGGACTTCTGGAATATTAATTTCAATAAAGAAGCTATATTATGTTATATAAAAGAGATGGACATTTTTGCTAACCCTCACTCACCCTCACCCTCTGCCACTCTCACCCTCTCCTTCAATCAATTCCCTCACACTCACCCCCAATCGACTCCCTCACTCATTAACCAAAATAAGGGTGATGGCGGCCCTCTTGAGGCCATACTACCCATCAGCTGATATTTAAATTTTCCATTTCCCGAAAACAAGTCTCCGCTGAATGTCCTATTAGCATCATGTAGTACGACTTCTGAGACTGTAATGTTCATTCGTTTACGAGATTTTTTATTAATAGAGAGCTACAGCAAAAAAAAAAAAAAAAAAAAAAAAAAAGAGAGAGAGAGAGAAATATTTGAGTTTTACGCAACACGGTTATGCCGGTTAGGCTAAAGGAGAAGGTGAAGATGAGTAATGAATGAAATGGTGGAATGAAGAAAGTGGGAGGAAACAGAAGAACCCCGAGAAAACCCACGCACACGGTGTTTGTCTACCACAAAGTTCACTTGGCGGGGACTGGGGTCGAACCTGGGACCCCAAGCACCAGAGGTGAACGCTCTACCACTGAGCCACCGCGGCCCACTAGAGAACTACAGCGTTTATTTCAGCAGAGTTCATTAATCGAGTTAATATCTTCAGATCTTCATTGGTAACGAACGGTGCCTATCCATATCCCATTTACAATCTAGTATTCCCTAGCTTCTATACACCCTGTATAGTAGAAAAGAAATGTTGGTTACCTAATATGGGGATACGTAGAAAAGTTTTCTATATCCCATACATGGAACTGTGTGATCGATCCCCTTTTTACTATCTTTAGCAGAGTTTATTTTGGAACATGTAGTTTTCCCACACAATGATTCACTATCATTTTTTATGTATTATATTTTAAAAACAAGATATTCAGACGCTTTATTGGGCCTTATCATATGTTCTGAGGACTGATCTGTTTCCAATCAGCAAGCCACGTTCACTTGGAAAATTTTCACTTATCCTTGTCCTGCAACTGAGTTGTTACACTACATATTTTTAATGTTTTTTTTTTTAACCCATAGCGCAGCAAACTTTAGGAAATGCAATATAAAGTTGAAAACACGTAACGTATCCCTTTATTTATCCCATTATTCGGCATAATTTAGAGGCGACGGGATAATTTGTGCGAGATACCGTCTAGATCCCTGCTGGCTGCGTGCCTAGAGCTCAAGAAACTTCTACGAAATCATTAGCGATTTTAGATCACAATATTACGTAATTTTTTTCAAGTCTAATATTTCATTATTTATTTATTTTTAACATTTACTAGAATTTTTGGAAATACACGTAATATATATACTCTGTCATAGCAGCTAACAATCTTTTAAGAAATGCAAATAACAAGAGATTAAAAAAAAAAAAACATTCTCAAAAGAAAATATTAACTAACCCCCCTTTGCATTGTCATTGCTTTTTATATAAGCAAAGTTCTTGCAACTTCTCTCCTATTTCCTCTTTCTCCTGTACCCAATCGATCCTTTAAAACTGCATGCACTACTTTGGCACGTGAAATTAGCACGTGAGTCCCTCCATCCAATCCCACCTCCCTTTTTTCGTTCTATACACATCAGATTTACGTAACCGAACATCGAGTGAAAACATAGGAAGAGGTATGTGTTTGTGTGTGTGTGTGTGTGTGTGTGTAGAAAAGCGAAAACACATAGAAACAGAATAAATTCCTTTTGTCTTCAAATCCTTATAACAAACGGCAGATTTAAAAGATGAAGACGTGTCTTTATAAAAAGTTTGAAAGAAAAAATGCAAGTTATTCTGTGACAAAGTTATTACAGAATCAGTGCGAACAGAGTGAAACGATGTAAACCAAGGGCTTATTTAGGATTTTGTTTTGGGGAGGCTATGCACAACACGGGGATGCAGGGAAGGCAATTGTCCACCTACATTTGAGAATTAAATATATTTTAATTTATGCATAGATTGAAGTTTTCATGGTAAGGATTGCAGACTGGTGAATCTTACGTGATATGATATACCCAAAAATTTAGCAACGAATCTAACCTTTTATTCTATTCATAGAAGAAAAAGAAAGCATCCTCTTGGCCTACCTAATTTGCCGGGCTACTTATTCCCCTCTTGATTCCCTTTAATTCAAACATTTACCTTTCTTTATAACTAAACGATGTAAATATTCCTTTCCTATAATATCTAAAGCTCCGTTATGTTGATATCCGCATCAGCACACCAGTTTCGCTTATCAGCTCCTCTTAGTTTTGGTGTTACTGACGACGGCTGACCTGAATCACAACTAACAACGGTCGAAAGTATGATAGGAGTAACGAAAGAAAGTAACAACTAAGAAAAAGAAACAGAAGAGTAGAATGGACAAAAGAAAGAAAAAAAGAACGCAGTTTCACATGGAATGAAATTTAACAAATACAGTATTATTTCTGAACGAAGAGCATAAGAAAATGTAAAGTCAATGAAATTCTTAAAAATGGTAACAAGGATTATTGTTGTACGTGGAGTGCGAAAAATTAACAAATCTATTTCGGGTGTCTTTAGCCCGATCCCCCCCCCTTAAATACGCCACTGAGTATAACAGTGACGAATCACTAGTATGAGTGTAACATTTCAGCAGAGCACATGCGGATACATAACTCAAATCAACTGTTATAGGGCTGTGAATATTTCTTCCGTCCTTACGTAACAAATAATTTGTCAAACTTTTTGTGTGTTCCAATTCCCACAAAAAATATTTAAGATCGTTCTTAAAAAAAAAAAAAATGTTACAGTATATTGAGATTTCACACGCCATAAAATGAAGAATTGAATTGTGATTTTTTCGTTGTTTTCAATCTTGCTCTATTGACAATTGAAGTGTCACCTTGATGGAAAGTAAACTCTATACGTACTGAGTATGTGGTATTATGTGATCTTATATTCATACCTATCTCCGTTTGATTACATAACTGTTAGGAATCCACTGATGCAATTTTCTCTGTTTCCAAGTACACTAAGACCTGTTAAAGCCACCTCTCTACCTAAGCTAACTGATTGTTTGGAAATTTGGTTAGGAATCTAACTATACAATCAATAAAACTGGTCAAATTAAGCAGGAAACTAAGTAAAAGTATGGCCATATGTGAAGTTTTTAATAATTATCCGACTTAAGTCAAACAGTATTCTTTATTTTATCACGTAGTATTCATTAAATTCGCCACCCCCACAAATTGAGCATATTTTCTATGGAACCAAATTAGACAAGTTTTACTTTAGATCCATTTTTATTCATACTACAGGAACTGAGGTGATTTAGCAATAAACCGCTCATCGATTATACAAAAGGATTCCTAATTCGATTCTTGAAGTTTGTTAATCCCATGATTTCTTAGGAACCGGCCATTTTCGTTCCACTTTCTTACTCAATTAATTCATTTTCTTGTAATTATTATTCATCTTCATTGCCCTATAGATCATGAATCAAGATTCATTTCATTCCATTTTGCCTCAGTAACAATTTCAAAAAAAACTAGTATTAATTGAATAGTTTAGAACTGAATGTTTTACTCGATCATAAATGAACAAACAAGTTCAAACGTATTGTATTGTAATCCTCACTCAACTTTAGAAAACCTGCATACATACTTTTCTGTAGAATTGTATAATTTCAAAATGTTCTTTGTTTCTCTCTGATATAATAATTATTGTAAGCCTTTAAACCAAATTAAGATATCTAAAGGTTTGGATAACTCTATAAACAGTTAATTGAGATTCACAAAAATTTTGAATAATAATGGCTGGAGGTTGTACATTTAAGCTATCATTTCTTTTCCGAGACATTTTATGCTTTGCATCTCTAAAGGTGTTCAGATGTACAGTTAGCCACAAAAAAGTTCTTTCCATTTGATGTAATTAGTTTCATAAATAACTTCAGAATGCAAGGACAACTGGAGTACAGTTTTCAGTAAATTAAAAAGAATCTAATTTTCTGCACGTTCCAACCCTACTACCGCTATTCCCAAAATAAATTTTACCAAACGAACAAAACTTTTGTCACTGACTGTACAAATAATATAATGGTTGTTGAACGGTTTAAGCCATGAAGTTGGCGATATTAAGACCTACCAGTGGTTCGAACCTCACTCAGGACATGGATATTATGTAATATTCTTTCACCACTCATTTCACTACCATAATTTCTAATCGTTTCCCTTAGGCTAAAGGATAGAACTGTGGAATGTAAAACTAATACAATCTAACAACAAATAATAATTTTAATATTCCTAGCCGGAATGATTTAGACAGATATATTTGTGGAATGTTCCATGCACGCTGAGTTACGTATATTTCTAGCCATTTTCTGTAGCAACAGTTTCAGCTGTAATTCTGTGATTATATGATGGTTTTTAAAAGGAATAGCGTCACTACATCTTCTTACATAACCAACCATTCCTTGAATCAGAACTCCAACGCACGCATCTTTACACTTACACAACAAAAATAGTTACCAAAATCCGCTGTGGAAAGAGCTTCTTGGTGGTGGTGACGCAATGAATGAGGACGAAATCTCCATAATCCAGGATATCTCGTTCGCCCCCATTCCCATCACATTTATAAGAGAAATAATAATTATTTTTTTAAAAAATAATAAAAATATGCTCAGAGTAACAGCTTGCTAATACGCGTTAAGATCAGCAATTCGTTTCGATTACGTAAACACATTGTATGTTGGGCTTTTTTTCCTTTTCTTTTAATTTTATTTATACACACAGAAAAGCGTTTTACCTTGCGTGTTCAAGGTTGCTTGAAAATGATTTGCATTTAATTAATTGTAGAGCATGTGCTATTGGAACAGTATTGTGTTGTTTTCCCGCAGCATTTTGCACAGCAGATTTCCTTTTATTAAAAAAGAAAAAAATAACATTAATACCAACAGGCAGGAATCTCCAAAGTGTGCGTCGTAACATTCTGAGGCGCTGTGTCTACAAAGTCAACATGTAGAGTTTATGACGGACAGTGAAAAATAATATGAACTGTTTCAATACGGATATACATTTTAAACAAAAGAATAAAACGGAAACCATTTTTTCTTGCTGCTGTGAAAGTTCTTTCACAAGAGTTCCGCACTTTATTTATCTCGGATACGTCACAAATTCCTTGTTATTTAGTTCTGTAGTTGTCTTCCAATCCTGACTTTGGAAGGGAGAGGGGAGACCACGGTGGCTCAGTGGTAGAGTGTTACTTTTGGTGCGTAGGGTTCCTGGTTCGATATCCGGCCAAGTTTGTGGCGGGTTTTCTCGGGCCAATACCGTTTTCTGATACATTTTCATTTCACTAATTATTCTATCAACATTCACTTGCCTTAATCATAGTCTGCCTTAGCCTAAAGGGCATAAACTGAAAGTTATGAGACGTTAAACTTAAAAAAAAAGTCTTTTTCATTTCATCTTTCCGATTCTGAATTGATATACTGAAACTACTGTAAGCAGTAATCATTAAATCGAATTATGGTCTTTTACAGACACAAAAGCGTCAATGGAAAGACATGAAGTATGAAAAGTGGCGCCATGTCAGAAAGTTTGATAACCTCTGCGATAAAGCATACTGGGGCAGTTTTTAATTTTGTATCAGAAACTTCTATACTACCGATCATTTGATTTTTCATTTGATTTTCAAATTTAGCACCCCTTTCAGCAGCGAGACTACATGAGACGCAGATCTACAGCTTAATCTGGGGATCCGAAGCACATCCACTTCCGCCGGATATCGAACCCGGGCCTCTCTCGCGTAAGCTAACTGTTTAGCAACGAGGGAGAACATTCAAATCATTCAAATTATCTGCTGTTACAGCGTATGAAGGACTATGGCCGGTCGAACGGTGTTTAGAGGAGTACTATATAGAAAGGAACAAAATATTAAATTGGATAATTTATATTTACGTCATCCATCAGCGCCGAGGCTACATAGCACGAAACATATTTTCTTTTGGTATGTTTAAAACGAAATCTGAACCATTCTACAGCGTAGCCGGGAATCGAACCAGAAACCTTGTTTACCAAAGGCAAGCGCTCTAACCACTAGACGACAGAGTACGGGCAAGGAAAAACATTAAAAATACAGATTTCTTTCCACGTTACCGTCTAATGACAAAAATATCTGTATGATTTTTGCGCGACTAGATAGACCCTGCCCACTGTGACCTCAGCGAGCGTTTATAATTCCGTTGTCATAGCATCACCAGTTACTTAGAAAACTTGGGAAAGCATCCTGTGTAGATGTTATATAACCATTTTCAGTGCCGAGATTTTTCTTCTCTGATTCATCGCTTGCTGAATATTTACTGCAGCAGGCAATCTAAAGCGGAAAAATCATCCTATTCCTTAATCACTATATTCGTCATCTGTTTGATCAACAGCCTACGCAGTTATCTTAGTACTGAAGTTACAGTACGTACACTCTTGGCAAAACACGTCTGTACTGAGGGCAAGTCAATATACAATGACGTAGGGTTCAAGAATAGGTTACTGGGTAAAATTATGTGTCATAAACTAACCCTACGGCTTAGAAGTTGTTCACTGCAAATTTCGTCCTGCTTTATTTTCTGTCCAAAAAGTGTAACAGTCAGCAATTCTGAGCGAGTTTTTCCCTGGGTTTTCCCCCCATTCACACCAGGCAAATAAGAAATCCCTTTCTTCCTTTTCCTCTTTCCTACTCGCCGAGAGACGTTATTCCTTATAAAGCCTGACATACTAAAAATAATACATTTACCATTTTTCTTTTGCTTATTTTTCGTAAGTAAAAGCAGATAATGAAATGCAACTTACCACAATCATAGATAATGTTACTCTACAACAGAAAATATGAACCTGAAGAATTTTCAGTGTTGCTAGAATAACATTTCCCAAAAAAAATCTAAGTTAAAGTAGCGACTAGAGAAACGAACTCAACTGCGTTTGATTACGTATTATGTTGTCTTGGAATCCGGTGAACTATTTTTTTTTTTTTTTAGATAATCGTATTTAGTTTGTAATAAAATAGTTTTAACATACAGTTGTTAAAGCTAAATAATAATGTTATTTAGAAAGTAGTTCACAGGATACAAAAAAAGACACGTAATCAAATGCAGTTAAGTTCGTTCCTCTAGTCGCTGCCTTAACTTAGATTTTGGGGGAAATGATATTTTAGCAACACTGAAAATTCTTCAGGTTCATATCTTCTGTTGTAGAATAACATTATCTACGGTTGTGGTAAGCTGTATTCCATTATATCCTTTCACTTATGAAAAACAAGCAAAAGAAAAACGGTAAATTTTGTTATTACTTTTTAGTATATCAGGCTCTTAAGGCCAAATATGACGGTAATACCCAAAAATATGTATAAATAAATATAATCCGTAGAACTTTTACTGAAAAGTTCCACTAAAAAATACCTTTAGCTAGACGGAGACATGTAGTAGTAATTCCAATTGTACTAGGGTGCCAAAGTGCAGAATCCAATGACGCAGGGCGCAAAATTTCAAAATTAGACGCACTGTCAAATCCAAAAATAATGGGCGCCAGTATCTATCACATACAAATTCTGAGACGTCCCCCCCCCCCCGTCGTGTTTTCTCTCACTCAGTTACAATTATATTCGGGCGAAACAGAAAGTGCGCAGCCCTGTGAGTTTAGGCAGAAACCATTCCTACTGAACACTGGTCGCCAGCTCTAAATTTCTAGTCGCCAATGGCGACCTGGCAACCGGGAATTTTGCGCCCTGCAATGGCGCCAATTTCTGTATGTACTAGCAAGATAGTAATGAGGATTTTAACATAAACACGTGCGCCCAATCAAACTTCAAGGAATCCCGGTCCCCCTTTCTCGAAGCCCATGACAGAATATAACGTAAAATTTGTAGCTAAAACCACTGTGTAAGTTGCTTACTACAAGGTCACTTGATTTCATACAAATGTTGAATTATATAACCAATACGAATACGTAACATCGGTTTACATATTTTAAAAAATATATTCTTAAAAGTTAAAATGAAAAACATTATTAACTTTCCATTAATTATACTCTGTTAACATATTTGCTTACTAATTACCTTTCAAGTTCAATTAAAAATAAATAAATAAACACTGAATAGATCTGTAACAGAACAACCTAATTTGAGAGCTTATTTTAGAATGCAACTTTCTTAGGTAACACAGCACAATCATTAAGTTACATCTGTAATCACTTGGATGTTGCATAAGATGTGCTTTGAAGTAGTCAGAAAATAGCTTTAGGATTTTTTTTAAGGCATGGTATTTATTTCAATTTGCTTTTTTATCTTATTGTTCATTTTACAGCAATTAAAGCAGTTTTTTTTCCTTCAGCTTCTCAAGTTCACACTAATTATACTAAATTCTTACGAATGTGCCAATTCTCTCAAAATAAATTACAAAACCTTTTTTTTTTTTTCATTTTTTCTTTATCTTTAGTTTATTCTGTGTGCCAGTTTAAACAATGTCTTTTTAGAATGTTTGTATTTAGGTAAGCCTACTTGCCAGCCAACGCAATGCCTCCACGTTACCCAACACGCCGATGTCCTTAATTTCGCTTCGTTATTGCTTTGTCCATGACCCACTTCTGTTACCAGACAAGTATTTTCATTCTCGTTTTTTTTTTTTTTTTTTTTTCACCTTTAACGTCTGAAATTGCACTCTCGTGCCCGGCAACATTGTTTTCTTTATTTATTATATAGTGAAAGTGGTCTCTCTCAGTGGTGTTAACGATAAATATGCAGACCAGCCTTCTGCAAAAATGCATTTTTAGCAGGCCCCTAAAATGTGATATAAGCTTAAAAGGAAATAAATAAGTTATTGCATATTGCAGTAAAGGAAAATGCAATGTTTATCATCATTATTAAAGAAAGTTATTTGCTTATTTAGAAGACAAATTTATTACCATTTTAAAATTAAGTCTATTATACGTTTGTGTATGTGTATAGATTTAGATCTGCAAAAAAACATATACATATTTGCTGAATTTTCATATTAAAGGCTCGTGATTTCACACATATCGCAACTCTGGGAGAAAGGACTGCAGTATGTAAGAGAGAGAATGCCAATATGCTATACTATCAATGATATTGGTCGATTTTTTGAGACTGTGAAGGCACTAACATCAACACCAATGGCGTACGCAAGGGGGGCCTCGGGGTTTTAACTTTTTCGTAAGGGAGATATGCAAATAAAGCATTTACCAACCTACGATTGCCTAATAATGGCAATTTTAGGTGGTACGGTGGCTCAGTAATGGAGAGCTTGCCTCTGGTGCGTAGGGTCCCTGATCCGATCCCCTATTAAGTAAGTATGTGGTGGACAACATCGTGTCCGTGGGTTTTTTCTGGGTACTCCCGTTTCCTTTCACATTCTCATTTCACCAATTCATCCATCATCATTCACTTGCTTTAATCATCGTATCCCTTAGCCTAAAGGACATAATCCATGGACATTATACTTAAAGATTTAATTTCATTTTAATAATTATACTATATATATATATATATATATATATATATATATATATATATATATATATATATATATATATATATATATATATATATATAGGCCTATATAGGATTATCGAACACTTCCGAAGTTCCAAGACTCTATATTGATTTCCATGATTTTAAAATTTCTATTCGATTTTATTTCATCTTCTATATAAATGAAAAATGAAAGTCACTATGTTTGTGCCTTTCTTGAACCGCCAGGCCGATCTCGATCAAATTTTCAACATAGATGAAGTTCGAGTCCGGGATGGTTTTTATCATTTCACTTTGAGGGAGGAGGAGGGATATATATATATATATATATATATATATATATATATATATATATATATATATATATATATATATATATATACTAGCAGCGTTCACCCCGCTTCGCTGCGGTCACCCCGGAACGCAATAAACTTTGTTACTTAGATAATTTTTACTTTTTCGCTTTCAAGTGATATGATAAAAACCATAGAAGATTGCAGTAAATCTTAACATTATATCGCCTGTCATTTATGTTAACCCGCCCCGCTTCGCTGCGGTCATCCCGGTGCTGGCATATTGTAAAAGTGTCTGTAAAAATAAGCAAATCAATTAAAAAATTTTAAACAGAAGATTCAAGCTATTTTCCGCTGTATATCGCCTGTCATTTATGTTAACCCGCCGAGTGACACGGTCATGCGGGTTGCATATAAATACGTTTATTTTTACCTATGATGAACTAATAACAAAGGATTTGTACGTTATGGACACTTGAATGGTCAATTATCTCAAGACACTGGTAATTAAAAATTAAAGTGATATGATAAAAACCATCTAGGGTCCAAATCCTAATAACCCCCCAAAAATGAAAGAAATTGGTTCAGCCGTATTAGCGTGATGAGCGGACAAAATTTTGTACGTTCTCTTTTATATATATAGATATACAGTGAAACCTCCCTTAACGGACACCTCTCAATAACGGACACCTCTATAATACGGACAGATTTTTTTGTCCCGGCAAAAATATATGTTCTCTTACGGAATAAAACCCTCCCTTTTACGGACACTCGCAGATACGGACGCGGACAGTCCTTTTTTCCCCAAACGTTTCAATAACCTCTTCATAACGGACAGGAATTGTTCTCGGTTCTGCGGTATATTACAGTCTTTTCTCCATAAGTGTATCTCTCATGAGTGAACCATCAAACAGAACAGCTGAACTTGCATTTTTTTCCCGCAATAAACTGCTTTCTGGAGTAAATTCTAGAAATGTTGAATAAGCAATAACACCCATGCACGGTAAGGCCAGGAATTCTATGCGAAAGATCTTCCCTTCCTTAACAAATTTAATCCTTTTCGTCTGGATCTTGCATCTTTACCGACAGTTTCATAGATAACAAAACAAACATTGTTTGTTTTACAATAACATTTTCAACGAGCAATGTTTCCTCTCTTACTTTTTCGGAAAAGAAACCTTTTTCTTTTACTCATGATACTGGAACAAGTGTGGGTTGGAATTTTCTCGCCTTCGTTTTTCATTTTCTCTAAAAGGATATTCTTTGTGATTGGGCCTGGGTCAATAAACATATGCACCCCTAATAGCTTGCCTTTTCATCCATTCTGTCAACGAAGATGCCGCGCCAGTACACAAACACACACACACACACACAAACACATGTTTCTTCTGCAATCGTACTGAGGATTTTTAATGCTAATGAGTTTTATTACCGTTGTAGAGGAAAAAGCATGCCTTTTTTGTTAAACATTGCCCAGCAATAATATGATTTAACAGAAATGAATTTCTCCTTCATCCCTTCCAGTAATTCAAATGTGTACTAAATAAGAGTATTTTCATATTGAATTTTACGTATTTACGCTAATACAAAATGTATTTACTATATATTATAGCATACAATTACCGTTATGAGAAATTAAACTTCTGTAACCTCTCTATAACGGACACCTCTCAGTAACGGACAAAACTTCATGTCCCATTGGTGTCCGCTATTGAGAGGTTTCACTGTATATATATATATATATATATATATATATATATATATATATATATATATATATATATATATATATATAATCAAAAATGACCGATACCAGTGCCGAATCCATAGTTTTCGGGACGCTGAGATGAACAGTGACACTTCCAATGCCATTTAAATCCAAATTCAGCGCCGCAACTTTGGGGATGGGAGGAGAATATATGTAAAAATCATCGAAAATGACCGATATTACTGTTGAATCCATAGTTTTCGAGGTCGCTGAGATGAACAGTGACACTTCCGATACCGTTTAAATCCAAACTTCAGCCCCCATTAGTACTCCTAATGGGGGATGGTAACGTAAAAATAATTGAAAATGACCGATATTAGTGTCGAATTCATAGTTTTTGGGGTCCATAAGTTGATTTGCCCTTTATATCCAAAATGAACCATATGCAAAGAATGGGAATTCTGTTAGTTTTTTTTTTTTTTTTTAATTTAAAAATGTGTTAATTGAAATATGTTAACGTGGCATTAAAATAAAAATTCGTTAAAATTCATTTCGTATACTTTGTTTTGTCATATTTTCATTGCTGTTTCATGAGAAAGTTTGTGGCTTGTTAGGATGATTTGGTGAAAATTTCACATTGGGATCAACAACCTGTAGCTTGCGGTTTTTAACACTAAGTACCTTTCTCTTTTAATATGTGGATAACCTCTAACAAGAGAGAAAGGCGAAATATTCGAAGTAAAGTATTATAACATCCGTCTTCAGGATATTAACCCTGCTTTACGAAAATACCGGAAGTTAGGCCTCACAAAATGAATACTTCCTTAAAAGAATAATAATATTTTTTTAAAAAAATGTATTTGTAAGTGTCTCCCTTTCACACAAAGCAACATTGTATTCATAGGAACGCGACCGACGTGTTGTCATCAAACGGTTTACAGTACTTTCTCATATTGTAATGAAACAAACTTTCTGTTTACACGGCTTGGCAACGCTGTTCTGTTTTCCGGTCTTCCAAGGCTTGCATCTCTCTCTGTCCAGGGTCAATGACATAAAGAACTCTCTAACACTTTCTTCAACATTAAAAAGTACTAAACAGCGCAAAGAACAAAAGATAACTTCTTTCTGTGATGGTGTTTAGTAGAAAATCTTGCAATTATATCTTTAAAAAATACATTGAGGTTTCATATTCTCCTCATGGATTCAAAATCAACTTTAGCAATTTAAAATGAAGGTTAGGATCAAGAATAGACGCAAAACCAGTTTGTTGCTTTTTTACGAGAGGCAAAGAGGGCTGCTTAAAGCTTGGTGTTACGTAACAAAATCCAAACAACAGAACGTCTGATACTACATAGATACCTACAAACGTGCCAATTCTGAATATTTTTCCATTGTTTCACGGCGATGATTTTTGTACACGTTTTCTACGCAGAGCATACATATTCCTAGACAAAAATACATACAAATACAATAATCTGCGAAAAAAAAGTGCTATTTTGCATTTCTTAATATGAAAAGCAAGTTCAGTATACCGTGGTGCACCTATAGAAGAGTCTAAACGATTCAATCCCTCCTAAGACAACTAAATACACACAAACATAAAATTAAACAGAAATGACGACCGCAAATAGATGGGAAAAGACGAAGACAAAGATGGTGTATAATACTTTAAAATCAGGCGTCATCTGAAGATGGGGAGGGGGTAATTGGCCCCTGACTTTGAGATGTGTATGCATAAATTTTAAACAATAATATAGTACTGTTTGATTGGAATTTGAGTTTAGCGTCCCTTCCGCAGCGAGGCTATATGAGACGTGGACCTACAGTTGAATGTGAGTCCGAACCAGATGAGCTCCCGCCGGGAATCGAGCTCGGTTCTCCCACGCCAAAGACTCGTACGCTAACCGTTTAGCCACGAGGGAGGTCTTACAGTGCTATAGTAACGGAAAACGTGAAATCTTATCGGTGGAGATTCCCCCCCCAAAAAAAAAGCTAAACCGGAAAGTACGCTAACGTTTGGAGTGCAAATACTTTTTCTTCTTCTTCTTCTTCTTCTTCTTCTACTACTACTACTAATACTACTACTACTACTACTACTACTACTAATAATAATAATAATAATAATAATAATAATAATAATAATATTAATAATATTAATAATAATAATAATAATAATAATAATAATAATAATAATAATAATAATAATAATAATAATAATAATAATAATATACGACTTTTAAAATTGAAGATGCTTTAACGAAGAGTTACAGATCTTATGTGTAAATATTACGTTTTATCAGTATGTTCCAATATTAGAAACTATAGATATATGAATAGTATTTACTGCTATAAATCTTTCTTTTCTCCCTCTTTCTCTCTCTCACTGAAAAATCTAGCAACCTTATATTCTCTAAATTTAATCTTTTGTGTTCGCAGTTTCTCGTAAATTCAATTTAAAAAATAGTTTAGCTCACGTTAAGAACTTATCCCTTTGTGATGCAATTGTCTTGGAAGTGCTGCTGCGTCTTAATGAAATAAAATGAAATCTTTAAATTTTACGTCCCATGGTTAATGCCGGCTAGGCTAAAGAAATGAATAAAATGCCTGAATGAGGAAAGTGGGAGGAAACGGGAGAACCCTGAGAAAACCCACGCACGCTCTGTTTGTTCCCCACAAAGTTCACTTGGCGCGAGCTGGGATCGAACCATGGATCCCATGCAACAGAAGTAAACTCTACCACTGAGCCACCGTGGCCCTCTGCGCCTTAATGTAGAAATATGCAAATTAACGCATAGCTGTCGTGTTATTATGCGTACGTTAAATTAAAGTTGACTACACTTTTTTTTAGTACCTGTGCTATATTACACGTGGATTAGAGTGAAACCAGAGCATAAGAATAGATAATCCACAAGAATCGAACTTGAAACCGTACAACTACCTGTTGTTTACACAGAATAAAATGAATTTATATAATTCTAAGTAAAGTTATCGAATTCTGTTACGTCTCACGGAAAATTTCTTCCCACGAAAACATCACTTTTAAAAATGTCTTTACACAACCCTTTTTATATAATAGTTATCAATTTTATAGTTTGTACACCAATAAAACTAACTTCTTGTTTTTTTTCTTGAAGGACTATATCGACGGGTGACATTATTCAAGCCAAGAATGGGACAGTTTTCCTGTGCCTCCTAACTGACAATAGCAAATGACTAACCCTTTGTAACGGTGATCAAGTTTTGACACACTGACTGACACTCCGCGCGTGGTCCTAATGACCTTCTGACAGTTTTACTGCCGATAAACAAAGCTGTTTTAGTTTATAATTCTATGATACTTTAGTTATATTGATGTATTATGTTCACGTTATATCGATAATAAGTAGGTTGTAACTATTATGTGGTACGGCAAATATGTTTATTTTCACTCAGTACGCTGTTTATTCAGTAACTATGAGCGTGGGAGAATGTATGTCGTGAACGTTCACACGAATTTCAATACAATAAACGAGTATGCATTTCCTCTGGATGTTTTTATTGATATTATATATATATATATATATATATATATATATATATATATATATATATATATATATATATATAGAGAGAGAGAGAGAGAGAGAGAGAGAGAGAGAGAGAGAAAGAAACTACACATTTCGTTCTCCATAACCCTTTAAATTCAGTGTTTATACGGAAATAAAATTGTTTAGAGCGGGGCCGCGGTGGCTCAGTGGTAGATCGTTCTCCTCTGGTGCGTGAGGGCCTTCGTTCGATCCCAGCTCGCGCCAAGTGAGCCTTGTGGTGAACAAACACCGTGTGTGAGTTTTCTCAGGGTTCTCCCGTTACCTCCTACTATATTCATTTCTGCTTTCCTGAATGCCTGTTGTTTTAAAAAGAAGCAAAGGTTGCTTTAATATATTGATAGAAATTGGCAAAAATTTATCGACTGCTTACCTATCTTCCAGCATTAGCTTGAATTGGACTCTGTTTTAATTTTATTGAATGATATCTACATACTAAATTTGTAATTTAATACTTCAGTTTTAGCGTACTAATTATGATACGATGACCGTAAAATTTTACATGCAAATACATTTAAAGCAGGGTGGATTGATTTAAATCAGTCTGATTTAAATCACGATTTAAATCAAGATTTAAATCACTTGATTTTTTTAATAAAAATCGTTGATTTAAATCGAATTCAGAAATAAATTAATTTAAAGTGAAAATAAGTAAAATCCAGTTTCTGTTCTGTTATTTCGACTATGGAAGTTAATAATCATAATACAATGAGACTCAAATGTACAGTAAAGTATGAAAACAAGTGTCATGCAGAGGATGATTAGGGAAAATCCCGTTTTGAACAGGTAACGGAGCAATCCTGCTTTCTTCTTTTCGTAACATTGGGTTTGGGTTTTAAAATCGTTAACTATTCCAATGGGGAAATCACCATCGACATTTAAGACGAAAATTCTTTTTTGTACGTGCCTGTTTGTTTGTTCCCAGATAATAGGGTGTATTTAGAGGGGTCCTATCCCCTCTCCATTTTTTTAAATTTTATAACTTTAGGCGAAATTTATGTATTTCATGTCGCAAGCTAGTTTTGAGTTTTTAAAAATAGGCCCCTGCCAAATATCAGTAAATTTTGTGGGAAAAAAAAAGTGTCATTTTGATAAACATTGCTGTACTTTTTCTTTAATGTGTAACCTTTTAAATTATATCACCTATTTTTAGGTAATAGGGTAGAATTTTCATTATTCGATTAAAAAAGTACCAACAAGGCTGTTTACATCGTTTTCTTCAAGACTGGAGGCATTTTGGAACACGTTACATATGCTTTCACGCCTTTCTGCGTTGAAGCATAGTGTGTGATAACGCCATAAATTTAAAAAGGTATTTTTTGTTATGCGAATTATTGTTTGGCGGGTTACATTTTACATTCAGAAGACAAATTTTGCACACTCGTCCAATGCACCTCTTAGTAATTTTCAGGTGTTTTCAGATTTCTGCGTGGAAACAGCGGGGTCCAGAGGGGCAAAAATGTTTAAAAAAGGATATTTTTAACAAAAATAGCTTTTTTTCGTGATTTTTAACAAAAATTCCTTTTTTCGTGATTAACCCGGCCCAGATACGTGACGGAAACATTTGAAGGGTACCGTTTGAAAATTTGTTTTATTATGAAAAGAATAATGTACAAATCATGATCCTAGGCAAGGTTGACTGGTTTAAACCAGCTGGTTTAAACCAAAAAACGAAAAATGTTCGTAAAAGTGTAAAATAAGTGTTCGTAAAAGCTTGATGAACACACATTTGTGGGTTATCTCGTTTCACTCCCGTATACTATTCGTATTATACTCAGACCTAAATTCCCCATCCATTGCTCAAAGAGATTATACTACAAAAGCAACTTTTTTTAAAAAAATATATAAGTTTATGAATGTTTCTTTTGTGATTTCTTTATAGTTTATCATTGTTATGCAATTGCAATCAAAGAAATTCTAAATAGTGTTTCGTTTTAATAATGTTTACTATTGATAAAATACATTGAAATGCCGTACTTGGGGGGAGGGGTTATACAAACCCCACGAGAGGCATTTATTGAAATCAGAAGTATCTTTTGTAACTATTTATGTATAAATGGGTCAGAGCCAAAGTGGACGCAGATAATTCGTATCTTTATTCACTTTTCTTGCTGATATGCAAATTAAGTCCTTGTATTTTTTTTTTTTTTAAATTTGGACTGATAAAAGTCGTAGTGAACTAACTTGGACTAAATTAGTTCTACTGTACTCTGCAGTACTTTGAAATTGTCCATATGTCATTCTGTATAATGGTTTCACTTGTGCAACTGATTATCTTTTTTCCTTCTCAAATGACTCTTGACAATTACATTAACAAGTATCTAAAGATCACTACAACGCATTTTTATCAGGAGTCCTTCGTGAGTGAGTCGGCAGACGTATCGCATTTGTGGCCAATTAGTCCCGGTTCCGAGTTCAAACAGCTCTCGGATGTAAGCCGAGAAGTGGTTTGGTTTCCACTTTGGGCTTATGCGACCCCTTCTAGCATAATCCGGTTGTTGCATAATAGTGCCAAGGCGAAAAAAACTTATTTCTGTCCATATGTGGTATAAGTACGTAGAGCAAATTATTTAAACCAAAAAAAACCTGGTTTAAACAAAAAAAAAGGTTTAAACAAAAAAACGTATTTTGTTGTTTTTTTTTTTTTTTCAATAAAAATCATGGTTTTTGCCAACCCTGATCCTAGGATAAATAGGGATGTCTAAGGAAATTGTTATATTACCTCCGGGTCATCTGGGGCATTATGGGAATGTTCTTAGCTCATTCTTAAATAGTTTCCTCACCCTTACTACTCAAGATATAAGCTTCAAATATTCCCCGTAGTATTTCCCAGTTGATTTCGAGATCTGTGCGTTAACACAGGGGAATCCAGAGGGGATCAAAATTTAAAAACAAAAGAAAGAAAAAAAAGTTTTAAAAAATGCCGATTACTCTCAAAATTTCCCGCTTCATGGACATGATAGGGAAATGTGAATGTTACAGTTTCAAAAGCTGTTCTATTCTAAAGAGAGTGATGTATGTACCATGATTCTAAGATAAATAGGGATGATGCTGTAGCTGCTTGACTGAAAGTCTATAATTTACCTTTAAAAAGAGCCATAATTTAAAAGGGTTAAGAAACATTGTTTGGAATTGATATAGGTTAACTATTGGGGATAATTCAAAATTCAACCCCAATACTTTCACTTAAATGGCATAATTAGCATTTAATACTAATTCCTAATGCTTTTTCTTCAGTTCCCGACTTGTATTATACGAGGAGAAAGATTTGATTTAAATCAAAAAAAATCGATTTAAATCAAAAAAATCAACAAAAATGATTTTTTTTAAAAAAATCATGATTTTTTTCCACCCTGATTTAAAGTAATAACAGGATTTTCCCAATGGCTAGGGCGGGAGTTTCCCAATTTATACATAACCCTGTATAATTTATATATAACCCTGTTTACTTGTGTAACTTTATTTTTTGTCCTTTTGAAATGGCTCTTGACAGTTATATTAACAAGTCGGCTTATGATCTTTACGCCCTAGCCATTGGGAAAATCCTGTTATTACTTTAAATGTATTTGCATGTAAAATTTTACGGTCAATGTATCATAATCAGTACGCTAAAACTGAAGTATTAAGGAGTACTCAGGAGTCCTTCGTGAGTGAGTCGGTAGATGCATCGCATTTGTGACCAATTAGTCTCGGTTTCATGTCCAAAATGAACAATTTCTCTTGGATGTAAGCCGATGAAACGGTTTGGATTCCGCTTTAAGTTTATGTGACCCCTTCTATCATAGCCTTGTTGTTGCATAAGAACACCAAGGCGAAACAAACTTATTTCTATCCATATGTAATATAAATAAATTAAAATTATTAAATTTAAACCAAAAAAAAAAAAAGAGTTTAAAGAAAAAAACTCTTTTTCATTAAAAACCATGGTTTTTGCCAACCCTGGGATTAACATTCTTATGTAATACCGAGGTTATCAAGAAGATTATGTTTGTTTAAAGTGACATCTGAACCGCTGCTTGGTTTACACTTGAAAGAAGGATTGTGGTTCGACCGAGAATTGAACATTGGACGCCTTGGTTAAAAGGTGAAAAGGAGATAAAACTAATGCAGATCTTTTGATATGTGGAAACATCACCATGAAGTTCACACGATTTAAAGCATTTTTCGTTTTTTTTTTCTTTGGTTTAAAAGTTTAAAAAAAAAAACAGCGGTTTAAACCAGCCAACTCTGACCTAATTATTAGGATATTGCTACCTGCCGTCTCCCTTAGATTGTAATGTTAGTACATTCGTCTGTTAGTCCACACAATAACTCTTGAACGAAAGCGTTTTTGTTGTTGTTCCTTTTTAATAGACAGCTACACTAATTACCTGGGCCGAGCTCGTTAACGTAGTCAATCCGTTAAAAGCTTCACGGGTAACAGTGGCTCTAACGGTGATTATCCATAATCCCATTTTAAAATCTATAGCATTCCCTAGCTTCTATGCAACCTAGGCCTACATAATAGCCAAGAAATGTTGGTAACCTGACATAAAAGGATATACAGAAAAGTGGTTATCGATATCGCATGCATGGAACTATACGCAAAGGTTAGTTGTTTAAATTAATGTGCTTCCCACCCAGAGATTAAAAGTCTTTTTGTTTGTTTGCTTGTTTAAACCTCAAAAAAATATTTGTGAAGTTTACTTGAAGTATGAGTCTATACAAAACCTAGTGTATTGTTGATTGACATCAGTTTAACCTCATACGTACAATATATTTTTTTGTTAAATCTTAATAAATATTAGTGATTCTGTGTTCGATTCCCGCGTTGACACACAACTTTCAGTTGTAAACTAACATCGTAAAGGGCAAATAGTGCTAGAGCAGCTACCAAGCACCCACCGCGGGTACGGAAAATCACAAATAATGGTATTGGGACTTACCAGAAATCAAACAGAGTTAGTCAAATGAACTCACTCAAATCTAGTCAAGCCACAATCCTCCGTAAGTATAAAGTTAAGTTTAGTGTACGCGTAACAAATGCACTGTACTACAAGATGCATATTAGCAACTCAAAGCTTCGCCAAATGCATTCCTATCGCCATAATAGGTTACATGCATGGGCGGAGTTAGGAATTGCCTCCTGGAGGGGCAGACCTTCTGTCTGTTGGGGGGCACGGTAAATACAAATGAGATTTGATGGATCTTATAGGAGGCATTTTTATTTTTTTTATTTTGTCAAAAAGTTGGAGGAGCAATGCCCCCCATAGCTCCGCTTATGTTTACATGAATCTATTTTATCTAATTTCAAACTTCGATAACTGAAATACTACACTACATTGTGTACCAAAAATGTAGAAACATCATGGATTTCTCTATGTTTCATGTTTAATTAGGTACAGATACATTTGAGTACGGAATAAGAAGTATTTGTGTGTGACTAGAGTTTTTCTATTTCAAGTGTGACCTTCCTAGCGCTGCTGTCGATGTCTTCCCGTACCTCCCTCGAAAGAGGGCGACAAGTCGCTTTGGCCGAAATTCTTCAATAGTTGGATGTGGACAGGGTTGCCACATTGACTGGCCACACTGTCTTGTTAACCATTCTAAGGAACCTACGGTCTTCACTCGCCATGACCAAACGACTGAATGACAAATTAACAACACAGCTGAGATCATTCACTTCTTTTCAAAAACCAGAGGGAAGATTTCCTCCGTAAGACAATGGCGGGGATGGGGTTGAAGCATGTTTCACATATTTTCCGAGGGTGCACCACGGACGACAATTTCGAAAATATTCTTAAAAAGTCTCCAGGTTCTCGGAACACCCTATATTTATAATACAGCAGCAACATCAGATATCAGACGCTTGATCAGTCTGGGTATAGAAGCTGTAGTTAACACATATAACACCTATATAACTTCAGGTTCGAGGATACTCTGGTTTAATCTTAGCGGATGATATTAGTGGTAAATAACATCTAGCCATTTCCCACCAATTCCTTATCATAATTCATTTCTAATTATTACTAACTTTGTTTACCTTACTGGCTGTGACCTGTAAAGTAAAGCTAAAGAAAAAAAAAAACTTTCTTTTGCATTTATCAGTCGTCCTCTTTGTTCCTCGATTCCTCAGTGACTTGTTTTAAGTATCTCGTCTTCACACCATAAGAGCAGTTATGTAACTGTTAATATCCGATTGCAGTATCACAAGACACATACACTCAAGTAAACGTCACTTGCTCCTCTTTATTATTATCCTTGTATGGGAAGCAAAAGTAGGTTGCTAACTGTTATTTATTAAATTATATGTCCGATTATATTTGCTACTGAACTCACGAAAACAAAAGACAAATCTTGTAGGAGAAACGATAACCAAGGTTCAAAATAATTATTTTATTTTACTCCATATCGGTACTTGCGATTACCGTAAACCACTGAAAAGAAATCGCCTAAGTTTAAATAATGTTAACTTTTCACTTGGACATGCTTATTTCAATAGAATTAAATGGAGGTTTAAGCTCAAACAGAAATTCATCTTGAACAACTATTTATGTGTGTGGAGGATGTAAAATCCACGCTACATGTAATCAATTGAATTATAATTTGCTTAGTGCTTACCGGGTTGCTTCAGAGGAAAATTATTAACGTGGTTAAATGATTATCGTTTTTACTTTCCCACAAACATACCTTTGGCTCAGACACCACATTAGTTGTGTATATTCACTTCTTATAGAGCCTGGATGTAAATCTACAAGATAGTCTACAATGAACAGTCCCTCACCTACGAACATGTTCCGAAAATGAATTCAAATTTATCTTATGACTGCTAACTCAAAAATTGTGCTCCATCAATAGAAATACACATGTTCCCTCGAACAAAAGATTAGAATTATACGACTGGGATTGAAATTTTTACTTATTTATACATTAATTTATTAAAGAAAATATTTTTCACTCTGAGTGTAGCGATACTGTTTGATAATTTATTTTCTATGTATGTATTTATTTTTTGGTAATTGTGGGGTTTCGTGTTGTTTACGAGAATTTGTGTTCCATCTTTTTAAAAAGGCATAGCGTAGCAATCCAGGCACATTATTATCACATTAAGTACTTTTCAATAGATTAGTTCGACTATTACCTAAAATATTAAAATCGAAGTCTATATATGTTTAAAATATTTCAAATTTACTTACTTTACTAGATTTTTTACTGGTTAATAGATGGTACGATGGTACTGCCACTTTCCCTGACTCGCTGTCTGTTTACATTTTAAGTCAAACTGCTTCATATCAATGCCGAACTGAGATGAAACTGAAATCTGGAAATGGAATCCAGTGTCACAAAAACCAAGGACATGCCTCGTTAATTTTTTTTATAAATATTCGGCAAATTAAAAAGTATTCTGTGAACGAAATGCATCTGTCTGCATTAAATAGATTCAGTTTAAAGCGTCACTCAAGCTGCTATGCTATATACGACGTGGGTCTGCAGCTTAAGGCGGAACCCAAGGCATATGAGCTCCCACCGGAAATCGAACCGTGGACTCCCAAGCCGAAGGCGCATACTATCCACTTAGCCAAAAGGGACCTCATCTTCAGTGATGTTAGATTTGCTTGCATGCATTAGTTTCAAAGCTTCTTTACAAGACACGTATTCAAAGGAGACATTCAAGGGCTCAAATCCACTCCCCAAATCCGGAAATACCAAATATTACACTGCAACTAGGGCTAATAAAAATCATTTCTTGTCCTCGTGCATACGTATACTTGTTAATTTTAAAATTTTGTTCTATTTCCTTCAAAATTAAATTTTGGTATGGAGGTTATTTAATCTATGTCGCTGAATATACCTATGCAGATTTCTGCTGTAGGTTACATCATCGATTTTTTCTTCTTTTTTATCGATCTATATCAAACTGGTGAAAAATACATATACTGAAAAGTATAACAATGTATTGAAGCACATCACAAACTCGTAACAACTGTCAAAAGATATTGTGCTTTATTTGGTTGATTAATGCACTTAAATAATGCATTTCTCTTGTACGGTGAACCTTTGTCCAAACCTCAAACATCCCTGTCCGGATTTCTTGTCCCTTTCCAGATCAACTATTTCAGTAATATTCAAAACTAAAATGTTTCTTTTTATCGTATTTCGACTTGTAAACTTATTTATCAACTCTGCATGTCAAGACCCTCGAACAATCATAAGAAATCTTAAAAATCACACAGTTCCTCTAAAAATAGCTACCGGTAGGGATACGGAACTGGGATTTGCTCTGTAGATTATAAGATATGGATGATGTAATGAAAATTATAAAATTGCACATAGACAATCACGATCACCACAAACTGACAGCTTGGAGCGAACCGCACCAGAGACGAACTACCATTGAACTATCGTGCTCTTAAGAATATATAATTGTATAAAGCTTTAAAATAATCTCTTTAAAAGTTTGCAAAAATATTTTCTGAAATAATAAAATATTAATGAGCTGTACTCACCATAAAGTGCAGCTTCATTGAATTTAGCCAGAGCCGCTTCTAATTCATTTCTTTCAAGTAAACCGCTTGCTTCCTCCCTGATTTTGGCTGCTTCAAGTTCACCACTCCACCATTTTTCAACTAAACTTTTAATTAGAATGTTGGTTTCGATGTTTTCGAGGTTCGAACCGGTGAACCTTTGTCCACACCTCCTACAAGCCTTTGAAGTATCACTTAACAGACACCTGCGACAAAAAGTGTGTCCACAAACAGTTGTCACCGGTTGCAGAAGAACACCTTCACAAATCAAACAACACATAACATTATTATTATCCATCTGTTGTTTTTGTTGACTTACAGTTGAATCACCACCCACAATTTCCAACAATGCACTCGCAAGATGTTTTAATCTGTCATGGGGCACATTTCCAACGCGGTAACACTGGGAATACACGTCTAACGCTTCACGAATTCTCCCCGATTTGGCTAACGAATCACCGTAACCAAAATAAATATCGAAAGATTGGTGGCCCCTATCTTTCAGACACCGCTCATACATTTCAGCTGCAAGTCCATAGTTTCTATTTAAAAATGCATCTTTTGCTACATCTGCCATGCTTACTATTTATTAGATTTGTCACTTTTACACACTACAACACTACATCCTTGTTCGTCACAAAACAACAATAAACATTTATTTTCTTTTGTTTCTCATTGTTGCATAGCTTCAATGCTTTTTGTTAACACTCACATCTCCCATTCCTTTCTCGCACCACTTCACTAGCTCAAGTGATTGCCGTTGTTATGCACAAGGGTACAGACACAGCAAGAGACGCATCGCAGTTACATAAAGGTCACGTTACTTAGCGGGACTTCAGTCATTGGCCACAGGTTGGTACGTCACTAGCCTCGCGCCAGGTACAGCCCCTTTGTTGCATCTCAAGCAAGCGTACAAGGTAGCCAACTAGTACCCGTGAACTCTAAAAAACGGTCATAAATTTTATGAGAAAACTAAATTACTGAATCGTGTCTCATTATTTAATACAATGAAGTGTGGGCTACGTACACTGTATACACATAGACCTAACTAGAGGCGGCTAAGCCCCCTAACAAAATGTTCTTATTAATTTGCGCTAATGTAGTACACAAAATGCACCTTTTAGGGTAATTGTTAGTTGTAGGCCTAATTGGAATTAATTTAATTTTTAACGTGTAAGTACCTGAGAGCACATTATCTTCAAAGATCAAGGTCATGGGTATCCTCAAAAGAGCGAAGTGGTGAAATTGAGAAAATACGTTGTACGTTTTTTTTAAATATTTGATTCAAAATATAAACGTATAATAATAATAATAATAATAATAATAATAATAATAATAATTATTATTATTATTATTATTATTATTATTATTATTATTATTATTATTATTATTATTATTATTATTATTATTATTATTATTATTATTATTATTATTATTATTATTATTATTTTAGGATATCGACTGCATGTATAGCTTGTATTGCTGGTGTATTTTGCCTTCTATTAAATATAATCCAAGACTGTTGTATAGGGTTGCATTTATCATGTGTCTGTTGTCTAGGCGCACTTGTGGCTATGTATGTTGTTTGCTGTCCTAATAAACATTTAAACTTATTATTATTATTTTAACGTTCATTTACAGCATTAAGTCTAAGTGAGACGTGGATCTACACCTTAGTGTGGGATCTGAACCACTTAACTTCTCACGACAAATCGAATTCGGTTCTCCCGTGCCGAAGGCAGGGACGCTAACCATATAGCCATAAGAAATCCCTTTCTATTGGTCCCAGAGGTGCGGAGAAGGATCTAAAGTACCAAAGCCAGGATTACAAACCATGCAACAAAGAGAATTGTGTAATTGTACACCATGAGACGTAGGTCTGAAAACACCCTTTTACGTTGGAAACTGATACAAGAATCGATTCGAAGAAACTTTCGAAAATGGCAATCAAGTAAGAGACCCACCTGATCCCAACTGGGATTATCATAAGGTGCCATCAAGTATTGAGTTTTATTTATTTATTAGATAGGGAAATGAGTGGTGTGACATCAATTAACGATATAATTCAAAAGGAAAAGCAACAGGGTCATACATGCATACAGGGAATCCATAGCGTTATTTATAACTTTGATAAATAATGCAACAGCTTCCCTAAATTTGTTCCGCGGATCCCCAGAGGTCCGCGGGCCACCAATTGGGAAAAAATGCTATAGATAATATATTGGATTTAGTAGTACTTGGTTGGGAACTACCATAGTGAATGCTGTGTATATAGATAAAAACTTATTGTTTGTAATTTGATATTTATACACTATTTAATCCCTACCATTTATTGTGATGAAAATCAAATTTGAGAACCATATTTACAGAAACAGGGAGTTGAATTTGACATAGTAAGCTACTAGTGATAGGTTAAAGAAGTCGTTTTCAACTGAGTGCTCTTTGACGTCGATGTTTGTTGCTCTCCCTGTCAATAAAATACACAGAGAGGGGAAGGAGCAGACAGGTAACCTCCTGATATGGATAAACAATAGTGGGAACAACAAGCAAACAATAATATTGATAGTGTAGTAAATGGTTTTGCACGTATATTATTCGTAGATTCTGACTACACATGCTCCGCCATCAGTTCTTTATTCTATTTCTTTTATTTCATCCTATCCTTCCCTTTTCTGTGCTATTCTCATATTTATGAGAGCGCTCTCCTACGTCATGTGTCGGGCTGTTAGAAAGGGCTAGACTAGAACTTATTATCCTGTTAGGATACTGCACTGCGTAACTGATTAAGTTAAGTTGGTTGCGTACAGTGTCAGGCGCTACAGTGTCGAATTTATCCAGGTACCCTGTTTATGCACTTTCGTTCGCTTTACTGCTTGGATTAGTACATTGTGAATTTTATGTATTTATTTATTTATTTTAAATGAAATGAAATTAATCTTTCACTTTAACGTCCCACGTTTATGCCCGTTAGGTTAAGGGAGGTGGATGATTAAACCAAGAGAATGATGATGGAAGAATTGATGGAATGATATGGTAGGAGGAAACGGGGGTACCCCGAGAAAATACACAAACACGGTGATTTTTAGTTTAACGTCCCACAGATATCCCCTTTAGGACAAAGGAGACGGACGGGTTGATTAATGAAAGTGAATGAAATTTTGAAAACATGATTGTACCATTCTTATATCATTCGAATTGAGTGGTTTGTTTGTACAGAAATCTCTAGTTCGAGTGGTTCCAACTTCCAGTTCAAATGAGGCATTGAATTACTATTTTTCATTATTTTCTTTGGCCTATACTAGGAGAAGTATCTTGCTCCATTATGAAGTATTTTCCGTTCGCCAGTTAGCAACTACTGTTCTTTAAAAAAAAAAAAAATCGCTAACGCTCTAGCCTTTGGTGCGAGCGGTCCCGGGTTCGATACCCGGCGGGGAGACTCAGTCGAGAAAGTATAAAAGCATTTTCAGGTCAGTCATGCTGAGTGAGGTTTTCCTCATTCACGGCAGGGAAATGCCCGGAATGGTAGCTAATATACAGGTCCCAGGCCACTTCTTTCCTTCTCTTTCCTCGGACAGTGTGATCGCCGGACCTCACACTTCTTAGATGACGGGCTAATATGCATAGATGACGAAAGCCCAGGAACCTAATTCCTGATCCCAATTCAGACACATTCTCTAAATAGTGGTGCCAAGTTACTTGAGGGTTACAGACCCACTTTTTAATTTTAAAGGAAAACTCCGGACCTCATACCTTTAAATTTTGGTATCTGCGTAGCTTTACCAGAAATCGAACCCGAGATCATATACAGGGTGGGTAAATTTTGTAATATATTTTTAGTTATTTTATTTGTATTTTCGTTGAAATTTGCATTTTTATTCATCTCTGATGACAATACTCAGGCGTATGTCCAGAATTTGTGAAGGAAAGGGGAGGGAGTTATAGCCTCTATCAACACGTTGTATCGGCTCCTCGCAATATTTATATAATAACTTTGAGATACAACATTAATATACAAACAAGGTTAAGTATAAAAACAAATTAAATGAATGATGAATAAACTGTTAACAGAGATATAATGAGAAGATACTGTTAACAGTGGCGTATTTGGGGGGGGGGATTCCGGGCTTAAGCCCCCCTCCGGAAATCTTACTTACTATAGTAAAGTATATGAAATATTTTGCAGAATTTTCACATTTTCAGGCAAAGCTCCCCCCCCCAAAAGTTAGCAAAGCCCCTCCCAGAAACAAAATCGTACATACGCACGCCACTGACTTTTAACATCCAAGAAAGTTTAAGTATAAAGACTTTAAGGCACTGAATGATGAATAAATTGAAAGATTAGAACGAGGCTTAATTCAAGCAAAGGAGAATACCTTAAATTAATTTTCATGTTAATCTTTTATTTACTCAGATAGTACGTATAGATTTTGAAAATTTGTTATTCTTTTCAAATTTGTTTTGTTTCGCTTTGTTTTGTATTGTGTTGTTTCGTTGTCTGTGGTTTCACCTTTCTTTCCTCACCCCTTCCCCTCCCTTTCCCATTCCACTGTTTTTGTCATAAGAAAATAAGTGAATGGTGCAAAAATAAGGATAAAGAAGCATTGTTGTGATGATAGCTCTGTTTCGGTCAAAATTTTCAGGTGCCGAAACTGAAAGATCGCGGTCTGAGCAATGTAATAATAATAATAATAATAATAATAATAATAATAATAATAATAATAATAATAATAATAATAATAATAATAATAATAATAATAATAATAATAATAATCATAATAATAACTTTGAGATACATCCTGCTACTATAATTTACAATGGAGGCATTGTCAGTTAACAAAGAACAGTAATTGGCCTTCACGATTGGTCTAGAGGATAGCACGCGTGTCTTAGGTGCACGTGATCGCGGTTGAGTTTTCCGGTGGGCGTGGGAGAGTATTGGATTCCATCTTAAACTGCAGGTCCCCGTCCCATACAGCTTTGGTACTGAAAAAGGGAAACTAATCTTTTTTTTAACAAATAAACAGCAATGGGAAAAGAGATAAAAGAAACTAATCCTGGGCTTATTTCAAGGTATAAGCAAGACATTCGCCTGATGGAACTGGAGAAAACCTGGAAAATCTTTAGTCATGCTTCTAGATGTTGAGTACGAAGATAAGATTGAATTTATAAGTCGCACATTACTAAGTCTTACATTGACAGCTCTAGGTCTATGCTAAAATGGGGATTAGGAATTAGATTTCTGGGTTTTCGGGTTCTATGGCCACGTTAGCCTGAGAGATTATGTAACTCGGCGATCACACTATCCGGGGAAATGGAAGGAAGAAACGATTGGGAAAGGAAGCAGCCTGGGACCTACATGTTAGGTACCATCCCGACAGTTGCCTGGTATGAATGAGGTCAGTCAGGATGGCTGACCTGAGGAAGCTTTTACACTTTTTCGAACGAGTGTCCCCACCGAAAATCGAACCTGGGGACGCTCGCACAAAAGACGAGAATGTTAGCGACTACACTACGCGGAGCCATCATATGCTAAGACAGTACGATACGATAGGATGAAGTAGGATAGGGTTGCCCATGTGAGAAGTCAACATGACGTGACAGAGCTCTTCCAGTAGAAACATACACTTTCCGAGACGTGATATCAAATATTTTCGAGACGAGACAACTCCAACTGTTGTCTCCATAAGCAACCCTAGATTAGCTAAAGTTGATAACAGTTCGCAGCAAATACTTAACGGACGGAGAATTCTGAATTTCACATTTCTTTTGAAATTGTTTAGTCTTAAGTCTAGCATTCAATTTTGGGTAATCAAAATACTCAGACAGACTCATACCATTCTGGTTAATATTAATGTTCAAGTTGAAGAGCAAGAGTGTAATATAGGTTGGGAGGTTACCAGGTGACGTAAGGTCCAGTAAATCATTGGACCATAAGTTGTCAATAGTTAACACCAGGGACGTACGTAGGGACTGGGTTCTGGGGCTCCGAACCTCCCTGAAATCCCGATTTTTCTGTAAATTCAGCCTAATTTTACATATTTTATAATTTATCTTCATATTGAACTTGGACCCCTTCACAAATAAATTCCGGTATACGTGTCTGGTTGACACATTCCTTTTCAGAAATATCTATAAGATATTTCCTTGATATTACTCATTATCAACTAACTATGAAATGGATCCAGGGTCTACATTAGAGATGTGTGAGAGATCTAACTAACTCTATGGCCTATGAAACCCAAAGGTTCAATGTTGCACACACAAAAGCTCTCCATTGACTTCTATCCTGAATCAACTGGATCCAGTTTCTACTTTGTATCTGCGAGATCCTTTTTAATATTGTCCTTCCATTTGCGCCTAGGTCTTCCTAATGGTAGTTTCCCGATTGGACTTCCAATTAGAACTTTGAAAGCGTTTCTACTTTCTTCCATCCTGGCTATATGACCTGCCCACCTAAGTCCCCTGGATTTGATGACCCTAACAATGTTTGGTAAACCATATAAATTATGTAGTTTCCCGTTAAGAAGTTTCCGCCGTTCCCGTTCCTCTTGGGTCCGAATATTCGTCTCAGAATTTAATTCTCAAATAATTTCAGTCTATGTTCTTCCCTCAGAATAAGCGACCATGTTTCGCAACCATATAGCACAACACGCATGATTATCGTTTTATAAGTATGAGAGATCTAGGTAGATACATTAAACAAATAGTTGTGGTAAAATCTGTAAAAGTGGGAACCCCTCTATATATTTTATTTTTTCAATAACTTTGGAGTGAATAGGCCCATTTGATTAGAAGGAATAGGATTAAAAATAAGATTGCCAGATTTCGTTACCAATGGCATGTTAACCCGTCGCGTATGAGGGATGACGACCTCGGCAATGACACTACCCGAGAAATTGGGAAGGAAGAAAAGAATGGGGTAGAAAGGAAGCGGCCTGGAAGCCATTATGTGATATACCATTCCGGCATTTGCCTGGTATGAACGAGAAAACCAAGATAAATCTCACTCAAGATGGCTAGCCTGAAAAGGCTTTTACACTTTTTCTACTCGAAGCCGGGACCCCTCGCACCAAAGGCGAGAGCGCTAGTGACTACGCTACTCAGGGTCACACGAGGTGAAACATTAACCTTTTAAGTAGAGGTGGCTACCAGACGAGAGTTGAAGATGTCTCGTCTTCAAAATGTGTTGTAAAAAAGCGATGTCTCGTCTCGGAAAGTTTACAAATTTCAATTGAAAAAACTCTCTCGTTTCGTATCTTATTCAGTTATCTGCTTGTTTATTATTAATTTATTTATATTTACTTTTTGTATTTATTTAGCCAGATTTATATACTTGTATTTATCCATTTGTCTTCATTCATATTTATTTAGTCGCATTTTTAATTCATATTTATTGTATTATTTTATTTATTTATTCTAATTTATTTGTTATACATGTTCATTTATATTTATTTATTTATTTATTTAAATTTTTCCCTTCCCTTCAATCAGGCATTTTCCCACAACGGTTAAAAGTGGCTAAAGTGATTCCCTTGTTCAAAAAAGGCAGTCGTTACGATATTAAGAATTATCGCCCTATCTCAGTTTTATCTGTATTTTCAAAATTTTTTTGAGACGATAATGTCAAATAGGATAAGGAATTACTTACGTTCCAATAATCTAATATCATTATCTCAACATGGGTTTTTAACTGGCAAATCTACTGATTCTGCGATTTTCGATTTTCTTAGTACTGTTATGCATGCAATAAATAATAATAATAAAAAAAATGGGCAATTGGACTCTTTGTTGATCTTACTAAGACATTTGACTCTGTAAATCATGATATCTTACTTAAAAAGTTATGCTTTATGGTATAAGAGTAACTGCCAATAAATGGATCGAGTCTTACTTGAAGGATAGGTATCAGATAGTTCAAATTACGAACGAAAATAATGGCGAAATGCGTAAGTTTAGTAGTTATAAAGGTACAATACTAACTGGTGTACCTCAAGGATCAGTGCTTGGTCCATTGCTCTTTCTTATTTACATGAATGATTTGACATATGAAATGTTGCCTAATAAATGTGTTTTATTTGCTGATGATACCAATGTTATTATTACAGGTAACTCACATGATATTGAATATAATCTAAACACTGCGTTTTCACGATTAAGTAACTGGTTAAGTAACAATAAGTTAGTTCCAAACAATGATAAAACTTCCTTGCTAAATTTTTATTATCCTCTTCAAAATAAATTTATTCCTTACGTAATGGTAAATAACAAAAAAGTCGACTTTTCTATTTCAACTAAATTTCTTGGTGTCACCATAAGTTCGAAACTAACTTGGAATGAGCATATTTCTCAACTTAACAAAAAATTAGGTAGTATTTGTTTCGGTCTCCGTAGACTAAGAGGTAATGTCACAACAGAGGCCTTAGTTTCGGTGTACTATGCAAAATTCCATTCTTTAATAACTTACGGTATTATTTTTTGGGGTTATTCTACTGAATGTATTAGCACGTTTCGCTTACAAAAGAAAGCACTAAGGGTTGTGTTTGGATTGTCACCAAAATCTTCTTGCAAGCCCATCTTTCGAGGACAAAAAATATTACCATTACCTTGTGCGTATCTATATAAAGTTATCTTGTTTACCGTAAGTAACAAACATTTATTTATTGAAAACAGTAACGTCCATAAATACAATACTCGATTTGTTAATAATTTGCATGTTATCCCCCAAAATTTCTCGTTTTTTCAAAAAAGTGTATATATTAACTGTACAAAAATTTTCAATAAGTTACCTGACTTTCTAAAACAAAACAAATCATATTCTATGTTTAAATCGGATCTTCACGAGTTCTTAGTAGATAAATGTTACTACTCGGTAAATGAGTTTTTTGAAGATAATGTATAAATGTTTTTTTTCTTTGTTAATTATATTATGATTGTATAAGCTTATAAAAGTCATAGTTATGTATGTATTATTTTATCTAAGTTTTTTCTATACCATATATGTAATTATTTTGTAATTTTGACAACTGTATGCGTGCTCGAGAATACTCTCAGGCAAATAAATTAATAAATGAATGAATGAATAAATAAATAAATAAATAAATAAATAAATAAATAAATTTATATTTCTTTTTGTATATATTTATTCATGTTTATTTTGTATTTACTTATTTGAATATATTTCTTTACTTTTATATATTCGTGTTTGTGTGTTTATTGGTGTTTATTTACTATATACTGTACAGTATTTGTAGCAATTTGTAATTATTTACTAGCTAAATTCCAGCCATTTTACACTGGGAACTACTAACAGTGGCGCGCGGGGTTCCTGCTTCGGTCCCTCTGCCCGACAAGTGGGCATTGAGATGGACAAATGCCGTGTGCGTGGGTTCTCTCGCGGTTCTCCTGTTTCCTACCATTTTCGTCACTTCACCAGTATAATTCAGCTCAACATCACTATCTCCTTTAGCCTTGGTGCATAGTATCAGGGAAAAAATCTGGAAAGAAATCTCATATAATTTATATCTGAATGTATCATCTCAACATTCAGCAGGTGAAGCTAAGAACAAGTTCAAGGAAACCCTTTATTTGGATATCAGGATATTAACCCGGGATCTGGCCCAATATGAACCGATAACTCGAATGTTTCATTTCAGCTTGGGTAGTGAGTTACTGTAATAAGTTATTTACAAAAGAAATTGCATAGATAGTTTTCTTTCTATAAATGTGCGATATAGAGAGGTGTTATGTTTAGTTTTACTATACTAAACTTGCTTACTACATAATTATCAACTCAACGATTGACATTTTTCAGCTAGTGATTTCATTACGTAACCAGTTGGCAACTATGCCACAAGTGATGCATAAGCAAGACTCCCTCTCGCTCTCCTACTCTCCTCCCCCTTTTCATATTGTTGCGCGGGAAAACTCGATATAACTGGTACCTGTGTAAAGTGAAGTGATGAGGTGCAACCACGAGGCAGAGAGAGCTCGTGTAGTTGAGATAAGCATCATTTATGTAAGAACGGGGATAAACAAGGAAAGAAAGAAAAAATGTACACAATATGATACAAATTACAATTAGGTCTATATGTTACATTTTCGAACGTAGAAGTGTACAGAAACAAGATGTTGAAGAAAAAACTAGAAAGAATAATAAAGTGCAAGTAATACAACGCAACAGGACAATGATCTTGGAACACGAGACGACGAAGTATTGTCCCGGTCTACTGCATATGCACCTGGGAGCTCAAGGATGAAAGGTCATGGGGCTCAAAAAATCCCATTCGGTCCTGGGTAGAGGTCTGTGGGGATATAACCCTAGTAGCAAGGTTGGTTGGCCCACCGTTGAGGATTGAGCGGGATTTGGGTGATGATCAGTGCGAGCCTATAGCGGAAAACTTAACGTTGGTCCAACGTTGGTGAAATGTATGGTTGGCGAACCAACTATTCTCCCTACCTTCACGCAACGATATTAGAATTGACTCTTTTTCTAACAAAAAAAAAAAAATGTTACTTTAACATTGGTTAAATGTCGGGGAACCGCTCTTTTGGTTGGGAAATGGTTTGGGGTGACAAATGATTGCCAAAGTGGCCAAACCTGACGTTTGACCAACGTTGGTATGTGGCATTACCACCATTTTCCCAATGTTGGGTCAACCGATTTTGCTACTAGGGAGAATACTACCTCATTCGCATTCGTAGCAATTTTATCCATATCCGCAAGTCTCTATCCGCACCCGAACCCACAATTCTCTATCCACATCCGCAAGTTTCTATCCGCATCCACAAGTCTATGTGCACCTGCAAGTCTCTGTCCACCCCGCAAGTCTATCCGCACCCGAAAGTTTCTACACGCACCTACAAGTCTCTATCAACACCCACAAGTTTCTACCCGCATCTACAAGTCTATCCACATCCGCAAGTTTCTACTAGCACCCGCAAATTTCTACCCGCTTCTACAAGTCTCTATCCACATCCACAAATTTCTACCAGCACCTGCAAGTCTCTATCTACATCCGCATTTTTCTATCCGCACCAGCAATTCTATTCACACCTTTAAGTTTCTACCCGCACCCACGAATCTCTATCCAAATCCGGAAGTTTCTACCCGCATCTGCAGATAATGAGTTAAAGATATACAACTAATTTGTTCTATAATAATTATTATGAGTTGAGAAGTAGCTACAAACAATTGTAAATACCTCCTTTATAGTTAGAAGCTTTGTGAACCCAGTGCTACAATATTAACACAATTTATGCTTTTAAAAATAAAATAATAAATGCAATCTCTAAATACAAAATTAATGGAAAAGTTCAGTAAGGCTCCCTCAAATGTAGATTTTTGACAAGAAAGTTATATCGTTATCTGTGAATTCGCGTCCTTAGAGCGTAAAGGTTCCATGTCCAATCTTACAGAAGAACAAAAAGAAATTTCAACTCTTTCTGAAACTTGTAGTTGGAATGAATTGTAAATTATTATCTTGTTTGACTATGATAATATGTTACATCTAAGATACTACACCAAAAGTTGGGGCCGCGGTGGCTCAGTGGTAGAGCGTTCCCCTCTGGTGCTTGGGGTCCCGGGTTCGATCCCAGCCCCCGCCAAGTGAACTTTGTGGTGGACAAACACTGTGTACGTGAGCTTTCTCGGGGTTCTCCCGTTTCCTCCCGGGGGCGCGGTGGCTCAGTGGTAGAGCGTTCACCTCCGGTGCTTGGGGTCCCTGGTTCGATCCCAGCTCGCGCCGTGTGGACTTTGTGGTGAACAAACACCGTGCTCGTGGGTTTTCTCGGGGTTCTCCCGTTTCCTCCCACTTTCTTCATTCCACCATTTCACTCATTGCTCATTATCACCGTCTCCTTTAGCCTAACCGGCATAACCGTGGGACGTTAAACTTAAAGATTTCATTTCATTTCATTTTCTGTTTCCTCCCACTTTCTTCGTTCCACCATTTCATTCATTACTCATCATCATCATCTCCTTTAGCCTAACCAGCATAACCGTGGGACGTGAAACTCAAAGATTTCATTTCATTTTTTTTACACTAAAAGTTAAGAACAACAGCAAATAAGAGTCATGTTTGTACACTAAATGACAAAAGTAATATTCGTTTCACATAAATGTTTAACTGATTTTATCATGTGGTATAGTATACATACGTAAAATCTTTGGAAAAACTGTTCCATTCTACTTGGTAATCAAATACAGTGAAAAATATTTCTGTGATATGACAATAATCGATCCTAATGATTAGAGGGTTTTTTAATTTTTTTTTTTAACGATTCTATGGCCATGTTAGCCCGTTCCTTATAAAGGAAGGAAGCGGCCCGGGACTTATATGTTAGGTACTATCCTGGCATTTATCTTATGTGAATAAGGAAAACCCAGGAAAACCTCATTCAGGATGGGAGACCTGGAAAAGCATTTACACTTTTTTGACCAAGTGTCACAACCGGGAGTGTTTTTCTTGACCAAAAAAAAAAAAACTTTTGAACAACCACTTTCAAACTATGAAGGCAGCGTCTCGTACTACACAGTTACTCCAGAAAACGTGCTCTTACTTTGAAAATTAATCAAATTGTAGAGATTGCAGAATACTTTCTCACTATCATCTTCTATCACATAAGACAAAAAGTATCTTCCACTTCAGACGATGATGACATGTTGTAGAAGTGATAATTTCTTCAGCACGCTAAAGGAATTACTCCGGTCTTTATCATAGATAAGAGGTCATTTCTTTTCTTGGTTGCTGACATTGAAGAAAATGAAATATTTCAATTTAACGTCTTAACGATTATGCCCTTTAGGCTGAGGGAGGTGATGGAAAAATTGGTGGAATGAGAAAGTGGGAGGAAACAGAAATACCTCCAGAAAACCCACGGACACGGTACTGTCCAGCAAAAAATTACTTGGCCTGGAGATCGAACCAGGAGCCCCATGCACCAGAGGTAAGCGCTCTGCCATTGAGCCACCGAAAGTATCCCCCACTGCTGACAGTGGAATCAGGCCCGTATCCAGGGGGTCAAGGGGGGCGTCCTCCCCCCTAAAATTTTCACGGTAGGCTTGAAAATGAATTATAATATGGTGATGAACTATTATAATATGGTTGGATCGCCCCCCCCCCCCGCCTACATTTTTGGGCTGGCTACCGGTCTGAGTGGAATTGGTTTGATTTGAAGATGAGGAACTTCAAGATGAGCTGTTCTTCCAGATCCCTACGTCCACAGATCCTCGAATAAGAATTTGACGGAAGTTTTTGTCTGAAATTCTTTCCTACGTGAGGGCAGCTCCTTTAAGAATCATAACCCCTTAAGCGGCATCAAAATTCACATTGGTGTTTGTCGTATACTTTGTACTATACCTCAAAACCATACTAGCATTTTTTTTTTTTAATCCTTAAAATGATTGGGTTCCAAACGGGTAACTTAAACTTTGTGGTATGTTTTCTAAGAGTACCAACAAAGACAACTTCTCATTCACGAGTTGCGTATACCTTTGGATCCCGTCTTGCTCTTTCCACTGAAGAATTAATGGAATCAGCTTATAAGTAACCTGTGATCTTTCTCCGTGAACTTCAGGGTTGAATTGCTCTGAATTAATTACAGGAGTTCTGCTGCTTCGTATTGGTTTCTGTTTTGCCGTGAACATGTGTCTGAGAAAACACGATGCATGTTTTGATTGATTGATTGAGATTTAATTGGAACGTATGAAGTATGTTTAATAGTTGGAAACAATTGTTCAAAATAACCCTAACTCTGACCATAACTATGCTGCCATTTGAGATGTTCTTTTTTTTATCGCATTCACTTCACAGGTAACAAAAAACATTACAGGTTGGCTTTTCATAAATAGTAAAGTTATGTACTTAGTACTTATCAGGGCTGGTAAGTTTCGAGGGGCAGCAAAATATCTCACAACTATATTATTTAAAATAAATAGGGTCTATACATTTTCATTAAAAGGCATGGGACGAGAAAAATTTTCCTAACAAGACATGAGACGAGACAATTTTTCCTAACAAGATATGAGACAAGACATAAATTTTCCTAACAAGACGTAAAATGAGACATAACTTTCATATCAAGACATGAAATGAAACAAATTTTCCTAACAAGACACGAGACGAGACAATTTTTTCTAATAAAATATGAGACGAGACATATTTTTCTAAAGATAAGAGACGAGGCATAATTCTTATAAAAACATGATACGAGACGTAAATTTTCCTAACAAGACGAGACTAGGCAACTTTTCCGCTTAGAGATGAGAGAGAAATTTCCTAACAAGACAAATTTTTCTAACAAGACATGAGACGAGACATCGATCTTTCAATAGAATCAGATACACTTTCTGACGTGAGACGAAACATTATTTTCACGACACTTTTCGAGACAAGACAGCCTGAACTCTAAACTCGTAAGTAATTTTAGGCATACAACCTCTCCAGTTAACTGCATTTTCATGGCGGAGATGTATCATTCAGCCACATTTTACTATTGGCATGCTATTTGTATGTTAGAAGCAGACCAAAATTAGTTTTAGTGACTATTTCTTGTGCAGTGTGCTCATGTTGGGTGTTGTTTGTCTATAAGGCAATTTAAATTGATGAGAAATCAAATAAATATTCAACCGTCTCGTAATTATTTCTCTAACTTTTGGAGGCCCCCCTTAAGGTTAGTGTAAAGGAACAAGGTTTGGCGATAGATGTCACTACAGTCTTCCTATCTCTCCCATGTATTTTTTACCTTTTATGAAAATTTACAATTTCTTTTATAAATTTCAACCTAGAGACTTCAAATTTTTAGAGAAGAAACTTCATAACCTATTAAAGGGAACAAACTGTGCCGATTTTTTATTTAGAATTTTCTTCATTGTTGAAATGGATATCCAAATCTTGAACGATGAAGCTGTTTCAACAATGAAGAAAATTCTAAATAAAAAATCGGCACGGTTTGTTCCCTTTAGTAGGTTATGAAGTTCCTTCTCTAAAAATTTGAAGTCTCTAGGTTGAAATTTATAAAAGAAATTGTAAATTTTCATAAAAGGTAAAAAATACATGGGAGAGATAGGAAGACTGTAGTGACATCTATCGGCAAAACTTGTCCCTTTAAACCAACCTTAAGAGCGCCTTTTGTGCGTTTGATCTCGGTGAAAGAGCATTGAATGCTTTAGGATGGTTTGGATTCCATCTTCAACTATAGATCAACATTACATATAGCCTTTGTAATGAAAAGGGAAGATAATTCATAATTAACTCAAATGAAATTTCATAATTTTATGCCTCGCATTTATGCTCTGTACGCTACAGGAGACAAATGATTAATGAAAACGAATTATTATGGAAGAATGTGAAGAATGATAATGTGGGAGGAAAACGGATAACCCCGAGAAAATCATCTGCAATGTTACGTGACTGGGATCAAATCAGGGACTTATCGCATCAGAGGTGAGCGTTCTGCCACTGAGCCAACGTGCCCCCCCCCCAGGGGTGCTAACCTAAATAAACAAACTAATCTGTTGCCAGTTCGCGAATATCCAAACCATCCGAAAGCATGCGAGAACTTTTGCGTTCAGTACATACCAGAAATTCGGGGACAATCTAGTGGTTAGAGCGATCGACTCATGTCCATGTGATCCCAGATTCGATTCCCGGCCGGTGCTTCCCAATATTTCAGCGTCCCAAGCTGGGAAGTCACATGAATGAAATACGTGACGGTCATTAGGTCTAGAAAGCTCCCGATATGTGACAGGGCGCCACAGCGCGCTGACCACGTGCTCCGTCGCTAGGCTAGAAGTAATTCAGCCGGTCGCTGACAGATGGCGCTGGAGCGGCTCAGGCAATCAAATGGGCTGTTACGCCAAGTGGTGGTACATGCCAGAAATAGTCTTACACAGGGTCACAATTTGGGGAGGGCAGGAAGTAATTATCCCCCTGAGTTTGAAAGGTTCATTCTTTTTAATCTAGTTTCATGACTTGAATACTAGGAAGGGCCACAAAGTTCCGGTTCCGGCTCTCGGAGAACCGGTTCTCGAACCGGTTCCGGACCTAGGTCTGAAAACCCGGTTGCAGAACCGGATCTTAGGAACCGGTTCCAGACCTGGATCCGAAAACCCGGTTTCAGAACCGGATCTTAGGATCCGGTTCCAGACATGGATCCGAAACCCGGTTCCAGATCTGGATCTGAAAACCCGGTTCCAGAACCGGATCTTAGGAACCGGTTCCAGACCTGGATCTGGTAACTCCCAAAGACCCATAAAGGAGGCACAAAGTTCACCTTCAAAACACTGCAAAAAGGACTATACGCTTGTGCCCTCCCCGCCCAGACATGCTTGTGCCCCCAGAAAACAAAATTTGGTCCACCAGTGGGTGTTTAGCCAAATGAGCTGGCCAGTTTCCCTGTTTAGCTAATGAGTTTGCCAGTTACCCAGTTTATTTAGCCAAATGACACAAGCGGCCGCCGCCTGGGCGCCCGCCTGTCGCTTCCACCATTTCATCTACCACACTGTTCACAGTCTGCTAGCAGCTCGGGTTTAGCGTAGAGATGGTCACAAAGTTTCGGTTCTAGCGGAACTGGTTCCGCGACGAACCGATTTTTGGAGTTCCGGTTTTCAAAGCCGGTTCCGGAACCGATTCCAGACCTGGATCCGAAAACCCGGTTCCAGGACCGGATCTTGGGAACCGATTCAGACCTGGATCCGAAGAACCGGTTCCAGACTTGGATCCGAAAAACCTGTTCCGGAACCGGATCTTCTAGAACCGGATCCGTTTAGGCCCGAAAACCGGTTCCACTAGGAAGTGGTTCTGGCCATCCCTATTGTATACTGATAGTCTATAGCAACGAAAACGTGAACTTCGTATGTCGGTGAAAAAATGAAATGAAATGAAATATTTCAGTTTAACGTCCCGTTTTATGCTATTTAGACCAAGAGAGACGAATGATTAAGGCAAGCGAATGATGATGGAAGAATTGGTGGAATGAGAATGTGGAAGGAAACGGGAGTACCCGAGAAAACTCACGAAAATAATGTTGTCCACCACAAACTTACTTTGCTGGGAGGTCGAACCAGAGACCTCACACATCATAGGTAAGACCTCAACCACTAAGCCACCGTGCCCCCTTATGTCGGTGCAGCATATCCCCCTGGCAAAATTTGAAATGACGCCACTAGCCATTCATGTAAAATTAATGGAAATATATCAGTTACAGAAAGTTTAGATACGTTTCGACGTCTCCATCTCTCTCGTTCTTTCTTCCTTTGCCAATTTCTGCTTGATTGAAGTTTTCCTTGACCTAGTAAATGCTTAAATAAACGCGCGTGTATGTTATTTTTTTCTTTCTTGCTTGCTAGTTCCCAACTTGCTTAACTCATAAGATTCAACAAGTATACACAGATATTCCTTTCTCTAGTATTACACAAGCATATATACATACCCACAGAATAAAAATGGCACCCATATTCTGTCAGATCTATTTTTTTAAAGGTAAAAAAGAAATAAAGAGAACGCAATCGTTTACTTTTCCCACCTCAGTTGCTTTACTTTGGTCGCTGATTCGCGAAAAAAAAAAAATTGCAGGATTATGTCAGCAATCACTGTCAAGAGGTTGCCTTTTTCTCACTGTGAGGAGTCTGACTGCTTCATAACGGGAGAATGTAATTGGCGTTAGAACTATTATATTCTTTAGATGGCCACAAACACCATGATTTCTGTGTCAAAGGAAAACTTAATAATCATAATGATAACAATAATAATAAATGAAATGAAATCTTTGAGTTTTACGTCCCACGGTTATGCCGCTTAGGCTAGAAGGAGACGGTGATTATGAGAAATGAATGAAATGGTGGAATGAAGAAAGTGGGAGGAAACGGGAGAGCCACGAGAAAACCCACGCACACTGCGTTTGTCCACCACAAAGTTCACTTGGCGGGGGCTACGATCGAACCCGGGACCCCTTTCACCAGAGGTGAACGCTCTACCATTGAGCCACAGCGGTCCCTCAATAATAATAATAATAATAAATGGATAAGTAGTATGTACATCATGTGATGGAGTATGGTTTAGATTAGTTTTTGGTAAACCAAACTCTTAACAAGCTTAAACTCTTTAACAAGTTAAATTTTACCACGCCCAGACTCATTAACAAGTTGAATTTTATCAAGGCTAGACTCTTTAACAAGTTAAATTTTTCCACGCCTAGACTCTTTAATAAGTTAAATTTTACCACGCCTAGACTCTTCATAAGTTAAATTTTACCACATCTAATCTCTTTAACAAGTTAAATTTTACCACTCCTAGACTCTTTAATAAGTTAAATTCTACCAGACTTAGACTGTTTAACAAGTTAAATTTTACCATTCTTCAAACATACCACAAGTGTTCTTTGTGAGCACCTCGCGTAACACGGCACACATTAAACTGATAGTATTGTAAAGCGTGCAAAATAATGTCTCCTTGTTAATCTGGACATAGTACAAAATATTTTTTTCCTATTATCTTGAAAGTCATCCAAGGAAGTTTCAGGATAAATGGTCTACTCTATATACAGACCACAGACCCTTGTACACTGACCAGCCTAAAACATTTTGATCACTTACTTAATATCTGGTATGTTCATATTTGGCTCGCAAGAAAGCACAAATAGGGATTGGCATAGAAGTATTGAGGCCTGGGCAAGTGGCTGGAGGCATGACACACCACATTTGTAAGCTAAGTTATCTACTTAATTCCTTTAAATTCCGCAACGGCCACGGATCTGTCATTCGGTGACATCCCAAAAGTGTTCGATTGGGTTTAGAACGCATGAGTTTGGGGGTCATTGTAGCAATTCACCAGCGTTGTATTGCTGAAAAAAAAAAAAAAAAAAAAATACCATTTCCAGCCGGAAACATGGTCCACAAAATGGTTGTACATAATTAGCAATGACCTCGTAATATAGCTAAAAGCCATCATTGTGCTCTGTACACACAACTACTGGGGCCATAGGTGACCATCACAAAGTTCTCTAAATCATAATGGAGAATCTACCGTGCACATTTCGAGCAGCCATTCTCCTGAAAGACGACGGATTCTGATCCAGCCATTGATGTGACAGAGACAGTATTGTGATTCATCGGACCAGTGCAACCTTGTGCCATTGCCCTGTGCTCCAATGACGGTGGGCACGTGCCCATTCCAGTCATAATCGACGATGCCGTTCGGTTAACATTGGTACACGTCTTGTAGGATATCTTCTGCAGAGGTTCATATCTAACAATGTACAGGGAACTATACACTCAGATACACTGGTGTTTTTGTCCACTGCTCAAGTCTGCAGTTCGTTGTGCCACAGTTAGAGCCCTATCCTGGTTTACTAATTTCGACGGTCTACGAGTCCAATATCTTTAATGAGATATAGTCGCCCATGTCGTTTGGTGCTGGTTTCACAGTCCTTTTCCTATCTTCAGAAGATACTAATCAACACCAAAGAAGTCGCGCTGTTTGCCAGATTCTCGTTTCCAGTTGTCTTGCCATCAAAATTTGACTCCTATCAAACTCTGATATATTACTGACCTTCCCCATTCTACGTACAAAGCACCACACTGCTTGATCCAATGAATTCACTGTCACTGTCTGGCGAGCGACTCTTCTGTGTTTCGTGACTCTTACGTCAGACCAATAAATTCGTTCAAAAAGTTCCTAGTAATCATAAAGTTTTGGTTGGTCAGTGGTATTTACAGACCAATTCTTACATAAGCAGAGACATTTTTCATCTTATTTTGGTAAATACAATTTGTTATTTTTGTCTAACAAAATTATATGCCTTATTATTTACGAATCATTTTCTGCAAACCTTATGTAACATACACGTGAATGAGATTGCAAACATTAATGATGCAATATTACGTAAGGAAATTATTATTTTTTTAAACATAAATATCCATATAGAGACTATATCATTCCATAAATCAAATTTGGTTTCGAGATATGGACACATTATAATAATTACTACACCACTAGTGTACCCAGCACGTTTTACTGGTGGGGCCCACTACTCTTTCGGGGAAACCAGATCTTTACATACTAAAAGTGACCCGAAAGTTCTACTTCAAAATGTGAAAGAATTAATAACACAGACTACATATACAGGATGCCTCAAAAGTCGCCTGACATAGGATAACTCTGTTATTATTAAAGTTACAACAAAAAGTAAGATGAAAAACCATCTCCAAACATGGTGTTTTCAATCTAAAGTGAAGGATTTTTTTTTAATCGGACGAACCGTTTGGGCTGTACACTCTTTATTCGCCCAATGTTAAATGAAAATGCAACGTTGCCATTTACCTGGATCCACAACGTAAGTGAATGAATTTACTGTCTTTTACGTTAACATATCGATGGCCAGCCCCCATTTCAAACAGTAACTTCATTCACTTATGTTGTGGGTCCAGGTAAATAGCAACGTTGCATTTCATTTAACATTGGGCGCATAAAGAGTGTACAGCCCAAACGGCTCGTCCGATTAAAAAAAAAAAAAAAATCCTTTACTTTGGATTGAAAATATTTGGTCTAGGAATTAATTCGTGCGGTTGGTACGCACACATTGAAGCTGTAGTACAAACACAAAATACATAAATACCTTAAGAAAAATATTGTCCATCGCTAGCCACCACTTTCGCCCATCTGTCAGGCAATGTACGGATTCCGTGGCGAAAGAAGTCCTCATCCTTGGAAGCGATCCAGTCAGAGACCCATGTTTCGATATCTTCTGAAGAAGTAAACCGCTGTCCAATCAAATCGTTGTTCATGCAATCGAACAAGTAGTAGTCCGAAGGAGCAACGTCTGGTGAATACGGCGGGTGGGGTAAAACTTCCCATCCGACATTTTCTAAATAGGTTTTAACCGGTTTTGCGACATGTGGGCGAGCGTTATCATGTTGAACAATAAGTTTATTATGTCTGTTCTTCCATTCTGGTCGTGTTCTGGCGAGAGCTTGCTTCAAACGCATTAATTGTCGTCGATAACGTTCTCCATTCATAGTTTCACCCGGTTGCAGCAGCTCATAGTACACCACACCTTTCATATCCCACCATATGCACAGCATAACCTTTGCACAGTGAATATCTCGTTTTGGTTGTGATGGACCTGGTTCATCTGGTTTCACCCAGGCCTTTTTTCGTTTAGGGTTCTCGTAATGGATCCACTTCTCATCACCCGTAATAATTCGATGCAGAAACCCGTTTCTGCTCTGTCGTTGAAGCAGCAATTCGCAAATGGTTTTTCGTCTTTCAACGTCTCTGTCTTTCAATTCATGTGGAACCCAATGTGACATCTTTTGAATCATTCCCATGGTTTGGAGACTGTTGTTTGATCAACGCCTAATGCTGCTGCAAGTTGTTCCTGCGTTTGACACGAATCCTGCTCGAGCAATGCTGTCAATTCTTCGTCTTGAAATTTTTTTTGGCTGTCCAGTTCGCTCTTGGTCTGCCAAGCCGAAATCACCACTTCTAAACCGTGCAAACCACTTCTGACACGTTCGCTCAGCTAGAGCATGGTCACCATACACTTCCACCAAAATACGATGACTTTCAATCGCACTTTTCTGCATGTTAAAGTGATGCAGCAGAACACCCCGCAAAAACACTTTATCAGGCACAAATTGCGCCATGTTCACTTAACTACAAACTGGTGTTGTTGACGCTTTAATCCACTGCCCTATACTACGAACGATACGCGATGACAGGGGTTTGCAACACATGTGTGGATACACGGAACTGTGGGACGCTTCGTTCGTTGCGCCATCTCTTGTCCACCCGCACGAATTAATTCCTAGACCAAATATATTTGGAGACGGCTTCCCCTCTTACATTTAGTTCTAACACTAATAATAACAGAAATATCCTATGTCAGGGGACTTTTGAGACATCCTCCATATTACACATTATTATTATTATTATTATTATTATTATTATTATTATTATTATTATTATTATTATTATTATTATTATTATTATTATTATTATTATTATTATTATTTGAAACCTGGATTTTTGACACTGAGCAAAGTTATTATCACAGGTTATAAGAAATATGCCAATGAACTATTCATAGGAAAAGAAAAAATATTTTAGGAAGCCCATTTTTATTTTCTACTTCACCTTTATGTGTGTAAATAAAACCTAACAAACCCTCGCACTGAGATTTCTCGCTCCAATTTCTTAAACTAAAACATGTTATGCTGCACATACTACTTAAACATTTATGAAATGCGAACAAAATTATGTTTTAGGAAAACTTCGTTCAAAGAAAACTTAGTCTCAAAAGTAACTACCGTTTGTGGAATTGTTATTGATAAGTGACTATCATACGTTACAGTTATTTCTGAAACACTTCTTAATTTTATATCAATAAAATCACATGAATTGTATTAGAGGATATAGTAAATAAATCTATATAGATACATAAAAATTAAAGTGACTATATTTGTGACTTAATAACTCTTGAACCACCTGACCGATCTCGATGGTTTGGCCTTGATGGTTTTTATCACTTTACTTTGATTGTGCAACTTAGGAGAGAGGGACGGGGACGATATTACAATGATCGAAAAGGATCGATATTGGTGTCGAATTCATAATTTTCGGAGCAGCTGAGAAGAATAGTGACACTTCCGATGCCGTTTACATACAAATTCAGCCCCGCAACATGGGGAGGGGGAGTATATATATATATATATATATATATATATATATATATATATATATATATATATATATATATATATATATATATATATATATAGAGAGAGAGAGAGAGAGAGAGAGAGAAATTTAGATTTGGGCCTGGAAATGTTTTTTTCCACTTTTGTCGATCTTCAGCTTTCTCTTTTAAGTCAAAATATTTTCTCCTATCTTTCAAATCATCGATCAGCTGTGTTTTTCTTCTTCCTATTCCTCGCTTACCTTCCATCTTTTCTTCTATGGCGGTATGAAGAAGACAATTTCTTCTTAAGATCCAATCCAATTTGCCTTTCTATGAAGAATGGGGCTAGAAGTGTCCTCTTTTCTCCTATCCGTTTTAAAACGTCTTCGTTTGTTGCTCTCTCTCTCCATTTTATATTCTCCATCTTCCTCCAACACCGCATTTCGAAGCTCTCCAAATATTTCTTCTCTAACTTCCGTAATGTCCAAGTCTCTGAACCATACAGTCCAATGCTCCATATATAGCACTTGACCAAATTCTTAAATCCAATATTGAGCCTGCTAGTTAAGAGTGATCTTTTCTTGTTGAATGCTTCTTTAGCTATGGCAATTCTTGACCTGATCTCTTTGATGCAGTAAGCGTCTCTCGTCAAAATACTTCCCAGATACTTGGAATTATCGGCCTCTTCAAGTTCTCTTTGTTCTGATCTGATTCGTAAGGGCGTGTTTCTACGGGATATTCTCATGACTTTCGACTTTTCGATGTTAATTTCCATTCCATACAGTTTTCCAGTGTCAACTATTTTGTCAATCATCTCCTGTAGTCCTCCTTCGGTTTTAGCTACTATAACCGTATCATCTGCATAATGATCTGCCCTCCAATTTTGAAGTCTTCAGTTCCCATTAATGCTTCCTTCATTAATCATTCACTGTAAATGTTAAATAATTTGGGGCGACAAACTACATCCTTGCCTGACTCCTCGTCCAATCTCCACACTACTGGTTTCTCTTTCATTCAAGCGCATCTTCATTCGTTGTCCTATGTACAGGTTTTGAATAAGACGTCGATCTCTTCAGTTGACTCCGATTTCTTTAAGTATTTTCAGAAGTTTCGTCCAATTGACTCGGTCGAAAGCTTTTCGCCAGTCGATGAAGCACAAACACAACTCTTCCTTTACATCAAGAATTCTTTCTGATATAATTCTCATCAATCCAATAGCATCTCTGGTGCCTTTTCCTTTCCGGAATCCATATTGATCTTCTTCTAAGCTCTCATCTATCTTGCTTTCCAGCCGCCTGTACAGTATTCGTGCAATGATCTTTCCAGTGTGGGGAATCAGGCTAATGGTTCTATGATCGCTACACTTCTTTGCCTGCTTTTTCTTGGGCAATGCAATCATTGTAACATCAACAAAATCCTTTGGCCATTCTCCACTCAGGTAGATCTTGTTAGTAAGTGTGATCAGCACTTTCTTTGCATTGTTTCCTAATTCCTTGGGCAAATCTACTGGTATGTCGTCGTCTCCAGTGACGTTTCTCCTTCGCATGTCTTTGATTGTTTGTACTACTTCACTTTTCAATATACTGGGTTCTTTTACGTCATCATCCATCTCTTTCTCTGCTTCGATCGCAATATCTTTGGGGCGATTCTTCTGATCATACAGACCTTTTATGTATTCCTCCCAAATCCTAAGGATTCTTTGATGATCAGTGGTTTCATTACCTTATTGGTCTTCGATGCCGAACGTTTTCGTATACTTTTGTTAGCTCTCCCTCGTAATTCTTGTGCGTTCTGGTACATCAGATCATATCTGCCGCGCCATTGAAGTTCCATTATTTCTTCACATATTTGTTCCATGTAATTTTCTTTCGCTTTGTCCGTTTCTCTTCTCAATTTATTATTCAGCCCTCTCTATTCATTAATGTCCGTGTTTTTAGCTCTTCTGCTTTTCTCCACCTTCTTAAACATCGATTGTTATCCATGATTTTCTCGGTGCTCTTTCCATCCTACAAATGTTATTGTGGAGTGTGTCTAGTAGAATCTGTTTAATTTTTCCCCAACTATTCTCTATATTGTCAACCATATCTCCTATTGCACAGAATTTTTCTTCAATCTTTTCTTTCACATCATCGTTGATATTTGTTAGTCACTCTAAGTTCCATTTTCGATTTCTCCTCCCATTTTTCTTGATCGCCTTTAACCAGGTTTGCACTTCCACCACCAGTAGATTGTGTTCCGAATCAATATCCGCTCCTGGCAATGTCTTTACGTCTCGTACACTATTCCTGAAACGTTACTTCACAAGAATGTAATCGATTAGGTAGCGTTTCTTATCTCCTGAACTTTTCCACGTGTACAGCTTGGTTTTTCTTTTCTTAAATCGCGTATTCATCACCACCATATCATGTTGCCTACAGAAGTCGATAAGCATTTGACCTCGTTCGTTTCTTCTACCTAGTCCAAATGGTCCCACTGCCTTATTCGCAGCTCCTTCTCCTACAACGATGTTGAAGTCTCCCAATACTACGGCGTTGACCTTACCTCTTCCTTCCTGATGCAATATGTCACTGATATGATCATATTTTACATTACTTCTACTTCATTATCATCATGGTCGGTTGTTGGCATATACACTTGTATTATCATAATATCCACTGGTTTTGTATACAGTTTTACAAACTTCAAGCGGTCACTGCAGTATTCCACTTTGATTCACTTCTTGCTACTTCGTTCTTCATTGCTATCGCGACACCAGTCTCAGCCTTATTGCCAGCCAAATAGTATATTCTGTAATTTCCTGATACTATCTCTTCTTTCCCTGGCCATCTCACTTCACTCAAGCCCACTATGTTCACTTTACCTTTGTCCATTTCCACTTTTAAATTTTCAAGTTTTCCCTTACGTCGTAGAGTCCGTACATTCCAGGTTATCATGCTGAAATGAAAGTTATTATTTTCTCCTCTGATGATTCTTGCTGGAGTAGTCCCCACCCGGAGATCCGAACGGAGGACTATTTTACCTCCGGAATTTTTTACCTCAGGAAGAACCATCATATTTATTTATTCTCCTCCTTCGTCCCTTCTGGGAAAAAGATAATGTGGTAGTATTCCCATTTCCTTTCCACATCTCCATGCCGTTGACCCGCCTTTTAGGACAGTTTCCTCTCCTAAGGACAAGAAGGTGCCCTGACCTCCACCCGCTCATCCGCCCTCCGAGAAGACCGTTGGCACTTGGTAGAAACTGACTCCTTATCCCAGGAGTCGGTCGGTCCCCACCTACGTTAGCCACCAAAGACGCTGCCCGCTTTCTCCCGCGAGGAGGTGGAGGTTGGGATTTTCCCTTCGTTTAGGATGACCCGAAAGCTTTTCTCAAACCTCTCCAGTACTTCATTAGTTCCAGGACCTGCCGAAAGGCAGAATATCTAATAATAATAATAATAATAATAATAATAATAATAATAATAATAATAATAATAATAATAATAATAATAATAATAATAATAATAATAATAATGTCCAAAATGAAACTATTCTCCCCGTGCGAAGAAAGGGGTTCTGCTAGTATTAATAGTAAAAAGGAAACTAATGATTTTTTTAAATTTTCGTGACAAGTGATTTGCGCAATATTATAGTTATTAATGATATATAAACAAAATCGTCTTAGTCGTCTTAGTTTTAGAAAAACTCAAATCTCGATTATTTTTTTTTTTTAATGATCACTTATTTTCTTCTCTCCTTTCGTCGCTCAAAAGTAAAAATGGTAAAAATAGAGTCGAAAAAAAAGCAGATTACTCTCAGACAGTGATACAACAGTATAATAGGCTAATAAAATAGCAAATGTGTGCATCCAGTTACTTAAATGAGAGTAACAAAGTTGATGATTAATTATTGTCAATGGCGTAGGCAGGGGGCTGACTCGGCTCAAGTTCTTTCCCCTTTTAGTACAGTGATGGCGAAATGGATTGTGTTTTCATGTAGTATATTCCATTTGTGACTCTTTTGTGTAGACGAGGGCCGCGGTGGCTCGGTGGTAGAGCGTTCACTTCTGGTGCATGGGGTTCTTGGTTCGATCCCAGCTCGCGCCAAGTGAGCTTTGTGGTGGACAAACAAGATGTGCGTGGGTTTTCTCGGGGTTCTCCCGTTTCCTCCCACTTTCTTCATTCCACCATTTCATTAATTTCTCATCATCACCGCCTCCTTTAGCCTAACCGGCATAATCGTAGGATGTAAAACTTGAAGATTTTAATTCATTTTATTTTTCTTTTATATAAACATGTTACGACATTATCTTTTACTGTATATAGATAATTTGTCTCAAAAACAAGCTTTACACATAATGTTTAAAGAAAAACTTACTTCCTACAAGCTCTATTCTTAACCGTACACAAGATTTCACTGTTATATGCTGTATTCTTAATCTTTTGCAACTCTTTTTCGTTAAAATAAGCATCAACAATTATCATCTGCAGGTACGAATAGAGAGTATTAAAAAGGAAAGTGAATGTTTACATTTGATTATTTAGCTTTGGTTTAGCCGCATGGTTAGCGTGCGCGACCTCGGTGTCCGCGGTTCCTTGGTTCTATTCTCACTGGGAGCAATAAAATATTCTGGTATTGACCCAGTATCATGAAGCAATTGGGGAGTTACCTGAATTAAGAGGAGGCGGGGTAGCTGAGCTATCTTAAGGATTTCTTTAAATTATGTCGCATTGATGAACCCAGCATATTAAAAATTTTAAATTTATGCCAAAAAATTGAACATCTTATGGGTTTTTGTAAATTCATTAATATTCAAATGGGTATCCTAAGGGAATTCAAATATTTTTCACGGATCTCTTCTTTCTTCTGAACACCACTCATTTTAGCTTTGGAATTTCTTGTATAAAGCTAAAAAATGAATTCTGACCAAAGTATTATTACATAGTGTATGCTTTGGTCAGAATTCGTTCTTTACTATTCTTCCCGTGCGAAGTAACGGGCATTTCATCTAATATTTATACCTAAATACGAAATGGACGTTGTCTGTGCCATTTCATGACCAAACGGCTAAACCAGGCCCGTATTTAGGAAAGTGCTATTCTGTGCTTGAGCACAGGGCCGCAGAATTTAGGGGGCAGCAAAATTTTGTAATTTTTTGTTTTTAAAGATTCATCATAAAGTAATATTTAAAACTAGCAACCCGAGAGTTCCGCGCAAGCGTGAGACCGTGTTTAATTCGCTGTAATCACAGTAGTTATTTATTAAATAGCTTATATGATATTAAAAAAAAAAAAAGTCATCCTCTCCCACTCCCACCCCAAGGGGTGAGGATGAACATCATTAAAACTAATACCGTTAAACTCAGCGACCTCGAAAACTATGAATTCAGCATTAATAATTATAGTTTTCGATTACTTTTAAAATATCGCCCCCTCCCTGGGAAGTGGAGTATTACCTTGAAGTTGAATTGGATTAAAACTGCCACTATTCATCTCAGCCACCCCCAAAAACTATGAATTCAACTCTAATGTTGGTCGTTCTCGGGGAGAGGGAAATTTTGTGCGGGGGAGGCAAATTATTTAGAGCACAGGGGCGCACAATATGTAAATACGGGTCTGGGGTGTTGCTCACAGATCAAGGTATATGATAAATCAAAAATAAAATGTCCATTGAATTGCAATTTTCAGGGTAAAGGGGCTGATCCCTTACGTCTTCTGTTATCTAGACCAGTGCTATTCAATCTTTTTTTCCCACGTACCGCTAGACACAGTTCGCCATCCAATTGCATAGCCCTGAAGCTGTCTAAAAGAAATTAAATGGAAACGAACTTATTAAACTTAATACACATGTTCTGTTGATTAAAAAGGGAGACAAATAGAGACAAATAAAAGGACAATCAGTGTGCAAATCAAAAAACTATTTACATGGGGATAAACTGCATATCCGAAAAAAAAATAACATGGGAAATTTTAAAATTTTCTTCAATTATGATCATTCATAAATACTGGAAATATGCTTATTGTAGGATTACATACCCCCAGAAACATTTTCGCGTACCCCCAGGAGTACGCGTATCGCCGGTTGAATAGTACTGATCTAGACGACCGAGACGGTAATGCTGTCTTTCAGGTTGCCTACCGTACAGGTAATAATATTGTAAGCGTTTACGTAACTCCACTGAAATGTCCTTCAATTATTTTCATATACCTTATTAATCCTGAGGGAGAAACGGGCATTTTGTTAATGTTTTTTTTTTCTACAAATATTGAGGCTTTGGACCTGGCCCGATTTTAGAATGAACCTTTCAGTTAGTTCCTTAAACCAGAGACGGTGTCAGGTGCACGCGAGACCTCACGAGGCCAGGGTACTGATAAAAATCGTGATGTGCTTTTGTATCTACTTTTTTCACGAACCATGCTCAGAACGCGGGGCCCCTGTAATCATGGGACGTGCTGCAATTGCACCATCCTCAAATTCCGCTTCTGCTTTAAGAGTCTTCATCCCGGCGAAATTAAAATACCGCTAATTTTACAGTAATTATGTGATATCTTCAAATAGATAAAAGATAATTGAAATATGGAACAAGAGCGCCCTAGACACTATTATTTTGCGTGAGGTGTCGTTATCACAAGTCAGCTAGTGGCTTTCCGTTTTCAGCTGTTTAGATACGCGAAAATAAATGCCGATTTTCAAAATGGCTCAAAATCGAAAGCAGATAAGTGAGTCGTGATAACGGTTTCTCATGTAAAATAATATTGTCTAGGGAGCTCTTGTTCCACATTTCGATTATCTTTTATCTATTTGAAGATATCACATAATTACTGTAAAATTAGCGGTATTTTAATTTCGCCGGGATGAAGACTCATAAACTATTTAGCACTTTTGCCAAGTTACTTTGTAGTAGATAACATCGGGTTTTCTCGCATTCTCATTCCACCAATTCTTCCATCATCATTCTCTTGCCTTAACCATCATCGTCTCTTTTTTAGCCTAACCCCCATAATCGTTGGATGTTAAACTGAAAAATTTAATTTTATTTATCACTTTCGTAACTTTAAACTTCAGAAAGTCCTGTACTATTTTGTTTCACAATTTTAAAAATCAAAGTATGGAATGAATCTCTCCGTCCCCCCCAAAAAAAGTACTTACTAAAACTTTGTTTGGGGGTTTCAACCCCTCTCCCCAATGCGGAAGTCTGAAGGAAAAAAAAAATACTATTTAGCTATCCTTGAATTTTCAGGGACACCTTTACATATTAAAGATTAGTTCAATCACTCAATAACAAATGAAACAAGAAGTGGTAATTTATCGTAGGTCAAATACAGGAAGTAGTGTTAGGTAGTTGTGTTTAACAAACAAATTCTGTTGACAAAAACGGTAGGCTATCTCCCAGGGAAATAGGCGCCTTCATTTCCTGTTAACGGGTATTCTTTTGTTTACCAAAGATCACGAGTTCTTATCTCTCGCCTTGTAAAGAAATAAGGAAAAAGGGAAGTAAACTCACGTATGTGTGATGTTCGCTGCACAATTATTTGAAAGCGCACTCACTCCTTTCTGTTGTATAAGGTTAAGAAGGATAAAGAAAACATTTAACTGGCCGAAGTTAATTTATTTGTGAAATAACTTTAAATGAATACGAAGCCAGAAATTTACAGTTATAAATTCACTCACTTCTATTTTATCCCTATATATAAGGAGTTCTGCCACGAATCCGCGCCCATCACAATTCAAATTAAATTATATTAAATTACTAGTTTTACCGTCCCACGCTAATGCCCTTTAAGCAGTGGCGGCTCTACACTATGTGTAACACGAGCATTTGTATGGGACAGCAAACTTCGAGAAGCAGCAAAATCTGTCATAACTGTATTATCTAAAATAAAAATTTTCTTGTTGGAAATAGACTTTATGATCATGGTAGTTAAATTTACTAAGCTGAGCTACTATTTGAATACTGCATTCATAAATCATGTTTTGGTCGCATTAGTTTAAGGTCACATGGACAATGTTTAAGCAAATGGTCAAACAAATCCCAGCACGATTGCTTGATTGTTGCCAATACAAGAACTCAATTCTCGAACAGTAGCGAACACCTGTTCCATTTAGTTAGATATTACAGTTTTGAAGCTGTATTTGCTTTATCTTTCATTAACATAACAGATTATTATTTCAAGAAAAAAAGCAGATACAACGAGATTGTATTCTAGTGTTTAGGTCTTTCTTAGTGCGAGTGTCTTTTTCTCCCCTTCGTTGTTCATGCTGGGGTAGGCAATCGTGGGTTTTAAAAATTTGTTCTTTCTGAAGAAAAGTAAATTTTGCCACTGCGCGGAGTGGCAAATTGCCTAGGGCAGGCCCTGCGTTTAGGCTAAAGGAGACGGAAGTGACTAATGATATAGAGTTTGTGAAATGCGAATTTGGGAGGAAATGGGAGAACCCTGAGAAAACACCACAGACACACTAAAAGATCTTGTGGATGGGAACCGAACCAGGAACAGTTCCCACCAGAAATAACCAATCCACCACATTTTAAAAAATAATTGATTAACCATTAACCTTTATTAGTACTGTATTTTCCTAATTACTACACTTTTTACCATTAATCTACAGAGACACGAATACAGAAACATCGAGGACAGTTGACAATCCGATCATTCCGTTCAGAGGGACTCGAATCCCCTCATGGATTGATTACCATGATTCTAAGTCTAATCATTCTCTTCAGAGGGACTCAAATCCCCTCAGATTTTCCTTTTCGCTTCTCTTATATAATGTTAATATTACTATTTTTGCTTGATAATTTCATATTTTATTTTTGTTTCTTTATTTTGCACGTTGTGATTACGTTGTATAAATGAGTAAATTACTTATTTTCTAGTATTCAGGAAATCATCATAACAGCGGTACACGTGAAACAGAACAAGATCCTCTTCGACGAGAGTATACTGCTTATGTTAGTAAGATAACATACTATATCTTTTTCAAATAGAGTTGGGTAGAACATAAAACTTATATGTATTACTCCTAAAGTATTTTCAGTTTACGCTCTGATATGCCTATTATTTCGAAAATACTCTGTTGTTTATTACAAATAAATTGTCTGCATTGACATACCAGTACGTACATCCATGTTTCATACGGGGACAACGGGAGCTCAGTCATAGGTCGTTCACCTCTTGTGCATGGGGTCCCGGGTTCAATTCCTGCTCCGTCAAGTGAACTTTGTGGTGGACTAACATGGTGTGCTTGGGTTTCCTCCAGATTCTCCCGTTTCCTCCCACTTTCTTCATTCCACCATTTCATTCATTGCTCATCATCACGGTCTCCTTTAGCCTAGCCGGCATAATCGTGGGACGTGAAACTTAAAGTTTTTTCATGTTTAACAACAATTATTTACAAAGATTGCATAATCTCATTAACTATTACAGTAAATGCAGACCCACTAGAGTGTTTAAAATGTATTTGAATTTATAGTGTGTATGTGAATAAGCAATTGTAAATGTTTTTCTGACGTGTACTTCTAAGAACAGAACCCCTTTCAAAAATCGAAGGCTGAGTAATTACCCCAATGCGTATCAGGTATCAGTGCTATCCTTTGAGCAAGACATTATAGAAAAATAAACGTTTATTATATTAAGAAACATATACAAGAAACTCACTTGTCCTGAAAGGATATGAAATTGAGGCTTTGAAGTTCCTCTCCTCCTTACATATCAAAATGAAAGTCGCTGTGTTTGTGACTTAATAGCTCTTGAACAACCACCCGACTGATCTCGATCAAATTTTCAACATAGATGAGATTCAGGTTTGGGAAGGTTTTTGTCATTTCACTTTGACGGTGCAACGTACGGGAGGGGGATATACAGGGTGTAACTAAAGGTCGTTTAGAACGCTTGGGAGGTGATTCCTCACCCGAAAACAAGCAAAACGCTTATGGGACATTTTCTTAAATTCGACGTCATTTTCGAGTTACAAGCTGTCGCAAATGGCGGCAAAACGACGTATGACACCTCACTGCGGACAAAGGAAAGGTGCAACAGCAAGCGGGTCTACACAGTTTAGAGAAAGTAATGCCTGAATAGCATAATGGTATGAGAAGCAAGGCAGTAGAGACGCGGCACAAGGAATTTCTCAAAGGGGACTTTCTTATGTGAACAGACTGACATGCGGAAAATGGATGCAGAAAAGGAACTCCTTGTGCCGCGTCCCTACTGCCTTGCTTCTCACACCATTATGTTATTCACGCATTACTTTCTCTAAACTGTGTAGACCCGCTTGCTGTTGCACCTTTCCGTTGTCCGCAATGAGGTGTCACACGTCGTTTTGCCGCCATTTGCGGCAGCTTGTAACTCGGAAATGACGCCGAATTTAAGAAAATCTCACATAAACGTTTTGCTTATTTTCGTATGAAGAATCACCTACCAAGCGTTGTAAACGACCTTCAGTTACACCCTATATATATATATATATATATATATATATATATATAATGATCGAAAATGACCGATATTTGTATCGAATACATAGTTTTCGAAATCGCTGATATGAACAGTGACACTTCCGATGCCGTTTAAATCCAAATTCAGTCCTTTATGTCGAAAATAAAACGTATTCTCCCCGTACGAAGAACTGGTATTCTGCTAGTATACTTTTTTCCATTGTATCATACAGAAGGAAGGGTAAAACTGAAACTCCATTGTATACGCCACTGTATATAAACTGCTCGGGTGCTCACCGCGCCAAGAAATCGTTCTTTCGAATGGAAGTGATAAAAAGCAACAACTACAGGATCGCGCTTCTTCGAGTCCTTTTTTATTACTATTTTTTTTTTCGATGTCTGTCTCGAAATTAATGTTCTTTGGTGCTTGAAGCGGCCTTGAAAAGATCAAGCACCCTTCTGCGCATTTTTTCTCAGCAGAGAGTTTGCCCTTTTGGAGGACATCACCCTGATTACGTAAGCTCTCAAAACGTAGCTACGGGACAATAACCTCATGTAAGATAAAAAAGAAAAAAAGACATGCTTAAATATACACTGGCAAACATGAGATAATTTATATAATCCTTTTAAAAACTAATTACTCTACAAAGCAAGATTCTCTCCTTTGTACAGATCTGTTAGTAACGAAAGTGATCGTTCTAAGTTGAAAAAAACAGGGTTTTTGAATATTATTCTTTTCTTTTCTCCAACTAATGGCGAAGTTGATTTTGAAACACGAAGTACTCTGTTCACAGAACAAAGATATATTTTAAGAACGAATTTATCTTACACTGTTGTTTCGAACAAGATCTCTTGATGGTTGTGTGTAACCAGAGACCACCAGACTTTTCCTCCCCCTCCCCCAAAAAAAATCCTAAATCAACATACATTTGTACACTTTCTCAATAAAACTTTACCTGTTTATCAGGGAAATGATTGGTGTAGCATGACAGTTTGATCTTACACTTTATCTGTACTCTTTCTCTTATAAAAACAATTTTGTTCAATCCTTTTCTTTCTGAAAATATAAGTGGAAATATTTAACAATTAGTTATTGTGTTTTTGGGTGCAAAATAATACCCGTTTATTACTACATAGACGTAGTGGTTTGCAGTATTGGACGCCCCTCTTCCAAAGCTCGGACCCCCTCCGAACAAAAAATTCTGGCATAACCTACAATTGATATAAATTATGTTGTTTTGTTGGACTTACGGACTATGCAATAGAGAATTCTATGAAGCTTTATGGAATGTCTCATGTATTGCGTTGACGCCTTCAATTAGCTTCGTTGGCTAACACTATTCTTATTTACAGCAAAAGAACATTGCGGACTTTTTCCAGTGAGTCTAAAATCTATATACACTCATGTCTAGGGTGACCAGACATACTCTTTTTAAGAGTATTATACTCTTTTTGAGGTTCATATACTCTATACTCTTTTTTCTTCCCAAAAATATCAAATTATACTCTTTTGTGGTATTTTCAAATTCATTTAACCTTTAATGCATTTTCCAATTGAAAATTGCATTTATTTTCTGTAAAACTTGGACGTTGACAACACTTCTTAGTACTTCGTAGTAGCAGACCCGCTGCGCTGTGCTGCGTTTTTCGTCCTCGTTGCATTGTAGAGTTGCCAGATTTTATTTTTGCAAAAGAAAAGAAAAAATAATATAACTAAACTGTTTTTATTAGTTAGTACTAATACTATACTAAAGACGGCAAAATTAAAGTGATAGATTTATCCAAACTTTCAAGCTTTTAATTATTAAATTGTTAATTAAATTGATTGAGTAGACCTACCTGGAATGATTTATATTTTCGGAATTTATATAATATTCCTACAGTTCATGGCACGGGGTTTTGATTTCCCTTCAATGTGAGTCAGTTCTTGGTAGTGGGTATCAGCAGTGATTATTATTCTAATTAACGTGCGTACGTAAGTACATTCAATCAATTATATTATTCGAGGATTGGAAGGATTTATTTTATTTACATTGACGCGAGGAAAATGTCAGTATAATCAAGCGTTTGAAATAAGCTATCCTTGCGTTAAAAGGACCCGCAGTAACGATGTTTACAAAACATGGTGCACAGTATGTAAGAAGGAGTTCTCTATTTAAAAAAAAAAAAAAAAAAAAGGAAATATGATATAGAACAACATATAAAATCTAAGTCACACACTGAATGCTTATCAACGTCCGAAGCAGGTTAGTTGGATAGTTTTTTTCACCACAGAATCTTCAGAAGAGCTAGATTTAACAGACTAGCACTTGTGTAGTCATACCATAATCTTATACATAACCACTCTTTTAGAAGCATGAACTGCACTAGCAAACTTTTGAAATCAACAGTGAATAAAAAATTTGCATGTGCGAGAACGAAAATAGAGGCTTTGTTAACAAATGTAGTGGGAGTGTTAAAAAGGCTCCTTTCTTTGTTGTTGCTTGTGATGCTTCCAATCGTAAAGCAACCAAACTCATCCCTATTTTAGTACAGTACTGTAAAGTAGATACTGATATTAATGTAAAAACATGTCTTCTAAAAATTCATAGCATATCAAATGAAACCTCGGAAACTGTGTCGAACGTATTAATGGGTACATTACGTCAGTTTTGTTTGGAAAATAAGGTAATCGGTTTTGTAGCTGATAATGCACCAGTAAATTTTGGAAGCATAAAAATTAAACAGAAAACTTGCATAGCGAACTAGAATGCAGGTTGAAAAAAAAAAATGTTTTGCCTATCGGATGTGGGGCTCATATCCTTCACAATGGAATTTCTGTGGCGTGTTCGAGAGTAATACCGATCGATGTCGAGAATTTGGTTTTTAAAATATACAACCATTTCAGTATTTTTTACTGTAAGGACAGAAAATTTGAAAAACTTTTGTGAGTTCATTGGCTGTCATTATGAGGATATTTTGTGTCACTCAAAGACGAGATTCTTGTCTCTGCTTCCGTGTGTAGAAAAAATTATACGTCAGTATGAACCACTTAAGGGGTACTTCTTGAGTGATGAAAATGCACTAATAGCTATAGTCAATTTCTTTCTAGACGAAACAAGTGAGTTGTGGCTATATTTCCTGCATGCTCAGCTAATCTTGTTCACTGAAACAATTACAAAAATTGAGAGGGAGGATATAACAGCGACTGAAGTTTCTGTTGAATATATTGAACTTCTGAGGAAATACAAAGATAGAATTGAACAACACTTTTTTTCCGTTTTCTGCTAGAAATTTACTTACGAAACTTGTAAAAGAAGGGAATATAAAAGAGGAATATGCCTACTCAGTGTCAAGAAGGTTTTGAAGTTATAACATACTGAGAGATGTGGTCACAACATTTTTTCGGAGAAGTAAACACGATGAAACATTTACTACTTGACACATCAGTTACCTATGAAGAATTTCAGAAGTCGTTTGCATATTTCTATGAGCAGGTAAAACATGTAGACAGTTCGCTGGAATTCAGTGACAATGATACTTTTGACACTTACTGTGCAATATCCAGATGTGTTAAAGAACACCTTGAACAATGGGGAGAGAAAAGAGAGACAATGATGGGCAAATGGAAAATAGTGTACAAAGATTTAGTGTGGGCTGGGTCAAATTTAAAAGTGATTGTGCCACTCGTGCAATTCTTGTTTACCGGGCACTAATGTTGACTGTGAGAGGCTCTTCAGTGCTATTAACACTTACTGGAGCGAGGAAAAAAGTCAACTCACAATGTCGACACTGGAACAAGTGATGAAAGTGAAGTTCAATGTAAGCATGACCTACGAAGAGTTCAGACTGGCAATAAAGGATGACATTAACTTGCTCAAGAAAGCAAGATCGTCGCAGATGTATGAATGATGGTGAGTAAAACTGTTTTAAGTATTTAACTCATTTGCATGCGCATTGGATAAAATACTGTAATTCATCTTGTCTTCATACTTACTGTCAATTTTTTTGGATATACTCTTTTGGATTTAAAAAAATCTGGTCACCCTACTCATGTCCAAAATTATTGTCGCATGTCTATAAATATGTTGTAGGAATATAATTTGATAATGAATTCACCCGGTATTTCTTATAATGTTAGTATGTATATAATCGGCAAAGACATGTATGTTGAAAATTTCATGTCAAAAGAGCAATAAATAAGAACAATAAAACGAAAATAAAACTCTCTTGTCCATTTAGCAACAGTTTGTTTTACTCATTTTAATTTTCGTATTTATAATTCTTTTCCTATGAAATTTACCACATTTCCCAGTTATACACATAGTATTAGTATTAAAAGTACCCTGGAAAATAATTATCAAATTATATTCTTACAAGAAGATAGTTATAAAAAATGAAATTAAGTCTTTGAGTTTTACGTCCCACGGTTATGCCGCTTAAGCTAAAGGAGACGGTGATGATGAGTAATGAATGAAATGGTGGAATGAAGAAAGTAGGAGGAAACGGGAGAATCCCGAGAAAACCCACGCTCACGGTGTTTGTCCACCACAAAGTTCACTTAGCGGGGGCTGGGATCGAACCCGAGACCCCAAGCACCAGAGGTGAGCGCTCTACCACTGAGCCACCGCGGCCCCCAAGATAGTTATTGATATGTGACAATCATTTTGGACATGAGTGTACATGTTTTCAGTATAGTGCTGTAGTACACTTAATATTCGTATTACGTGCATTTTAAGGCCAATTCCATTTATCATAATCTGGACTTTCGGTGATCCGGTCCTATCTAGTCCGGACTAGTGCGACTCCACTGTATTACGAATATACCGGGAATCCACATTGCGAACGATTGGATATATGATTCCGGGAGGAATTTCGTGGCTCGAAGGGGGAAATCATCACTGAATGCAATTAAGTGAAATTTCTAGGATTATACTGAGAAAAATCCGTTCTCCGGACAGCGGTACATTGTAGGGTAGGTAAGGGGAAATCGGATCACCTTTGCAGAAAACGTCAAATTGGAAGCTTAATATGCTTTTATTTAAACGAAAAGTACATCAATAATAATAAGTGAACCTTCATCTAATATACTGTAATGAAAAGTTTTTAAATTTTATAGTTCTTACCTTTAAAAAAATCACTTTGTAACAGATGATAGATCGATCCGATTTACCCCAACGTTATGGGGTAAATCGGATCAGTGTTGGGGGAAATCGGATCACAATGATTGTGATATGCAAATGCCGCAAATAAACTTTTTTTTTTTTTTTTTTGCCTGCTGATTGAAATATGCCTTGGATAGCTTAAAAACACGAACATCAAGCGGCTGCAGAACATGTGTTGTGTGAGACGACAACAACAACACTTGTATATCACATTTTTGACACACGTCTACTAGAGACAGGGATGCGTGCGAACAATGTCCATCCATAATTAAAATAACTTTATCAGGACTTCGATGTTTGTGGAGATGTTCCACCCATTTCATGAAAGCCTCCTCGTTCACCCAGCCTGATTCCGTCTCATACACACGTCGGATCCTGGTAGCATACCATTACGATATTCAATTTTCAGTCTCTTGTCCTTGAAAATAACAAATGATGGAATGTAAACTCCTGTTGCTGACCCACAAGTTAGAACCGTCACGTTCTCTCCATTTTCCACCTTTTTCTTATCTTTTCCTGGGATTGAACCAGGGATTCCTGGAACCAGAGGTGAATGCTCTACCACTGAGCCACAGTGTCCTCTATGATCATAGCAACATCATATAAGAGAGTTTTTTTTAAATAAAACTATATATATATATATATATATATATATATATATATATATATATATATATATATATATATATATATATATATATATATATATATAGAGAGAGAGAGAGAGAGAGAGAGAGACAGGTAGTTTCAATACTTCCCCAATCTTACAAACAACTAATGCAAATTACAAATTCAGTGATCCGATTTACCCCAAACTGCAATTTTCTTCTTTTTCTTTTTCTACACAGTACGTTCAGTAAGTTTTGCACAACTTGTTTGTTGTACAGCCTAATGATGCATACTGTTTGGAACTCTTCTGACGCCAAATCAATAGCGTCTTCCGTTAGTACCCATTTTTTGTGAGAGGTGGCACTACAATGCGCCCCCACGTCGACGCAAAAAGTATCATTTTAACGTCCAATCACAAGAGTTGGTTTTGACTGATCCGATTTCCCCCATGATCAGATTTCCCCCACCTATCCTACATACACATATAAAGAATCCTTATGTTTACTACGGAAATCTGTACGGAACACACGTTATCTGTATGCTACATACGTACTGGCTTTTCCCGAGCAGATGTTACATCATGCCGCTACAGGATATCTGACATCTAACAAACTTCTGTATATTACATACATATATGAATATTACATACTGTATATCAGCTATATGTTATATATGCCCATCTGTATGCGAGATCCTGACCGCTTATATATGTTTCTTTGTTTCATACGGAGAGTACGTGTAGATGGAGCACTTATACGGAAAGTATTATAAAACATATATTTTCAGTTATACGTTTACTTCAGGATGTTGTACAGGACTGTACGTTAAGTATAGGATTTACGCATGTAACCTACGTTTTTACACACGCCACACACGTTTTTTCTCTGTGTACGTCCCACGACTATGTCAATTAGGCTAAAGGAAACGGTAAATTAATTAAAGAGAGTGATTATGGATTAATTTGTGGACTGGGAATGATGGAGGAAGAGGGAGAATCTCCAGAAAATAACGGAAACGTTGTTTCTCACCACTAACTCTCGTGGTCAGGGTTAAGAACCTTCATATCACATCACGAACGATAGGAAGGGTGTCTAATGGATAAATAATAGTGAAAATTGTTTATGAAAGAAAATAATAATAATAATAATAATAATAATAATAATAATAATAATAATAATAATAATAATAATAAACATGTTAAATGTGAAGTGCGTGTGATTATACGATTTCTGAGTGTCCACTGAAACGTTACGACAACTCAAACAAGTCATCCAGAACGAGCGTCAGAGCAGGGTGACTTCCGGTGAAGTCTTAGTTCACGATAACGCTCCCCCACTGGACGTACTCAAAAAACTTTTGAAGTATTTCCACTGGGATGTTTTTGATCATCCTCCCGATAGCCCAGATTTGGCTCCAAGTGACTAACACCTCTTCAGGCACATGAAACAGTGGCTTGTGTCGCATCGATTTGACAATGACAATGGACTTTACAATGCTGTTAGTAAGTGCCTTCATTCCCAGGCGGGAGTTTTTTTATTTTCTATTTTTTTGAAGAAGGAATTTCAAACCTTGTAAAACGTTATGACAAGTGTCTCAATCTGAATGGCGACTATGTTGAACAGTAATGTAATGTTGTAGACTGTATCTGCGAGTGTATATCATTAGTAACCAAAAGGCATTTTTTTTTCGAACCGCCCTCGTATTATTTTGTGTCACTGTTTTAAGAACACGGTGAAGTTTGAAAATGATGAAAGATGATGGAACACCACTAAATTAAAATTTCTAGTTGTTTGGTACATATGTATAGTCTTGTTCAAACGACGAAAGAAGGAAAGAAAAAAAACTGGCTACTGACCTGTATTTTAAAAGACATATTTTTGAAACAGTATGCAGAAAATTAGCTTTGAAATAAGGATCACAATTAAGATTTACATTTAATTTCTTTTAATTTCCTCTACTGAATTTTCCATGATTATGCTCTTTAGGCTAAGGAAGACGATGATTAAGGAAAGTAAATGATGATTGAAAAATTGGTGGTATGAAAATGTGGGAAGAAACGGAAAAAAAAACGAACGCACACGATGTTAATTACAGCTTTCACACTGAACTTGTTGACGTGTTTCACAATCTAGCTTCGAAGACTGTGATGAAATTTACACTAAATCACCGAACGAGGAAGAATAATAAAAAATCGATGCACCTATGTTGAAGTTTCGTGTGACTGTAACCGCAACATATTTAAATAAAAACAAAGGTAAAGCACTACTAACACGCGAGGAAGACATACATAATTTGCATCTACTGAAGCAGCACTTGGTAACCCCTGCGTGGTCGTATGATCAGCATAGTTGGGAATTGGGAAGTTACATACAGTATAAAAACTACGTAGGCCCGTCAAAGTATATGTTGGAAAACCAACAATTTTGCCGTTGTTTATCCAACAATTTCCATGTCGCATTTCCTTATATCAATTTTACTTCTTTCGTATGGGTTATGTTGGCAGTTGAGTTTGTTGGCAAATGTTCGGTAAAGCGACCAAGTACAACGTCGGGCCAATGTTGGTAGTTGAGTTGGTTGGCAAATACTCGGCAAAGCGGCCTATTACAGCATAAGCCCAACGTTGGCAGTTGAGTTGGTTAGTAATTGCTTAGCAAAGCGACCAATTACAGCGTAAGCCCAAGGTTGGTAGTTAAGTTGGTTGGCAAACGGTTGGCAAAACTGCCAATTACAATGTAGACCCAATATTGACATTTGAGTAGTTAGTTGGTAAGTGCTCAGCAAAGGGCCAATTACAACGCAGAGCTAGCGTTGGCAATGAAGTTGATTGACAAATGTTTGACATAGCGGCCAATTACAATGTAGAGCAAACGTTGCTAGTTGAGTTGGTTATCAAATACTCGACAAAGTGCCAATTACAGCGTAGAGCCAACGTTTGCAGTTGGCTAGTTTACTACTATTCAATGTTGGGCCAATTGTACGTGTTGATAGGGTCAGGAGCTTAAAAAAAAAAAAAAAAAAAAAAAAAAACATCGAATGGCAAAATGATTCAGGAAGTAACTACCTAGGTAAATACAAAATGACATGAGGTTCATTCGGAAAATTGAATTATACCTTTAAAATCCCAGACTATTTGAAGGTTCTTAATTTTGAGACATACAGGAGATGACGTAGTAGAGTTTTAAAAATGACGACCTTTTGGGGATTGTTTTCCTTATGAAGCCGGCTTAAAGAAAACAACGAAAGTTTTCTACTTTTTTTTTGGCTTTATATAATTTCTTTATTCAAGTACCGCTTTTGTTTTTCTATAGTAGATTCTACAATTACGAAAGTGCCATTAGAACATTCAGTGTTTGCAAGTCCTATGTTTTAGTAAGGGAATGGCTGTCTTGATTGCTCTTCAAACTACATTGACTTTACATTGGTTACAAGTAAATTATGCAATCCAACATATCACAAATGCCATTTGGGTTGTCTAATCACCTTATTAAGTGCCTCAAAGTTATGCATCGTCTTATATTATCCTTTACAAGTTATCTAAATTCAAACTGGTAGGCAAGGAAAAAGTATCCATAAACCAAAAGTCAGATACAACAGCGTTCTAGTTTTAGTATAAAATTTCGCTTACATCTCGTTCTTCGTTCAGGAAATATTTTATTGTAGCTTCTGATATTTTATTAGACCTTAATATAAATTCAATTGACAAAATTAAAGCCATAAATCGACCATTCTGGGATTGAAGTTAGTTTAACTTGGTGACATTTACTTTTATATTGTGTTAATGTGTTGTAAATTTTAAAAAGCTATAACTTCAATATTGTAATATTTGGTAGAGTAACGGTAAAAAGGTATAACTCACCTTTTTTTTTTTTTTTTTATAAAGATTCCTATAGAGCTTGTACACTAGTTTACAAATAGATAAGTCTCTGAAAAGTTTTTTCCTTCATAATTGAACCTCCTGTACGTTGCAGCTTAGAGGTCAGGATTGTATCTCCTTCCCGTTGCAGCTTAGAGGTCAGGATTGTATCTCCTGCCCGTAGCAGCTCGGAGATAGGTTAGAGGAGTCTCACCCATCCAATGCAACTTAGAGAGATAGATAAGATGTGACCGGTTGATAATTGACTTGATCCTAGTCTTCCGTTGCAAGCGCTGCTATCGGCTGAAGGAATTCCACTCGCTTTCTCTCGCTTAGCAACAGCTGAACCCTTATTGGCTCAACTCGTGGGTGTGTGAGGGTGTGAGCTTTAGTTTGCATTTTTGCCACGGCTCAAGACATTTTGGCAGCACAATATCTCGATGTGTCCTCTTTTATATCTAATCTTCGGAGGCTTAGCTTGTTGAGGAGTTGAAGGAGTCCTCTTCGTATCTTTTCGTGTTCCATCGGTGACGGTATCCAACGTCAGCTTGCTGGTGCTTGTGCCGAAACATGTGGTTTGTTTACTAATGTGAGGGATATCGCAATATATACTTGTTCCATGTATGTTTCTACATGGAATGCGTCTTTAGCTCTTAAATCGTATTAATAACTGAAATGTTAGTTTGTGTATAAAATGTCAATCAAAATTTTCTTCCATAAAATCTAACTATAACATTTTCAGAATACTTATTGCAAACACTACTAATTTTTTACAAAAAAAAAAAAAAAAGTTTGAACTTACTCTAATAGTTTTACAAACAGTTCATTGTAACTAGAAAGCCACAGCGTCCACCGAATTGGTCTTTTTCTTTTCTAGGGGACACTGTGTCTCAGTTGTGGAACGCTTACCTCTGGTGCATGGGGTTTTATTTTGGACTTGAAAACGGACTTAATACGTCAAAATGCATTTCGTGTTTGTGAACAGAAGTAATACATCAAAATGTATATCGGATTTGTGAATAAAACCGATACGCCGAAATGTACGCAGTTTCAGTTCTTTTCTAGAAACATGCTATTTACAGTTTATGGTTTCGTGAACAGAATACGTACAGTATATCGATATTGTATTCTAATTCTTTTTTCCAAAAACGTTTATTTATAATCCGTGATCGGAACCAACTATTTTCGGATCCATCTCAAACAAAGGAAAGACTGACAAAGAATCCAGCAAACAAGCGAACGTGGAAAAGGGCGGCTCACATAGCTAGAGAGATAAAAGATAGACAAACGAATGCTTTACATTAGATTCCCAGAGATAAAGAACCAACTCAAAAAACAGTAAAATACAAAATCGATAAATGAGATCAGTCATTTTTCTAGAACCACTTAGGTGGTTAAAGCTGTAACAGAAATTTACCTTCATCCATCAGTGGATAAAGAATAATTTTGTTTATTATCCCTGTGAGTGACGTGTCTTGACTAACAAAACCCAACATTTTCAATTATCAGTTTTTCGCCTTCGTCATCAGATCTAAATCTAATAGCACGTTCTGTTTGAAAGAAAAAGTCTTTTGTATTCCAATGTGCTTGTTCTAGTGACCTGGAAGGTTGTGACTTAGAGAAAGCCAATCCAACTGTGAGGGACAGCATAAATGTCCGTGACCTGGTTCCCTTATCCACAATCACGTTCTACTTTTTATCTGAAGTCCCAGCTTATAATGTCTTATATGCTATTACAAACATTCCCTCTCTTCTCCTCTTCACCCCCTTCCATGTATTTTTTTCTTTTTTCTAAAAGACCACAAATCCCTTGTCGCTCATTGGTGCTTTATCGGATGTGGAAATAAAAGAGGTTGACGCAATACTTGCTGGTTACACTGTTTCTGGGTCGTCCGTGTAGGCCTGCTTCCGAATCGTATACTATGTTTATTCCAGCACAGCAACTTCCATATCTCCAGTTTGTTAATGTAAAAGTCACATTTATTAATGCGGACAGAAACCTTAACTATTTATATTTTTCATGTTGCAATAACGTGTTAGTTTGCTATGGCCTCTTTAGCAGAGCATGGCACAAACTAAATTTAGTTTTTAACTAACGCCGCGGGCAGAAAATTTGCAAAATGTAGGAGTATGCAGGTAAAGAGGTTGACAAAAAAACAAAGCAAATAAAACAAAAACGGAAATTAACGTTTAAAGAGTTTGTTATAATTGTAGACTCTTTAATCACACATGTGCCATCAACTTTTTTTTTTTTTTTTTTAAGTCGCTTCGGGTAACGATGTCTTTAATGAAGAGTTATTGAAATCTAATACATATATTTCGCATTATCCTTTTTACTGACTTTATCAGAGTTTATTGAAATATAATTTCATAAAGCTTTTCGTTGTAACATTAGCAACATGATAGCATGTAGTGGTATGGCAGAGATGAAGTGGGTCTAGTGGGTCCAGATTCGTGAGTGGGTCGTTTTGTTGTGAGTCAACAGGATGTGACCCACTGCGACCCATTACCCACTTTGACTCACCAACTCATCATGACCCACTTTGACCCACCGACCAACTCTGCTCAGTGCATTGTAGACAGCATCTTCTGAACACTGGTGGGTGAATTTGTCTACGTTTTACTTTCAAGACCTCAATTTTTATTCCTTTTTCATTTGATTCTATTATTTACCTGAGATGAATATACAGTATCTAACTGAAAAAGAAATAACTTGAGGCAGTTTTCGATATTAATATTTGTAATTGTAATAGTAACAATAGGACTTACTATTTATTTGGCTTACGAGACACAGCAGAACTTGCGGTAGCGTACTTTACCTTGATTTGAGACTTACAAATTTCATCCTATTTTCTACTGAAAAGCATCTGTAATTCAAGAAGGAAATAATTATATATGATAATTAAATTGAAATTCATCGCACTCTAGCCCATGACAAAGCCTTTAGCATTTCATATCATAAAGGTCAGATCCACCGGTATTGTAACAGAGCGATGTTTGAGCGATTGACCGTAGAAATTCAAACTCCGATTAGTGATAATTTCACAGCCTTGTTTTATTACATGTGTAAACTCTTTAGTCAGTGTGGAGGAGGAGGCGGACCATTGGTTGGAGTTGATGACGATTTGTTCTGGTAGGTGGTGGGTTAGAGCGGGTCAGAGTGGTTCATGGTGTGTGGTGGGTCGGAGTGGGTCAAAGTAAGTCAGGGTTGGTGATGGATCAGAGTGGGCAGGATGATTGGTGAGTCGTGAGTCAGAGTGAGTCCTGGGTCGTGGGTCTCGATGGATAGTAGGTCAGTGTGTCATGGGTCAAGTTTTCATTGACTCACCCCATCTCTGGTATATGGTAAATGAAATACATCCAAAAATTAAGATTTAACTTTTAAACTTAAACTTTTCTTTTACTGTGATTTTGCCCCAAGTTGAGATATCCAATGTCAGTCGGATAGATCACACCAAATTGAACAATATGAGATGCATGACCGAAAATTCTGATGCGTAGTTTTTTGAGAAAATGATGAGAAAGGAATTTCCACGGTGTTATAAAACGTATCAACAGATTATATATTTATTCTTGTACTATATATATATATATATATATATATATATATATATATATATATATATATATATATATATATATATAACCAAACCACTTGGAGTGACAGCCTTTTGTGGGCCTGAGCTACTCCAACGCCATCTGTTAGCGACTGATTGAACTATGCCGAGCCTAGGACCTAGCACGTGGACTTCGCGCTGTGTCAAGTGTCTCTGACAGGTATGTCTGGAGCTTTGTAGACCTAGTGGCCGTCATGTCTTTTAATCACATGACTCCCAAGTTTGCTTCACAACGCTGGATAGTTTACGAAGCATCGGCCGGGAATCAAACCCCGGACCACGCTGACATGAGTCCAACGCTCTAACCACTAGACTACAGTGTTCCATGTAGTTATATAGAGAGTATATAGTTTATACAATACAATGTTAAGTAGCAGAGTGTATGTACTAGGATGACCAAAATTTTCCGTAATCAAGATTGCGCCAGTGGTCCTAGCTTTGGGGCGTCCAATACTATAAGCCTCTACCTCTACGAGGGTGACTACGAAAGTTTTGAGATACGCATTGTTGTGGTTGAATTCCAACAATTGCGTTCGGTAGTGGTATCCAGAGCGAACCCCATCAGGACCAGATGCCGCGGTCGGATTGCCGGCGCCGGACGCCGGCATCTTTCAGCGCGATTTTCGACCGCGACGAATAGTTGCCTTGGCGAGCGGTCGGTAAACAGCCGGAAATGAGCATTAAATGCGCCGGCACCGCCGTCGGAAAGTTGTCTTGCCGAGCAGTCGGCAAACAACCGTAAAGGCGCAGTAAATGCGCCGGCGCCGCCGTCGAAAAGAGGCCGGCATAAGGAGTCGGCAGAGAGTCGGAAAGAGGCCTTTCCGATTGTTTTGCCGGCTCTGACGGTCGGCAACAGTCGGCAAAGAGTCGGCAAAGGGAATTTTACTTGATGATTTTCGACCGCTTGCCGCCTCGGCAAAAGGTCGGCAACTTTGAACAAGTAGATCGTCGTGCCGCCGCGGACGGGTGCCGGCTGCCTCCGGCGGCAATCCCTCTTTCCGACCGCGACTTCCTGATGGGGAAGAAGCGAAGGAAGTTTCAACTCGGCTCACTTATCGGCGTGGCCGTATCACCTTCACTTGTTTGTTGATGTGAGCAGTATTCGGCTGTCTAGAATAGAGCTCGAAAGGGAACATTTTCGGGCAATGACCCTTTACGATTTCAAAAGTGGTTTGAACGAGACACAAAGCCTTGACCGTTTGCAGGGGGCATTTGCGGACCTTCCTTCTTCCCGTGCTACAATTTTTCGGTGGTTTGGTGAATTCAGAAGAGGCCGGACATCGCTTAAAAATCAAGAGAGAGCTGGACGTCCGGCAACAGCTGTGTCAGATGAAAACATTGCCGCTGTGGAACAAATGATCCGAGAAAATTCTCGAACAACTTTCAAGGACATTGAATCTACAGTGAACATTGGATCGCCAGCAGTAACAAAAATTCTTCATGATCATCTTCGGCTCAGGAAGGTTTCATCTCGTTGGGAGCCTCACACTTTGATTGAACAGCAGAGGCGCATGCGTGTGGAATGGTTTGAAGAAATGCTTGCAAGATTTGATGGAGGCAATTTTCGACGCGTCTCTGACATTGTTACTGGTGATTAGACTTGGATCTATCAATTTGACCCTGAAAATAAATGCCAGTCTACAGTTTGGATCTATCCAGACGAAAATCCACCCACGAAAGTGAAGCGACCGCGAAGTGTGGGGAAGAAGATGGTCTCAACTTTCTTTTCCAAATCTGGCCATGTTGCAACTGTTCCACTTGAAGAACAAAGGACTGTTACTGCTCAGTGGTACACCACTGTTTGCCTAACAAAAGTGTTCCAGAAGCTTCGGGAACGGCGTCCAAGTGTGTTGGGAAACAGATTTAAAGAAAAAAAAAACAAATGGATAAGATAATCTGTGGTTAAATGAATTTTAAAAAGGTGAACTATTAAAATGTTTTGTTCAAATAACTTGGCCTAAGGGACAAGATAAACAAAAGAACAAGGCCTCTTAATTGTGAAAACCATGATAAAGTGGGGGATATAAGGAGAATCCAGGCAGGCTAAAGGGCCGGAAGCAGCCAAAGACGAAGAAAAAGTTATTCAGCCATGTGGGCGAGAGGATTCCATCTAACATTCATGTAAGACCTTTTCTCTCTTTGTAAAATCTAAGTTAGAGAAGAATCTGAGCCAAGTAAGGTCTCTCGTGTATAATATTTTGTAATTACGAAATTTACTTTATTTTAATGTAATTTTATTGTGTTTTTGCATTTTCATATACTCTCTCAGTGTTAATAAAGTTTGCTTACTTAAGTATTCCTCCCGGTTTTTTTACTGACTTCCCCAGAGAAGAGATAAGAACCATAATTTTTAAATTGGCTTTAGTAGAATACTGACTACCGATACCATTACATTCTTACATTTTTATTAATCATGGCTCCCCTGGCGATATACTAATGCTCAGATTCTTTTTTGGCTAGATTTTACATATTTTATACCAGATTCTATTTTTTTTTTGAAAATTTTTCTCTATTTCTTGGTTAAGGCTGATGGGTTTCTCAGTGCAATTATTTTTATAAATTTTAATATCCTTATAGTTTTTGTTTTTTTGAGTGATTCCGTATGCCGTTAACGCGCAGTGCAGTACAATCACGGAAATTAGGTGTAAACTTCACCGAGATGCAGTCGGTTACAAACAGTCTTACTAATTCCTGGTTACATTCCAACCCCCCAGCACCAGCTCCCACCTCACAACATTTCTCTCATCAGATTAACAATGTTACATCAAGTCCTCAAGTTAATGGATCGCCCTTAACTAACATTTCAAACCTTTCCGTTGTTAATCCCCCAACTAACACCACAGGGCCGACATTATCGGCCACTTCACCACCCACACAAGGAAATTCAAGTGATCCCACCATTCCCATACATCCAAATTCACTCAACATATTTTCAGCTAGCCCGTTAGAAAGAGCTGACCTATTCATTACTAACTTTGAGCGTACAGCTAAAATTGCGGGTTGGAGTGAAGACAAAATGTGTTCCATCTTTCCGTTATGCCTTGCAGACATTCCGCTGTATTGGTACAAAAGTACTGATTCACTTTCCACCCTGCCATGGAATACACTTAAGGATAAATTCTTAAAGCAATTTGGACCAAACAATTTACCGCTCTCAGCAGCTGAAAAATATAGATCCAGAGTTCAGGAACCAACAGAGTCACTCCTCCACTATTTATATGCCAAGAAATACTTGGCCACTCAATTAGATCACCCACCCTCCTTTGAAGATTTTTTGTTGGATTCAATTACAGGGTTATTGCCCCACTTCATTGTAGAATTTTCCCAAAAGACTATTAAGTCATTTGATGAACTTATCGAATTAGCAGCAACAAGGGAGAGAGCAGACAGGTTAGCCCAGCGGCGCCTAGCCAGCTTAACCAATCCTACCCCCCCCCACCACAAACACATCAGCAAGACCCCTTAAACAACATCATTTCTCGTTTAGATTCACTTCAAGTGCAACTTAATACCCATCTTAATGCTCAACCCGTCCAACATACTGTTGCATTCATGGAACATAATCAACCGCAGTCCAGGCATCTCAACTCAGATCGTTCACCGTCTCCTCACTACTCCCGAGATTTCTCCCGGGGACGGGATGAACACACTCATCGTTCACGGCAACGATCACAAAGTAGGGAACGGAATGACAGGCACCCAACTCAATCCCCACCTCCTACTCCCACACCATCCTCAACTCACACTTATAAATGTTGTTCTTGCCGAACTCCAAAGCCACAACAAAACTCTAAGCACACTACTCAAACCCCTCCCCAGAAGAATGTTAATAGAAAAAGTCGTCCTCCTTTTAGAAAAGGTGGGAACAATCGAAAGGGAGCAAACTATAACGAGGCTGCCTTGGCTACTATATATCCTATGCCTTACCCACAGCTTTACCCTCCACCATACCCATCTCCCTTTCCATTTCCACTACCTACAACTTCCCAAACTCCTTGTGGTCCCACCCCTTTCGTCCCAACTTTACCTTCGTTACCCTCAACAGAACAGCCGCCAAAAAACGGCTAAACTTAGAGGAGGACCGTCCTCCTCCTCCTCCAACTAACCATTCTCTCAATGACTTACGATCACAACAAACATCCGACCTACACAAGAACACACAGATCCAGCAACCTTCTCCAGTTGCTGAAAATAATAATATTCCTCCTCCCATACAAATAGACGAGCATATTAACCAGTCTGGTAAACAGTGTACGTTGAATGTCCCATTGATCTTTAGAAGGCATTTAACTTACATTGAGGGCTCTCTTGCTTCAAAACGACATTTAATAATCCTTGACTCAGGAGCAGAGCTAAATTTAATTCCTAGCTATTTAGTTCCTCAAAAAGCGCGACCTTTTCCTTTGGCTACGGTTCTTCACGGTGTCTCTAACCTCCCGCTTACACTTACCCACGCAGTTACATTACCAATTACAATAGCGGGTCGTACATTTTCGGTTCTTTTTCGCATTTCACCCCTGCAGTCATTCCCCACCATTTTAGGAAATCAATTCCTCAAACAGCATCTGGCTAAACTTGATTACGAATCAGGCACACTAAGCTTAACATATTTTGGGCGCAAACCGGCACAACCCATATCACATAAACCTGAGGAGGTTCGTTTTCTTTCAAATTTACTGGCAGTTAAGAAAAACCCCAAATTTGTTTTTCAAATTGCTAAAACACAAACCATTCCGGCAAATAGTGTTGGCATGTTAAGATTAACAATTCCTCTAAAAACAAACATAAAAATTTTTTATATCAATTCCCCTATACATGCCAATCTAAAAGGGTGTTACACGGTTCACACGGCTACTTCAATTGACAACCATCAAATACCAATTATTAACCTCTCTCACTACGATCAAACCTTTTTCAAGGGTCTACCTATTGCCTCGGGTACAATCTTCCCTACTGAGCCTCGTACCTATAAGGCATACTCTGTTAGGCAACTTTTTGAACCGACAGAAGAACATGCGGAACAAAATAGAAGGGAAAGGATGGAAAAAATTAAGGATCACATTGATCTCACTAAATTTAACATTAATCCTGCACTTTCTCCATCCCAGAGGCAACAAATGTTGGAAATTTTAGAAAAGCGGGTCACTACTTTTAAATGGACAAAAACTGATTTTAGTAAAATAAAAACCTTTGAAGTCTCTCTGGACTTAATCGATGATAAACCTTTTGTTATGCCCCAATTTGTAATTCCACATCGCCTTAGGCCTATGGTGAAAGAAAAAATCCTACAGTTTCTTGAACAGGGCATAATCCAACCATCTAACAGTCAGTATAGAAATAATATTATTGCAGTGCTGAAACCAAATAGTAAATCGGACATTCGTCTAGTTCTGGATCTCAGAACTTTGTCTAGCAAATGCCAAACATTAGCAGATCCCATACAGCCCATGACAGACGTTTTGGATAACATATCGGCTGCTCGCTGGATTATTCGTCTGGACCTAGCACAGTCTTTCTATCAGTGTCCTTTGGCGCCTGAAGATCGCAAGGCCACGGCATTTTCGTTTCGGGATCTTCATTTGCCCCACACGCAATTTGAACTTACAGTGCAACCGCAAGGACATAAATCTAGTACGCTTAACTTGCAACGCATATTACGCACTATCTATCGCGATATACCAGCTCAAAATTTCTCTCTGTATGTTGATGACTTTTTTCTTTATTCTTCTTCATACTCGCATTTATTGGAACTATTAGACCAAGTCTTAGCTATTGCTGAAAAACATTCACTTTTATTTAATGTAGATAAATCTGAATTTGGGGTCACTTCTGTTAAATGTCTAGGGCACATAGTTGAAAATGGTACAATTAAGCCAGACCCTGACAAAATCGCTGCCATTACTAACATACCAAAACCCAAAACCATAAAACAACTCCGTAGTTGGCTAGCGAGTGTAAATTTTTTTCGTAACTTCTTTCCATATATTTCGCTAACTCTAGAACCACTGTACAAAGCACTTCGGGGAAATTCAAAAACATTAACCTGGAATTCTGATATGGATGAAGCATTCGAAAAAATGCGAATAGCTCTGGTAAATCCTCCAATCTTACAATTATATAGTACACAAAACACAGAGCACATGTTAATGACAGATGCTTCGGCCGAAGGCATAGGAGCGTGTCTCTTTCAGAGAAAAATAGGATAAAAAAATTATCATCCGGTATGCTACGTCTCAGCTCGTCATCCCCAAAGAATTTGACCTCTGCCAATTCATAATTTAGAACTTTTTGCGATTTTCTACTCGCTAATGAAGTTAAAGAAATATCTACTAGGTAAACATTTTACACTAGTAACGGATAATAAGAGTCTGCTAGCATTAAAGACTACTACCCAATTAACTCCTAAACTTACGAGGTGGTTGGAATAGATACAAACCTTTGATTTCACAATAGTTCACGTCAGATCATATCAAAATTCACTGTCAGACCTATTAAGTCGGAACCCTTGCCTTTTGCTGAAGAAGATATGGAACTTCTCGACACTGAAGTTCATCCCTTTCATCTCTTGGCATTAGATGGAAACACTGACATTGCGCAACTCCAAAGGGATGATCCCTTCTTCTCTAAAATAGTGCGAATCTTACTAACGGAAAATAAGGACGATAAAAACTACAAAACATGGCAAAGCAATACATTTTCAAAAAGAATTTACTATACCGTAACATGTATTCACCAATACAACCGCGCACCTTGTTATGCATACCGAGGGTACTGCGTGATACGGTATTTAACGAGTTTCACAATAACTCTTTAGTACATCCTGGATACCTGAAATTATACTACCTCATTCGTAGCAAATACTATATCCCGAATCTAAAAAACTGGTTACATCACAAAGTAAACTCATGCTTAGATTGTGGCTACTTTAAACGGAGTTGCCAACAAAACATTGACACAGTTCAAAGAATACCGTCGGGTGACCTCTTCGACTGCTGGACCATAGATATATGTGGCAAACTTATGCCATCACAGGGTGACGAATATACACACTTTTATGTAGGTGTGGAACAAGTATCATCATTTACAGTCACTAAGCCCATAAAATCTCCTACTACAGATGCATTCATAGACTTCATTACAACTGAAATAATTATACCCTACGGCGTCATGCGCTGTTTACGTCTCGACCAACAACCAAGTCACATGAGCTCCAAATCAAAAGCATTTCTCAATTCTCTAGGCATTAAGGCCATATACGCGTTACCGAATTTGCATAAGTCCATAGGACAAGTAGAATCAAGAATTGCAAACTTGCAAACAGCCCTCAAATTTCTTACCAGACAGGACCACAAACAGTGGCCATTGCATTTACACAAGGCTACGGCTACAATTAATCACACTCCATTAACACAGTTTGGGGTTTCACCATTCCACATTTTATTTGGAAAGGAAGTGAGATTTCCAATTCAGAACTTTCTTCCTGATGATACACCTCCCACTGACATCAATGACAGGCTAGTTATGCTCAAAGAACTACGGGACCTAATAGAATTCAGGAGGGAACAATTTTTTCAGAAGCATAAAGAAAAAGAGGAAGCCAAAAACACCCCCACCCAATTTATTCCCGGTTCCCAAGTTCTTTTGAAAAGACTCAGCACAAAGAAGAATGAAAGTGGACCTTTGAGGCAACTTTATACAGGCCCACACAGAGTTCTGAATAAACTCGATGACAATTCATATCAGATTGATGTTGGAGGAAAAATAATTAATGTTGCAAAGAACAGACTTAAACTATACATTCCGGACACAGAGAAAAATACAGTTTTTGAAACTAAATATAATAAATACCTACGCGGCATCAAGGAATAGGCAGCAGACATGGCATACGACCCCACCCACATCAAACTTATAGCCCAATCCACTCCCACAAAGCACGCAATCTCCGTTGCAGACAACTCGTATAACTTCACTGCATCCTTTCCACGCGTTTTTTTTCAACCACATAACTAAGACCATATTGTGATTATCTAAAACAGTAGTGCTCAAACAGTGTGTCGCTCCCTAATTTGTCTCATGCAGCAATAATTATCGTTTCACTATATTAAAGCATCATAGATGAGTTGTAAAGACACGCTGCATGTATCTTTTGACGATCCTTAAGTGCATGGTATAACAGCGTATGGTCAGTAACGAAAAGTTGAGCACCACTACTCCCGACCAAACTCACTGCCATTCATTAAGTGTCTCTCCTTAGCCCATCTAAATTAACAAACATCCCTAAGGAGATTTAATATCTCAAACAGTCATGATTTTGCACTTTCAAAACGGTCTAGCAATAGGATTAGTGATTTACATTCACTCTATCCTTCATTCACATTTGACCCTTATCCTTTTCCTTCCCATTCATTAACAGACACACTCATGCAAGCTTGCCGCCTTTGTCTCCCACTCGCATGATTCACTTCATCCTCCTATGAAAATATACACTGCACCTTCAAATTGAATTCTCACAGATAACGAGAATGCAGTTCTCCCCCCCCCGACAAAAAATCTCTGTACTCCGCACATAACAACCCACGCAGCTGAGCTTTACGCGGATTGCTAATAACATCCAACACGTATAGCAGGACAACGAAATGTAAGATTATAGGTATTCATATTCTGGAAAACAATTCTACTACGGTGAAAGGGTACTCCTACTCCTCCTCCCCGGTATTTTGCCTTGAACCCAACCCAACATTTCAACATCACACTCCTTACATACACATCAAAAAAAAGTAATGACATAGGCCGTCACTAACATGCGGGCCTACCCAGCAGGTGAACACTCGCGACCACCCCATAAGTTTTAGACACATTCTATTAGGATAATTGACATATTAAATGCTCCTAATAATAATAGATTAAATTCATTTTACACTTTAGAACGAATATTGCATGACACAAATTACGTCCCGATGGATTTTATAAGTACCGAGTGAGAGACCAGGATACATCAATGACAGAGGCTAAGCCTCACGCATCTAACGTTTATGAATTGAACCAGCCTGCAAACAGACATATGCATTACGTTGCCTTTCAGGCATAAATCCCATTTTCAAAGAACAATAATAAAAACCAAAAATACTTTTAACTGGGGGAAAACGCCCCACCGCTTTCAGCCGATGTATTCAAATTGATAAAAGAGAATGTGCAAAGAAGAGGGAATGACTTATTGAGTGGGTCTAAAGCCCCCTCCCCAAATTAAATACCCATTCCTATCAACAGTTGTTTCACTTCAACTAACGAAAAAAAACTACCAAAACATAACTTCTTGTTCACTTTTCTCAGTAACACAAATAGAATGAAACATTGACCTTAGCAGGATTCTAAACCAAAAGAAAAAAAACATAAAACGATAGGGGTTGAAAATAGACTAACACCCACCCTCAATAACCTCACATTACAGAACACCGGGTTACATTCAGCTATTTTACATACGCATGTATTGCAAACGTGACGTAAAATGCTGTGAAACTTACGGCCGAACTCACCTGCATTACAAATGCAGTTCGGCACTCATTTACTTAAGAGGCTCTAATTGTGACCTCATCACTGACATCTATGCATCCATCCTTCTTTATCTCATGGACAAAATATTCGCGGTCATTTTGAACAACGACTTCTTCCTTCTAACCATCTCGAACATCATTAACCATTCTTTACAACTTCTTACAATTCAATTGGAGACATCTGTTCTTATAGACAAACATCACAAAATAAATATAAAATTCAACTCTCATCAGATAGAAGAAATGCGTTATTAACTACACCAGTTCATTAACAGAATGAAAATCCTATCTCGTTTCTGAACGAAATTTTATTAAGACCTAATAGGAACGGCTGAAACCTCACAATCTCATTGTGGGCCATGTCGCCTTCAAGGCATCCGCTCCTTTCGTTTTTCCTGTGCCTGAAACCTAAATTCTCTTTTCACAGAGATTTGGCCATGTCGATTTCCTAAGCGAAATCATGCACAGGAAGCTAGCATTTAGCTAATGACATTCATGCCATATTGATAAAGTCACATTCCAACATTAACTCTAATTCTCATAATGAAACCATAAAATTCAAATTTAACAAAAGAAGAAAACATACCTATTATCTTCTAAATTGATGTCGTTGTGTTCCTCAAATTGACACTGATATATTCTCACAAATCTGTGTCCTTTTATTAAGGCAATTTTTAACGCATTAGCTCCGTATATACGCCCTCGGCGACATAAATGACGAACAGATCAATAACAAAATACACGTCGGACATAACATCTACAAGGTAAAAATACGATTTAAATCGGCAAAACTATGTTTTCGGTAGGCATGCCAACCTTGAAATTTCATTGATAAATAGGCTGCAAATGACACACATTTCCAGTTCATTCCAATTTCTTTTTACAAACAACTCTAAGGACAATTTATTATCTCATCATTAACTAACGTTCACTTCAGTTTATCTCATACTTAACTTAAAAAAAGACAGAAAAAATAAAGAGCAGAACTAACAAGAAACATTGAGAAAGTAACAATTAGATAATCATCTTCAGTTCATCTGATAACAAGGAAGTTTCGTTTGCAGTACTAAACTAACATATCTCATGTCTTTCGGGCGAAAAAGAGAAATTCCATAGTATTGCATAGTACTTTAAAAACAATGCTGAATAATACAGAAAGCTTTAAAACGATTTACCCCGCAGCTACTAGTCTGCCTTATTTTCATCATCCCATTTTCCGTCAACGAGAAACAATACAGAAAAAAAAATCACGGACTCATTTCCTTCCCAGAACTAAACAACTACATGTCATTGAAAGTTCATACACAATATGAAGCATTTCAGTCTCTAACTTTTACCAGAGGTCATTTTCACAGCAACATCCTAATATTAGCACCAAGCAACTTACGCTGCCACACAAGAAGACATAGAACACCACCAGCTTCTTGATATACAGAATATGCATCACACTAATAATAATAATCATAATAATAATAATAATAATAATAATAATAATAATAATAATAATAATAATAGCATTCATTAACGACAAAAGGTTACCTTCTCAGCAACCATGTCACTGTATTCAACCATTGTATGCATGGGAAACGTTAACAAACCATTAAGATTTTCAATTTTATTGACAACAAATAACAATTTCCTTTTTTTTTTTCGAAACTTCAACATTTAAATTTTTTAGTTCCTTCAATTTTTTTTTATTTGTCCTTTATGAACCTACCTCTAATCCACATATTAACCTTCTCTTAGCCCACAGATCTGTAATTTGCTGCATCTAAGTTTAATCCTTCTATGTAACCCATTCACACGCATACCGACAAAATATATAAAAAATATACAATTATAATTGCACTGGGAATTTGCTGTCATGTCTCTGCCTTGAAATGAGAAAAGCATGTCTTTTTTCTATCGCATAAATCTGGTATAAAAACAATACCCCACCCACCTACACAACAAACAAACATCCAAGCCTCTCCTTTAACTCATTCCTTTCACGTCATTCATACATTGATCCTCTCAAGCAATGACGCCTCCACCAGTAGCAACGAGGAATGGTGCACAGTGGTTCGATTCTCCATGGTGGATTCTGCTTCTGTTGCACGACGCAGACAACTTCTCAAGCAACATAGAGGGCCGCACAGGATGGTGCACATTGGTTCGATTCTCCATGATGGATTCTGCTTCTGTTGAACGACGCAGACAACTTCTCAAGCAACATCGAGGGCCGCACAGGATGGTGCACATTGGTTCGATTCTCCATGCTGGATTCTGCTTCCGTTCTATTCTCCATGCTAGATGACGCAGACGTCTCCTCCACAACTCCAAAGAAGAATATGGTTCCCACACCCATTCAACCTACTGCCAAGGTCGTGTAGTGGTTTCTCATAGAAACAGACTTGCCAATGGACTATCATGGTAATTCAAGACAACAACGGGTTGTTATACTCCTTCCACAGGCGGAGTGTATTAAAGAAGAGGAAGTCCAGGTGACGAGCACCCGGAAATTTTCACCCCCAATGGATGACAGTCTACCCCCCCTTTCAGCGGACTGGAGGACTGGGTCATGCCATGTTCTTGTGTTCTTGCAAATTGTGATGCAGTGTAGAACACCGTTGTACAGTGATACAGTACGATGTTGTGATTGTGATTCCTATTCTCGTTTATTCCTTTACGAATTCCTTTTTTCACATTTTTTTGAACCTAATACATGATGTGATAGTGTTAAGTAGCTCACTGCCAGGACAGATTTAAAGAAAAAAATATATATGGATAAGACAGACACACACTAAACGGTGTTATTCGAATCCTGTACTATTTCAGTGGGGGAATGTGTTGGGAAACAGATTTAAAGAAAGAAAAAAAAACAAATGGATAAGATAATCTGTGGTTAAATGAATTTTAAAAAGGTGAACTATTAAAATGTTTTGTTCAAATAACTTGGCCTAAGGGACAAGATAAACAAAAGAACAAGGCCTCTTAATTGTGAAAACCATGATAAAGTGGGGGATATAAGGAGAATCCAGGCAGGCTAAAGGGCCGGAAGCAGCCAAAGACGAAGAAAAAGTTATTCAGCCATGTGGGCGAGAGGATTCCATCTAACATTCATGTAAGACCTTTTCTCTCTTTGTAAAATCTAAGTTAGAGAAGAATCTGAGCCAGGTAAGGTCTCTCGTGTATAATATTTTGTAATTACGAAATTTACTTTATTTTAATGTAATTTTATTGTGTTTTTGCATTTTCATATGCTCTCTCAGTGTTAATAAAGTTTGCTTACTTAAGTATTCCTCCCGGTTTTTTTACTGACTTCCCCAGAGAAGAGATAAGAACCATAATTTTTAAATTGGCTTTAGTAGAATACTGACTACCGATACCATTACATTCTTACATTTTTATTAATCACAAGAACTGGATTACGTGGGATCCTGCTTCATCATGACAAAGCGTCCGCACACACGGCCAACCTCACAATTCAGTTTTTAGAATCTACGGAGGTCAAACTTATGACTCATCCGCCGTACAGCCCTGACCTGGCCCCGTGTGATTTTTTTCTGTTCCCAGGATCAAAGATCGCATGCGTGGGAAGAGATTTTACAGCCCTGAAGAAGCTGTAGTGGCTTACGAGAATGAACTTTCAACACTTGAAGAAAAAGACTGGCAACACTGCTTCCAAAAGTGGTTTTCGAGGATGCAAAAGTGTGTACAGTGTAATGGTGAATACTTTGAGAAAATGTAAGTGTTAAATTGATTTTAAGTATGTAAGTTATTTCACATCTCAAAACTTTCGTAGTGACTCTCGTATTTAGTATTGAACAGATGATATTCTACACCCGAAAAGACGACAAGTAATTGTAAAATACTTCCACCAATACTTTCAGAGGGAAAAAATGACAGAATTAGAATTCTTGTAAGAGAAAGAGTACAGATGAAGTGTAAGGTCAAATTTTCATGCTACATTAATCATTTATCTGTGAAAAAAAAAATATAGTTTATTGAGAAAGTGTACAAATGTACGTTGAGTTAAGAAGTTTTTGGGAAAGAGTACAGTCCCGGTGGACCCCCCGTGAGTCCACCCCTGTTCAGCGTTTGCCGCTTAGTGAGTTTAGATTAAGATATTTTGAAATCTTTTGTCACCTGGTGTCGCTATGGCTACTTCCGCAAAACGCATGAGAAATGTTCTTACCCTTAAATTAAAACTTGCATTGAAGAAGAAAACAGATAAGTTTTCGAAATATATAGTGTATATCCAATTATCCGGCAAAATATGGTATTGTTAAACGGAAAATCCCATTGTTGTCGTTTGAGAGATCCTATTGCACATTATTATTATTGATTGTTATGTTTTAAATCAATTATTGTTACTTATATTAAAGGAGCTTTAATAATATGTCCATTATCCATTTCTCCATTATTCATTTTAATTAAAAAATTCTGGCAGAGTACGGTGCTCCGAAAGTGAAAAAACAAGCTAATACTTGAAGAATTTTAGAAAGTAAATTTATACTGTGCTAATTATACTAATGCAAGAAAGGTAGTTTTAATTTAACTAATCCCAAAGAATTCTTCATCTAGCCTTCTGATTCATCATCAGAACCGATTGCGCGATTAGATTAGGGGCCCATTCTATATGAAATCAACAAATCAAGGTAGCTCATATATTCTAGATTTTCTTCAAATTTTGTACAAATGTTGTTGTACCCAAACATAACACACCTGTGAAATTTTTACAGCTCTACCTCAAAGGGTGCTCCTGTAAGAGCAGTTCGAGATTCAGGAGTTTTGTGTAAAAACCGCCTATGTCCGCTTTCGACTTAAATTATTGAAACCGCTAGATCTCTGGTTATGTTGAAGCTATTTAAAAATGGTTTGCACTAAAACAGTTTTAGAATTTGTAACATTTAAAATATTGTAGCAATGAATTGCCCAGGTGGAGTTAACGATATGAATTTCACCATCAAAGAGAAAAAGAGAGTCAAAATTTGGCAATTATTTCTTAAAATGACCCACCTCTGGTATTTCTCTTTATCATATTAAAGAATTATGAGTTTTTTTTTTGTTTTTTTTTGGTATGTTCAAGAGAAAAATATGGCACAATTGAAGTCGAGGACTGACTTTGGCACTCTTTGCACAAAACACTCAAATTTCGAATGGCTCCTACAGGAGCTCCCTTTGAGACAGAGCTGTAAAATTTTATAGGTATGTTATGTTTGAGTACCACAACATTTGTATAAAATTTAATGAAACTCTAAAACATATGAGGCACGTTTCAGTTTCAAATTTGGTGATTTCATTTGGAATGGTCCTTAGGAAAGAAGTAAATAAATAAATATAATAGCTCAGGAGTTATAAATAAATAGCTCTATTCACAATGAAGATAGTTTTTATAAATTTTGTGTTCTTATCCAGCAGTGAGGATATAAAAAACGGAACCTACCAGAAATGGCGTGGGTCAATGAAATCTTGACCCATGACTCATGACCCACGACCTACCGTGACCCCGACCCACCATGACCCACTATGATCCACTATGACCCAACCAAAATCAATCGTCGTCAACTCTGACCCATGATCCACGCCTTCCTCTTCACTGACCAAAGCGCTTACTCTGGTAATAAAACAGGGCTGTGAAATTATCACTAATCGAAGTTTGGATTTCTACGGTCAATCGCTGAAGCACCACTCTGTTACAATAGCAGTGGATTTGACCTTTACGATATAAATGGTAAAGTGTTTGTCATGGCCCATATTACGATGAATTTCAATTTAATTAACATATATAATTATTTCCTTGTTGAATTACAGATACTGTACAGTACCTTTCAGTGGAAAAGGATAAAAGTCTCAAATCAACGTAAAGTGGGCCAACGAAAAAAAAAAGAAACTGAAAAATTCGGCTGTCTCGAAAGTCAAGTAGTAGGTCCTTTCGCTATATTGACAGTTACGAATATCAATATCCAAAAGTGCCTGAAACTCTTTTTTTCACTTAAATATACTCATTTCAGGTGAGATAGGAAGAAAAATGGAGGCCTTGAAAGTAAAATGTAGACAAATCCACCAGTGTTCAGAACATGCTGTCTACAATGCGCTGTGTAGAGTGGGTCGGTGAATCCTAGTGAGTCATAGAGGGCCAGAATGGGTCACGTCCTGTTGACCCATTACTCACAGACCCATTCACAAATCTTGACCCACGACCCATGGTCCACTCCATCCCTAGAACCTACTAATAATATCACCGACACTGGCTCAACGCTCAAGGGAGACATTCATAACGCTAATTGCGTCATTGAGGTTCGAGGAAAGAATAGAGAATAAATTAATTTAAAAATATAAACCAGTTATTAGTTTGTAAACATTCACAATTGACATAAGAAAATTACGTTTTAATTAAAAGTCATTCATAATACTTTTTATGGGGGGAGGTGAAATATCCTAATGTCAATATGAATTTTATTTTATTTATTTATTTATTAGAACTGCTAAATGGATATGTCAGAGTGGATTGATGGTTTGACACTTCTGTTTTAACTTATAGCTTACCTTACATACCTTTTTCTTTTTTTCTTTTTTTTAAAAAGGAAAACTAAAAAAATGCGATTACATATGTAAAAGAAACCTTGATATTAGAAAACAAACGCTTGAAGGTGATCTTCTAATAAAAGCAAATAGTAGCATTAATATTGCAATGCTTGTGCAATGAGGAAGTGTACAAACAAGGTTAGGAGATGATAACTTCATATCGGGTAATTTTCTCTCATGGATCACTGACGGCAGAAAACGAGTTTGTTTAATTGGCACTGGTCATCAAGATTATCATATCATAACAAGGCTAACTCATTATAAAGTTCATATAGAACATAACAAAATGATTTACTTACTCGTTTATGATATGAATGGCTTTATTATCTTGTTATTTTCCCTACCTTTTCCTATTTACAATATTTATTGAAACTTAACCAGATATCGACAATATTTTTATATATACGAGGGTAGCTCTGAAAGTTTTCGGCCTGACATTGAAATATCGTGACACTTGGTGAAAGCCGTTCATGGCATGTAGTGCCATCTATGGAAGAAATAATGTATTATTTTCAACTGTGTAGTTGCTTTAGTTCGTTGGAGGCAGTCGCTGTGCGTTGAACTCGCATATTGCACGACAATGCTCCAGCCCACACTGCTATTGCTGCCAAGGTTCCAGTGAAAGACTGTGATTTCGATTACATACAGCACCCATCCTACAGACCAGATTTAGCACTGCAACCTTGGCCATAACAGCCGTGTGGACTGGAGCATTGGCATTCTGTATCCCATACCCCATTGGCACTCTGTAGTTTTGTTTATTCACATATCCACCCAGGCGGAAATGGTCTTCGTCCGTGAAAATGATTTTATTGAAAAATTCACCATTGTCCTCTTTTCGCCATAGGACCCAATTCGTGAATTCACGAAGTAGTACATGATCATTTGGTTTTAATTCTTGGGTTGACTGTTTTTGTATGCCTTTAAGTGCAAATTTTTGTGTAAAATTTTCTTTTTTTTTTTTTTTTTTTTTGTGAAAATAAAGTATTTTTCTTACTATCCAATTGCTGTGAACGGCGTTGAATTGATATGTTCAGGTACTCTAGAGCACTCGCACGCACAGTTGTGATATTTTCCTGGGATTGACCACGTCGATAATGTACCAGACTAATTTCATCTCTCATTCAACCATTTTTTTTTTTTTTTTTTTTGTCAAATTTGGCACAGGTTCTCTTATTTGCATGTTTGAGGGACACTTTTGACTTCCATATTTGGAAAGGAATTTACGACTAACTTCTGCACAACTTTCTCCACATTTGTGCCAGTGACGACGCCAGCTTTAAGTTCTTAGGGGGGCAAAGGAGGAGCAGATACATTTTCGGGGGGGCGGCTATTTGCCATACCAAAAGTAACATATTTATTACGTTTGACTTATTTTACATTACATTGTGTATTTCGTTGCTGTTTTAATATTAGACCTAATATCATTATAAATTAAACTTATTTCAAGTAAAATTTGTAACTAACAAATAAGTAACGTCTGCACATGAAATATTTTTCAATGAAACTTTTGCAGCGTAAATATAAATTGAATTACTTTCGCGTATGCTACAAGTAACACATTCGTCTAGTACTATATGCTACGTATCTCTCTCTCTCTCTCTCTCTCTCTCTCTCTTTATATATATATATATATATATATATATATATATATATATATATATATATATATATATATATATATATAGAGAGAGAGAGAGAGAGAGAGAGAGAAGAGAGAGAGAGAGAGAGAGAATTTACGAGGAACTGCTGAAAATGTCGTAGTCCAATCCAGAAGGAGTGTAGATACTAGGTAGAAAAATGAAACCGTAGTTTAGAAAAACATATCTCTGTATGTACAAATACAAATTTTCATATTAATAATGAAATTCTTATTGTTTCTCAGGCCTCTGAAGTGATTATGTGTGCCCAAACAGCAAAATTTCACGAACATCCAGATCCTAACTGTTATAACATTTTTGTTCCACCAAGGAAAGTCACCGAAGTAAATTAATTAGGAAATCAGTGAAACACTACGGGACTCTCCTCCGTTATATACAGTGGTGAAGAAGAAAGTGGCTTAGTATAAACGTGGCGATTTCTCAACAAATTATGCTTTACATCCAGGGTGATTAAAAGCAATAACTCTTCCCGAAATCATGGATGCAATTTGTGACATTATTCTTGAAAATTGCAGCATTTCAGCCAGTGGTGGATATAGCCCGGGGCCGGAGGGCCTAGGCCACCCCAGTTTTTAAGTGGCAAAAATAATTTAAGCTATTATTTATATAGTTTTTAAAGTTTATAGTAAACTCACGATATACTTATTATAGTCTGAGGTCTGGCTGCAACCCGCTTTCTCAGTTTTTACCTTCTCACCAAACCTTGTGTCAGAGATTCTTAGCATTTCTTTGGAACTCGTCGGTAGCATAACTCAGAATGGTTTCTGTATGCGCAAGTTCTCGGCGTAATGAGTTCCCAAAAAGTCTGTCAGGAGAATAAAAGAGCGACGGCATTAAGAGAAGTCTTCTTCCAATTTGACCGTAATGCTGATCAATTTCGCTCACGAATAGTAACCATGGACGAAATATGGTTGTGCCACTATGATCCTGAAACGAAACAACAGTCAATGTAGTAGTAGCACTCATTTCTTCCTCGCCCCAAGAAGTTGAAGACACAGAAGTAGGCTGAGAAACTGTTTGTAATATTCTTCTGGGATAAGTATGGAGTCGTACTCATAGACTACCTCCGCAACGGTCAGATATGTAATCCAGAATCTCTACATTACTTACAAAACTGAAAGAAAAATTCCAAGTTCAACGCCGCGGAAAATGAAAAGAAAGGAATTATGTTCCTTCAGGAGAATACACCTGTCCGTCAAGCCCCTGCGAACACAACTGACATTGCATAATCTAGGATTTCAATGTCTAGATCATCATTCTTATTCCCAAATTTAGCTCCGTCTAACTATTACGTGTACTTATTTCCCAAACTTAAATAACACTTGAAAGGACGCCATTTTAGATCTGATAGGGATAGTGCTACGAACAGTGGTGCGAGGAAATCTTCAGATTTTTAAACTTTTCTGCAAAAACTGGAGCACTGGGGGGAAGTGTAGAAGAAGTAAAACTTCACCATTCCACGAGCACTGCTTCTGGGTTGGGCTACGAATTTTTCAGCAGTTCCTAGTCAATATGGTAGAAGTCACGTCAGTACTTTGAAACAAAATAAGTAAAGGAGCACTAGTACAAACCAATTACTAACTAAAGATTAGCACTCTGACAATACGTTTTATTGGGAATCAATTCCATAAATTTATTATTATCATTTGCAGGAAGGGAAACGACAACTCTTTTTATCCCCTTCAAAAAATTAAGTCCTGGTAGTTGCAAAGTAAGCTGTTATAAGCACATCCTCTGAATATTGAAAGCCGAGAATAATGTTTCAGAAAAAAGAAGTACAGAACCTTTAAATAAAACAAAATATGAAACTGAAAACTTCAAACCTGGATAAATACAAACAAGTTACGTAAATGGTTTTACCTTTCTTTTGTTTCCAATTGATGTTGATCCAATGAGAAGAAAACAAGTCGACCAAATCTACTATTGTTCGCTAGGCACATTAATTAAAATTTATAAGAAAGAAGTATAACTAAAATTTAGCTCAAAAGGCGCTAAATTAGAAAACAAATATGCGTGCATACCCAGACGCTCAAAGAAGAAAGCTTGAAAACTAATCTGCCACATAGTAAATGAATGGAAAATAGACTACAATTTGACAATGAGCTTGGTTATGATACTGATATAAAATACTACATGTAGAATGTTTAAAGATTGTAGGAGTCTGGGGGGCAGCCTAGGTGGCAGTCAGGGGGGCAGAAGTAGCTACTAGGGGGGCGCTTGCCCCCTTGCCCCCCCCTCTAGCGTCGTCACTGATTTGTGCTACTATTTCACTATGAAGAGACGTTGATCAATGGTGTAACATTGCATTTTCAATCACCGCAAGGTCAATCTTTCCCAACTTTCAGAACTCGTCTATTTTAATCAATAGTCCCTTCCCATTAGACTAGTTGCTAACACGATATCCTTTGTACGAAGCCCTGGGTTCAATTCCCGGTGGATAAGGCCTTGAAAAATTCGAACGTATTATCGGATTCCAGCTTATACTGTAGATCCATGTCTCATATAGCCTCCATGCTGAATGAGAGATTACAGTTCAGGAAGGGAAAAAAGAGAAGGACATGTATCTTTAGAACACGACAGTATGTACTAGAAAAAAAAACTATGTAATCTTTCAATTTATCATCACAATTTCAACTCTGAAACATGAGAACTATTTAGCAGTAATAATACTCAACTTAACAAATATTTTGTACTTTCCTTGAAATATCACAAATATTTTTCGCACTTTTGAAATATTAAATTATTCTTTTCTGATACCACGACTGAAATTTAGTACAAGAACAGATTACGATTCATTCACTTTAATACTGTTATTCATTCCCAATTGCCTCGAAATACCATATTTGAAGTATTAATGTATTTGTACCTGGATATTCTCAATTTACACGAAGGATATTATTTATAGGCGTGTTATGGTGTTCTTTGTTAACCTCCTCTGTACCAAATTGGAGTAATCGTATATAGACAATCATTTATTTTTCGAAAAGGGTATGAAGGTAGTCTTTGAAATAATAATTATATTTGAGCATCGATGTTATTTTTGCCTTGTTATTTGATGTTTATTTCTGACGTCTGCAGAAATTTGTTCCTTATATCGATACTAAGTAGGCATATGTAATTTTACGTTTCAAAATTTTAAATTAAGACGTCTTTGAACTTACTTACGGATTTGCAGGGTGAGATTGGGGGAGGGGGGAGATTGTCCACCAACATAAGATGTTCACGCTTTTTATTTTATTAATATATTAGCATAAAATTTATTTTAAAAAAATATGTTTTTGAAACTCAACTGGGGCCAATTGCACCTCCTTACCCTCCTCAAATGACGCCGCTGAAAATATCCAAACCGGCAACTATTTAACTTTCTACGTATTTGTATGAGCTGACGTTGAGTTTTACGTCCCACGATTATGCCGGATAAGCTAAAGAAGACGGCGATGATGAGAAATGAATGAAATGGTGGAATGAAGAAAGTGGGAGGAAACAGGAGAACCCCGAGGAAACCGACGCACATGTTGTTTGCCCACCACAAAGTTCACTTGGCGCGAGCTGGGAGCGAACCAGGGACCCCAAGCACCAGAGGTGAACACTCTACCACTGAGCCACCGTGGCCCCTATCAGCTGACTTGTAGATTTGATCATGTAACTAGTGAAAACGCTGTTCTATTCACAATTTCTCGTAAAAATTTTGAAAAGCAGAAATTACAAAAATTTGTGAGTTTTAGACTAGTAGCTTGTGATATTAAAAAAAATAATAATAAAAAATAAGTTCCTGATCATCCATGAATAAATCACTTTTGCTTGCTTTATATAATAATAGATATTACGATGTTTCTACGAACATGGCTTTGATTTGTCATCATTTGTATGAACATTTGAAAACAAAGACGTAATGAACATCCTTGATTTGTGCCTTATTATGTAAATAAATTAGCATTCACCCGCCCGCCTCCATTGCAGTTCTCTGCTGCACCCACGATAGGATGAGACAGATTCAGGAATTCTGGCACTAGATACCAGGTGATTGAATAACAGCTACTTGTTGAATAACGAATAACAAGGGATTCTTTGAAAGGAATATAAATGTGGGCGGGCGATTCTATCTAATTGATCCAAAATTCTTTATTACGTAAGAAAAAAAGAACATAGGATGTTGATGAGAATAATAATGGTGAAGATACGTAACTTCTACTTTTATGTATTGTAGCTTTGTATATACCGTCGATAAGTTTTTCGTTTTATCTTCAGCAGCAAATGAATCTCATTAAATCTCCCATTTCTTCTTATTAAATGTTTTAGTGATATGGCCACCATAACATCCAATTCATCATACTTACATAACGGTGAACCGTACTCTATGACTGTGTGGAAATAATATGCAGCGCATGCCAAAATATACTTTCACCCATTATCAGTGCATATTTGCGTATCTATTGAGCGAATTCATGCAAATTGCTAACTGTATTAAAAAAAAAAAAAAAATACGTATAGTTGAGTAACACTGCGACCCATTTATAATTTTCCTTTCATTATTCGGTGATACGTGTAAGAAATTATTTTGGTATCCTCGTTGAACTGTGCCGCAATTTTTAAAGTTTATTGATACATTTTACTAGTACAGAGTATACATTAATGTGTCATTTGAAAAAAAAAAAAAAGAAATCTTTAAGTTTTACGTCCCACGCTTATGCCGGTTAGGCTAAAGGAGACGGTGATGGTGAGAGATGAGTGAAATGGTGGAATGAAGAAAGTGGGAGGAAACGGGAGAACCCCGAGAAAACCCACGAGCACGGTGTTTGTCCACCACAAAGTTCACTTGACGGGGGCTGGGATCGAACCCGGGACCCCAATCACCAGAGGTGAACGCTCTGCCACTGAGCCTCCGCGCCCCCCAATGTGTCATTTGAGAAAAATACAGACATAGTTAATAAGTAAACTTAACTTGTTATGGAAATATATTCAGTATGATATTAGAACATAGGCGCCCGTAGAGCTGATACAGTGTGTGCAAATCCCACCCATCTTCACTATGGGCACATTCATAGGCGTACCCAGAAATATTCTATGGAGGGATATCTCATAAGATTGCTACTACTACTACTACTACTACTACTACTACTACTACTACTACTACTACTACTAATAATAATAATAATAATAATAATAATAATAATAATAATAATAATAATAAAAGGAAATGAAATCTTTCAGTTTTACGCCTGAAGAAGACGATGATGAGAAATGATTGAAATGGTGGAATGAAGGAAGTGGGAAGGAACGGGAGAATCCCGAATAAACCCCCTGACACGATGTTTCTCCACCATAAAGCTCTTTTGACGCGAGTTGGAATCCTACCAGGGACCACACGTACCAGAGGTGAACGTTCTACCGTTGAACAACGGTGTCCCCAATAATAATAATAATAATAATAATAATAATAATAATAATAATAATAATAATAATAATAATAATAATAATAATAATAATAATAATAATAATAATCTACTTACAGGGGGCGTATCCACAGAGGGGGTCAACCGGGTGGACTTCGTAACTCAATATACATTTGTACACTTTCTTAATAAAAATATGCTTGTTTAACAGAAATGATTATTGTAGCATGAACATTTGATTTTACACTTCATCTGTACTCTTTCTCTTACAGAAATAATGTAGTTCTATCATTTTTTTTCTGATAATATAGGTGGAAGTATTTTACAATTACTTGTCGGGTACAGAATAATACCCATTCAATACTACACAGACTTGTAGTCTTGGAATCACCCCCAACAAAAATTTCTATGTGCGCACCTGCTCCTTACTATTAGGTTTCGTAGACTACATATTCAGTTTGTTTTCTGACATCGTCCGTCGCAAAATAAGCATTTACCTCCTCCTTCATGTTCAAATTTCAAATCCAAAATTCAGGTTTCTATCTCCCTGTTATTCATCTATTTCACTATTTCACTAGAATGTATCAGTTCCATGCGCGCCGACTACGTGGGTGCTCCGGGGTTCCAGCACCCACACAAATAATCTTGTGTGTGCACCGCACCCACAAGATTTTTATTTTGGACCCGGGTTTGAACCCGTTTTATTTTTTTCGTTTAAGTCAGCGTATTGCCAACTGAGCTAGGGCAGCCCCAACTTATCCTTATAGTACCGGCATATTTTACTTTATCATAGCACAGCCCTTTATGACAGTGTTCATAAAAAATTTTGACTAAAAAATAAATCAATCAAATACAGCGACTTCCCTGAAAATATTTAGCGTGACACGGCCTGGTACTGATATGCATCTACATTAATTTTGGAAAGTCGGCCCGTTGGTCAGTTCTATTTAGTTTCTCTTCTTCACATAAAATTAATTAAGTGTTGGACTCTTACCTCCCTGCCCACATATAATTAAAAGATCTTGTAACCTGGTGTGCGATATAATATCTCCCCCTGGGAAACTTGGGAAGTAGCGTCAACTCTTTGGCGAAGGGTCGTATCTCAAAATCTCACTTTTTCAGACATAAAGAAAGAAATAATAAGGAAGGCAGTTGAAAATGTAATAACTCGTCACCTATTCCAGATAATAATTATGTGGAATATACGATCAGTTATTATATATTTAACTTTTTTCTCCTCTAGGGAACTATATTTTGAGATACGACCCTTCGTCAAATAGTTGATGGAACGATCGGGGAGATCATCCCAGTCTCCCGTATACGAGGTGTGCAGTGCAATTATGGTTCGGTGCTTCAAAGACTTCTTTTTCATATATTGTTTTCAAACTTCACTTAGGTTTACAATATTAACCCTACAATATATGATTTTTTTTTTTTAATTTTCTGTGAAAAAGTAGTTTTGCAAGAGAAAACAAAAATGGGTAACGGAAGTACCGGTATGCTTAATAATGCCACCTATGCGGAAACTGTGGAATTACAACTAGCTCGAACGTTAACTATCTGGTTCAACATGCATTAGCAACTATATACCGTTATGTGGGAAAGCACAGATTATTATTTATCACTATCACCTATATATTGTTAAATGAACTCTGAAATCGCTAGAAATGAAATACGACTCTCTTTAACTTCATTTACAAAAGAAAAGAAATAAACAACTTTCGTCTCTTCATCTGCTATGGATAAGTAGCTACATACTGTAATCCATTTATATCTTCGAAACATTTGAAAGAGATGTACAGTCAAACGTATCAATTAATCTTCCTCCACAAACAGAGATTATTGCACTTCTAAGAAAATAATTTGAATCGTTGAGTTCGAAAACCGGTCATCTTCATCGAAGCTAATTTGAAAGAAGCGACAAAGAAAACTAAATTAATCAATATACAGCCTGTCCCAATTGAATCGCCCTATTTTCCTTTCGTGGTGGTAAATTAATGTATGTGTATTTCTTTCTTTTCCAGATGTAATACAGTAGAAGAAACACCAGAGTTTTGTTAGAAATTTGTTGATCCCAAAGATCTCGCCAGGCAGTGTTGCCAATTTGGGGGATAAGTCGCTAAATCTAGGGGATTCGCATTCCAGGATAGCGACAAAAAATAATTTTTCCGATTAGCGACTTTTTTGGTGATTTTGGAATGACGATTTGGCGACTTATTTACAAATCTAGCGACTTTTGTACTGCGAACAACTTACCATAAAATAAGTACTATTAGCTCGAATCAGTTCAGATATATGTTTATTTTCCTTTTGCGTATTTGAATCAGTGCAGATGTTGACGAACTGGGGAAGTACATAACATTTATCTCTATATTCAAGGACGCCGATTTCTCTGTAAATTTGGGGGGCCCATTCAGATGCAGAAGGTATATATATATATATATATATATATATATATATATATATATATATATATATATATATATATATATCCCGGGAACACATAGGGAAATTTTACACACGTGCTTACATAGTGGGGTGCTCTAGCACCCCATAAGTATATGTGGATCTCTTGTAGATTTTTTTTTTAATTTTTGAAAGAAACACATTTTCACCTTTCTTAAGAAGCATTTAATGAATAATTTCTTGAAGTACACCTCAGTTTTGATTACACACAGTTGCCACAAACAAACTTCTTGTGTTCAGCGCAAATTGGCTTGCTGCACCCGGTACAGAATGATTTTGTCTTCCTATCTGCAGATCTCGGGCACAAGTAACACCTGCCTTGCTTTGGTGTAGGTACATGAGCCTGTCCTACGTCATCTTCTACACCAAGTACTTCTTTGATCATGGTTGAAAGAGGAGTTGAAAGGGGGGTCCTGAGCCTGTTTTGCATATGGGGAGTCACTAGCTGCATTCCCAACTCACGCAATAGATGTTGTCGTGTGAAGGACATTCCCCTATTCTGCGTAGCATTTCTAAAAAGTACCATGCTATTCACACCTGCCTGATCCAACATTCCGTAGAAAAACCGAAGCGGCCACCGCCTTGTTTTACGATTCACTGTATAGTTATGCATTAGCTCATCCAAAACGTCCACTCCGCTCTTTGTCTCATTATAGAAATGAATTATTTCAGGCTTCTTTGTTTCTACATTCACAGATTTGTCGCTATGCATGGTGGAGAGGAGAATAACACTTTTCCCCTTTCGTGGGCAACAGGAAACCAGTGTTTTAGGCCCATCAAACGCAAACTCTGTAGTATCTACCTTTCTCTTTCTGTCAGGAAGAAAAGCTTGAGGAATCTCCTTTTTATTATGGCGCAAAGTCCCAACAACTGTCAACTGGTAGTCTTTCAACATCGTATCAGCTAATTCCACCGACATGAACCAATTATCCATGGTTAGATTTCTGTTAGTTCCACGAATTGGTTCTGACAGTTCTTTTACTAATTTCAGAGGTACAGGTTCACGTGCGCTGTTTTCAACCTTTCCAGTGTACGGCAGTGCATTCACCATATAAAATGTTCGCGAGTCACAGAGACAATTGATTTTTATACCATACTTGTCAGGTTTAGAAGGTATATAAACGCGGAAGGGACACTTTCCTCGAAAACCAAGAAGTTGCTCGTCAATGGTGCAGTATTCATGTGGTGTATAGTATGTTTTGCAATTCACTATAAATTCTTCCCATAACACTTTGATGGGCGCAAATTTATCTGCTGTATCTCTCGTCATTTTATTATCAAACCGTAGACAGTTTATGAGGAAACAAAATCGGGCTTCAGGCATTATGCAGCGGAATATTGGATTTCCAAATGTGGTTGACCACATGTCTTTCAAGTTCAAATGTCCACATTTCAGGGTGCCAGCTATGTAAAGTAGTCCAATTAGAGCAGAGATTTCGTTGGTATTTGTATCACCTACATAATACGTGCCTACAGAGTAGTTTATTCTTTGTCGCGCAATTTCTTCGTTTGTGTGTTGTACAACAATGCTTATGATATTGTCGGTAAACAATAATTTCCAACCATCAAGGGGAGTTTGAACGTCCTTTGCAGCTCCTTTGTTGCCGGGAATACGCAAGACTATATTACGTGCCGGTGTTCTACCTCTAACTGTGGGTACACTTTTCCACCGGTAACCATTTCTTCCTTTGATTATTGCACCACGAGTCGGTTCATCATCTTCACTGTCACTGTCACAGTTCAGTTCCGCATCACTAACAGCAGTTTCAGAAACTTCATCAGCATAGTCCGACTCAACTAGAAGATCGTCCTCAAAATCACTCACGTTTTTTTCAGTATCTTGATCACCTACCTCCTCTTCTTCAAGCCACTTTCGAATCTGTGCGTCGTCTGGAACCTTCGAGGATGAAGCCTTGCAAGTCCACATGATTGTAAAGCCAACCTACACTCAATGTCTTATCTCTAATGAAAGTGACGTATCAAAAAATATATATACGTGAACACATAGGCGGGGTGCCACAACACCCCAAACAGCAAAATAACACACTTTTTCCGACTTCTGACTAAACTTTCTCTGTGCAATGGAACGGCGCACCCCTCTCTGCTGCAGTCAGATGATAAACTAGGAATACACAAGAGGGTAGCACCGTCAGTGGCATATTCCTTATTTCCACACTGTTTAAACACCGAGTGGGGTGCGTGAGCACCCCCCTATGTGTTCCCGGGATATATAAGAATTTTAAGACAAATTGCATTCAAATTATGCTAAATATTGTATAATCATAAACACAATAGAGGGCCCACATGAGCTTTGGGCCCCGGCCCCCCGCCCCCCCAAAGGATTGGTGCCCTTGTCTATATTCCCATTTTGATTGCTGTTATCTCTTATCTACTAACGGGGACCAATTCCAGCTTTTAATGTCCTTTAATTTACAGAGCTTCCGTTTAGAAGCACAAATATTTCGTTAACGATAGCAAACAGATTATCTGTAGAAGCGTGAGTAGAAGTGAAGTAAGATTTTTCATATATATATATATATATATATATATATATATATATATATATATATATACAGGGTGCGAATTACCGGGGGGGATGAGGGGGATTTTCCCCCTCATTCACATTTTGTTCCCCCCCAAAGAAGTCAGCTGAAGTATCCCCACCGGGGATGCTCGCTTTCCCCCTCAAACTATGCTTAGTATAACTCCAAATTTCAATGATTTTTGTTATTTCTTGTAAATTTAATCTTCTAGCTGTATTTCGAAATGATCGATGTAAACTGTTCAGTTTTGGTCATTTCTACTTACCACCTAATTACCCACTATTTTCAACGTTGTTTAGTAGAACTATATTATTATGACTACGGTTGTTACTTGCAACTGTACCTTCGTACCCTTCAGTTCGTCATCGTTTGTGAATTTGAATGTACTAATTGCGTATAACAAAGCCACATATAGATTTATAAATGTTCTTAGCGGTTAGCCAAGAAGTAAACAAATAGCTTCTTCCACCATACTTGGCGAAGTTCGGATGTCATATTCATCCTCTATATTTGTATCGATTATCATCTTATTTTAATTTTTGTTATAACATGTTATTTCATTTTCCAGTGTACTCTTTGTTAGCACATGGTCTTCATTCCCTAGTAGGTTGTGTGTATGCAACTCAAAAGTTGCATTTAATTTGTGATAATTAGCATAGTAATCACTGCTTTTACAGTTTACGGAAATGAACTTTTGAAACTGTACTCAAAATCTGAGATATAGGTATTCTCTCGTAAGTATATGTTAACGTACACGCTGGGGGATACACTCCTAGTAAGCAGACATGTTAATGAAGGTGATTTTTAGGTGAATAAGCGAATAATTCAAGATTTGTTTCAGCATTTGCTAATACGACTGGTTCTCCGTGTCATTGTCCGTGTCTGTATAAGCATTTCAACTGGAGCGGGTTTTTTTTTTTTTTAAAGTTAACCCTTCATTTTTCCATCTTTTCGCTGTACAGTTTGCTGTTCACGCAATTAATGTCTGAAAAACTTCAGTGTAATGTTTTACTTTATTTGAAAAACGTAGCCCATAGTGAATCAACTCATCTTCAACCTAACAGTAAAGTAATTTTTAAGTGTCGACTTTCCGTGCCCATCACGGAATCGATATTTGGAGAAAAAAAATCGTGATGAGCACAGCTTTAGCGGGAAGTAGAAGCACAAGCTCGAAATTTGAATTGAGAGATTTTAAATATTTGGCCTTCGATTTGACCTTGATGTGAGAAATCGGGACCAGCAACAATTCATTTCTTATTTGATAGGCTAATATCTAGATTAAAAAAAAAAAAAAGTCTGGTTTAACTGATAATTTTAGTGGTTTTCACAAGACTGAAGTAGGTTTCTTTTCGCAACTTGTATGTATTAATGCAAAGTGGAAGCTTTCAATATGAGTGGAAAAATTAACATGTGCTTGTGATCATGGATATCGCTCAAGCCGAATTATTAACTAAATAAACCTTCGAGAGCTACGGGGACAAGAGTGAATACAACATTAAAACACGTTCAGAAAGGTTTAGTGGGGTGTGTGTATATCAGACAATATATATGTGCATAGTTATTGTCGGTAGATTTATTAAATTAATAAATCTCTTATTTATTACAGATGTCACACACACACACACACACACACACATATATATATATATATATATATATATATATATATATATATATATATATATATATATATATATACAGGTTAAGGCATTTATTGTCTCATTTTGAAATTTGAGCCTTCAGACTGGTTCATTCCCGTTGTGCCTACTTCCCGTTCTGCCTACAGACCCTCCAGCACTTTAAAGAAAATATTTTTAATTATCTTATCTCTAGGCAGAACGGTAATTCCCGTTGTGCCTACTTCCCGTTCTGCCTACTCTTTCGAGACGGGGAATTATGTGCAGGGAGGAATTTTTGTAGGGAATATTTCTTTAGTATTTCTAAAAGCTTCTGTAAAAACAACCACCACCTCTACAAGTTTCATCATACATGGAAAATTGGTTGACTCAGTTGCAAGAATGTTAGACATTGTATGTGAAACAAACATTACTCCAGTAGTTTACCTCCAGCATGCTAAGACTTGCAGTACTAAAAAATGCCACAGTTCACATCCCCAAGACATGTCTGGCCAACTATTAAACAAACAACGCAAGAGGATGCATAAGGCGGCCTTTAAAAAGAGTGTTTGTCTCCATCATATCTCTTTCCTCGAATTGATTGATTCAGTTGCCAGTAACCCGTTTGACATTGTATCTGAAACGAACACGAAACAGACTTACTTCGGGCTAATATCAATTCATTTCACAACCGAATTTTAATCGGTTTTCCAGTAGTTTATCTCCAGCATACTAAGGCTTGCAGTACTAAAAAGTGCCACAATTCACATCCTCAAGACATGTTCGGCCATACATTAAACAAACAATGCAAGAGGATGCATAAGGCGGCCCTTTTGAAAAAAAAGAGCCTTTGTCTTTTACATCACTGCTCCTTCTTTGGCATTACCTTAACAGGTAATTTGTCTTCTAACACGATTCTATACTACATGCAATGTTACATATACTTATATTGTCAATGTAAATACTACATATCGTCAATGTTAATACCATATATCGTTAATATAGCCAATATATTTAAAACATCTCACCATCACTGTTCTAAATGCAAACAGTATGCAACTGCATCTGTGTAAGCCACCAAGTCTATTACATGTGATTCCAGACGTGCCTTCAATGATTTTATTTTTTGTTCAATTCGCTTATATTTCAGCTTTGGTTCCTTCGGCTTTTTTCCTACCTCCAACATCAGCATACAAGCTTCATTCTCACTCTGTTCTTGCTGCAACAGCTGTACAAATGTAAAAATATTTGGATGTTCTCTTGTAAGTTTTCTGTTTAATTTAGAGTGCCAGCCCTCTACAACATTATTTGTTCTTCCCTCAACATTATCATATTGGTTCCATATATCTCTGGAAAAGAGAGAAACATTAATTACATAAAACAAATCAAAGCTTGACAATAGACATTCAACAACGATTGGAAGTTGCATGTTAACGTCTGTCGTAGATAACGTTAAGGATAACGTCTGTTGTTTGTTGTTAGTAACACGGTAAATTTATAAGTATTCAGTTTTGTAATCATTACACTAGTATAGAGTTAATTTCAGATCTCTGGTATGAGCAGATTAAAATTTCGTATTGGCATGCAGATCTCAGAAATGATTTTTTATGGAATGAGAATAATAATTACGCTTACCACACTCCATTAAAGACACTATGCACCATTTCATATCCAGACACTTCTGAGCTCACAATTGTAGAACACATAGGCAATACAACAATGACAAACGAAACTAATGGAAAAACATAAAGGACTAAAATGACCGAATGAGTAGGCCTATATATGAAATACTAATCACTGCTAACGTAGATTTCGTTTCCCAAACGAAAACCACATATATTTGAAAAAAAAAAATCAAACGAAAAACAGATAGTGAAATAGCGTAGAAAATAAGGTAACTACTATATCGTACTTACTTTGTGAAAATGGCGTCTGCATCGTCCAGCCATGTTTCGACTAAATAGTCATGAAACTTCTCTGCGTTTTGTACTTCCGGGGCATTTTCCTGGAGATGCAGGAACATGTCACCCACTTGCTCCACTGGCAACTTAGAATGTTGGAGATGAACTACTGGAAAACTGAATAAAATTTTGTTGTGAAATGACTTGATATTAGACCGAAATAAGTTTATTTTCTTGTAACTGAATCAATTAATTTTCCATTTCTCTGTAAGTATTAAAAAAACACATCTCTACTAAAGTAGACGTGAATAACGCTGCTAATAACAAAACTATACCTAGTCATTTTTTCTGAGAAGAGCAAGTAAGATAACATTTAAAATATATGATGAAATTTAAAGGAATAGTTATTCTTCTTACAGAATCTATTAGAATTACTAAAGAAAAAATCCCTAGAAAAGATCCCTCCCTGCACAGAATTCCCCGTCTCGAAAGAGTAGGCAGAACGGGAAGTAGGCACAACGGGAATTACCGTTCTGCCTACAGATAAGATCATTAAAAATATTTTCTACAAAGTGCTGGAGGGCCTGTAGGCATAACGGGAAGTAGGCACAACGGGAAGACACCTTCAGACTATGTCCTTTGGCCTAATTTTATCCCCCCCAATATGGATTATCTAATTCGCACACTGTATATATATATATATATATATATATATATATATATATATATATATATATATATATATATATATATATATATATATATAAGTGAAATTATTCTTAGTTATATATGAAAAGGGTCGGATCTAGGATTTTCTGAGGGGGAGTGCACCAATACCTACTAGTACATTTGAATTGAGTTGGAATTTTTTAAATGCCCTTAGGCATCTGTAGTGTGAGTGAGGAAATGCCTTGGAATTGCTAAGTATCTGTTCTCTGTAAATCATTTTCTTTCAACTTTTAGAAAATTGACAAACTATTGATTTTGCAAAACTTCCCTTTGTTTTAAGCCCAAACGGAAACATGACAGCAGAAATTTTTAGAAAGTGTTGCTATTTTCACTGCTACCTACTCACTTTAGGTAGTGTATATTTACAAGGAAGGGGGGGATACACGTATACTACCTTTGCACCCTCCTAAATCCGGCCCTGTATATGAGTCTTTCATATACGTTCTTTTAGCGTAAATAGTAGTATGGCTTGAATTGATCACGTATTTTACACACACACACACACACACACACACACATATATATATATATATATAAGCCCTCCCTTCGTGCTCAGGTTTACACTGGATAAAATGGGCTTCAATTCTGCTTTACACTGGATAAAACGGCAAATTATGGTTTAGCCCATGGTGGAAAGACTACAAGGTGGTTGCATGCGCATGTCGCCTGGAGCGCTGTCGTGGCTGTGACGTCATCTGGTTTGCAAGAGACTACGGGAAACGGCGCAGCTTTAGGTGACAAGTGGAAATTCTTTGTTACTTTGTTCTTTTAAATGATATCGAAAATGCCTAATTGTGCAGTGTACGGATGTAGTAATTATTACAGAAAAACTAAGGGAAATAATATAAATACTTTAGATTTCCTCAAAAAGAGGGGGAATGTCTCCAGAAATGGATTTTAGCTTGCTGGCGACAGGACAAAATAAACCTAAAGTATGGTAAGTTTTACATAAAAGTAATAAATAAATGCAATGTTAAATGAAATTATAAAAAAGCGATTTCATTATGTAGTTTCTTTTTAGTATTAATAGTATGTAATAATAGTATATAAGGCTAGAGTAGCCTGTGTTGATTCTGCATACAAAAATCCAATAGTAGATTTAAAAAGACGAACTTTGAGGCAAGGCACGGATTCGAAATCATGAGGGAGGGGAGCCGACAGAGGTGATCATTTCTATTATAATTTCCTTCTACATAAGATATTGAGATAAAATTTTCCCCACAGAGGGAGGTATGTAACTCGAGAAGGGAGGCACGATGATCTAGGAGCATTACCTCCCTCGAGTTACGCAAATGGAGAGCATTGAACGCGTTAAAGTAGTTCAGGTCCCATTTCATTCTGGAGGTCTGCATTCCCTGTAGCTTCGGTGCTAAAACGGGACGTTGCACTTCAAATTAACTAACGAATGGAAGGTTCGTAATAACGATTAACGATTACAAAGATATATAACAATGTATTAGATCAAGAGAATAAAGTATCCACCTTCCATTTCAGGACGACATTGTCGGGACATTTTTACACTCAGATTTTGAAATTTTTGTTCATTTGAATCATAACTTTGGATAATTTACTTTGGATACATATTTAGGGGCCCCTTCCAGAATTGCAAAATTAAGAATGACTGCAGTAAATTTTAAAATATGGTAGATTCTCAACCAATCAAGGAAGCACGGTGGCTCAGTGGCAGAAGGCTCACCTCTGGTGCAAGGGACAGGCCCGTATCCATGGGGAGGCAAGGGAGACCGGGCCTCCCCTAAACTTTGGCTGGCTCCCATAAAATTTCACGGTAGGCTTGCAAATGAACTATATGGTGATGACGTATAATATGATTGGGTCGGCCCCCCTAACTTCTACCGGGCCCCCCTAAATTTTGGGGCTGGCTACGGGCCTGGCAAGGGATACTAGTCCGCTTCTCGGCCAGGTGAGTTTGTGGTGGACAACATCGTGTCCGTGAGTTTCTCGGGGTACTCCAGCATTTTCATTCCATCAAATTCCACATAATCATTCACTTGCATTTATCTTTTGTCTTCTTTAATCCACGGGACAGAAAAGAGAAAACTTATCAAGAAAATTAAGAAAATTATGTAATTTTATGGTTTATATGTTTTCTAGTCTAGCTGTAACACCCCTACACCGTCTTCACCTACACCTAGTACTTTGTTTCTTGCTTGAAATAGTCATGTTGCAATTTCTTTGTTTGAGGTGCTTTGTATATACATATTTATTTTTATATATTTTTAGAACACAATAGTATATGTAACGTTTTATTTCGTACAAATGTTTAATAATACAGTTTGTTATGGCGTAAATTTTGACACAAACATTCAGAGAACTGACAGTTTCACCAAACCTTTTGTTCAGATACAAATTCTATAAATAAGCGATCGGCGATTTCAAATAAGATGATATTTTTTATAAATCAAAAATAAAAACGATGTTTAAAATATTAAATACTTGCGTCCCTGCTCAATAAAGATTTTAACCTCCCCTGAGATTTTGACGAAACTTACATGGGAGCAACCTCTTAAAAAAAACTGTCCAAGCATGAGGAAAATATACGTACGTGCATTTCTGTTTACGAAAACCATGAATTCTCCCTTGAGATATTCTCAAAATTTATATGGGATCATCAGTAAAGAATTCTCTTTCAAGCAAAATAATAATAATAGTAAATCAAAACCGATCAATGTGTTACGAAAATATACTTGAGTGTGCATAAATATATAATAATGAAACGCATTAATGACACACTGTGTTATAGATTATTCAGGCCTATACATACTCGAGTGTATTACTTCAGATGTTTAAAAAAGAAAAGAAAGAAAGAAAGAAAAGAAAAGAAAGAAAAAGCAGAAAATGTAGTGAGTAATATTGGCTTGTTCAAGCTTCAAAGTTGTTTAATATGAACTGATATTGCTGTTTCTTTTGCTATTGTAAATATCTTCCTTTGAATTCACTTAGCTTAAGCATTGATTACATTACGTTTATATAATTATTGTTTGTACTAAAATTTTTACTTCGTTGAAGATCACTATAAATAGAAGAGAAGTTTGCGTGTAAGATATCAGCGAGCAAGCGCTTGTTAAAAGTTCATCTGACTCTCGCTGGCCACGTCTGAGACCAAGATGACGTCATGCGCCAGAGCGACAAGAATGGAGCACTGCATTGCATCCACCTTGTAGTCTTTCCACCATGGTTTAGCCCTTTCCTTGATCATATCCGCCACTGTATATATATATATATAAAGAAACAAAACTCCACGAATTTTTTAGCGACTTTTCACCCAAAATTGGAGTCATTTCATCTCCTATTTAGCGACTTTTTGTATCAACTTGTTGGCAACACTGTCGCCAGGTGTGGTGGTGGCAGCAGGAACAATGAAATGGCGACCAACGCAGAAAAAGCGCAGGTAATTTAGTGTGGTGGTATGCAGAACTTGATTCCATAACACCTCTGGACTTCTTCTTGTGGAGGTATGTCAAGGACAGGGTGTATGCAACAAAAGTAGCGAATATTCGCGAACTTCGTGCGCGCATTCAGGATGCTGTTGCGACTGTCACTCCTGAAATGCTTCAACACACATGGCTGGAGCTCAACCATTGCCTGTATATTCTTCGTGTGACTGGTGGGGCACATGTTGAAGTGTTCTGACTCTCTTGATATTTGTATACAAACTTAATGAGTATACCTTTTTAGTGCATTTTTGTTCATTTCGATATCTCAAATAGTGTGGGAGAAATACAGAAATGAAAATAGGGAGATTCAATTGGGACACCGTGTATATCTGACATATATGGTTATTTTCATTTTTGGAAAGTAGAAAAATGTCAGTTCTACTTTCCAAAAATGAAAATATCCCTATATGTCAGATACATATTGAATAATTTAGTTTTGTTTGTCACTCCTCTCAAATTAGCTTCGATGAAGATGACCGGTTTTCGAACTCAACGATTCATTTGAATCTTTCAGTTTAACATCCCACGATTTTGCTCTTTAGCCTAAGGGAGACGTATCATTAAAGCAAGTGAATGACATAACACACTACTCCCTGGGATGTCCCATTTTGATCCCAATCATCCCATTCGGTTCCCGGGATTTTCGGGACAATGAGAATACATCCCATGGACGTCCTGCATGGGAGTCCTGAAGGATGCCCATGTAGGATGTCCACGGGACGTCCCAGATGGGACAGGAGGTCCGAGGGAAAACCAATAGACATACCTTCGTGGTCCCGTTGAATATCCCGTATCCCGGGATATTAGCGGACATCTGGATCTCCCGCGGAAATCCTGTGGATGTCCCGGGAGTACATTCGGATAATCCCGGGATGTCCCGTCGTCCGTTGCGGGCTCAGTCTCGGACATCCCGTGGACGTACTTGTGCTATGTGGGATGATGGAGGAATCAGTGGAATGAGAATGTGGGACGAAACCCCGAGTATTCTGAGAAAACCCACAGACACGATGTTATCCATCACAAATTTACTTGGTGGGGATCGAACTAGAGACTTCATGCACCAGAGGTAAAAAGCGCTTTGTTTTGGTTACTAAACACGTTTTACAAGGTAAGACTGTTCTTACCGAGCCATTTTTTTTTTTTTTTTTTTTAAAGAAAAATGCAATTTTATAGAGTTACATTCAAATGTTCATAGCTCGGGCCCTAATTATCCGAAATATATGAAATAAAGAAGTGCGGGTTCACCAGACTGAACTTTCTTTCTCTCATTTTCTAAATTAAATCATAATATTACGACAACGTTTATTTACGAAGCATGAACAAAATTATTGTAGGAGCTTTCGCAAAATTATATCGAAAATATCTAGAAAAGCGAACAACCCCTTGTGGATTTTTTCATGAGAAATTATTCATCCCATATTGTAAGATTGTTAAAATAATGCTTATTTACGAAAAATAAAAAGTGCCTGAGTCGTTTTTTTTAATCATCCGGGAAAAATCTATTCTCCAATAGTAAACTACTCTTTGTGGAATTTTTCGGAGCAAATTATTTATGGCACATTATCAGGTTAGTAATGTAATATTTATTTTTGAATCATGAACAAAATCATCAGAGTCGTTTTTGAGAAAATCGCCCGAGAAAACTCTCCCCCAAAAGTAAACTACACCCGAGTTGCCAATGCAGTGTTGATGTATGAAGTATAAACAAAAACTATTAGGTCCGTTCTCAAGAAAACCTCTTCAGTAAACTACTCTTAATTTGGGGGGTAGGAAGCAAAATTTGAACCCTCTCCCCTACGAAGAATCTTGTAAAACTCTTAAATTTAAATTTTGGTGCGGATACGTTGAACGGTACAGCCTATAGATGATGGGATACTGTACATTTACATCGGGACGAGTGGACATCGAAAAATTACTTTTTCGGCTTTTGTAGGGGTATCATAAAATGTGCGAATCCTTTCAAATCTCGGATTCGATTTATTTTTCACAATTCTTCTCTCCTATCGTTGACCGGAAGTAACCAAATCTGATACCAACCACTTTCTTTCCTCAAGACGAATTGGTTGATATACAGGGTGTTACAAAAATGTGTCACAGTATTTTGGGAACAGATTCCTCACACCAAAATAAGAAAAAAAGTTTATATGGACCTGTGCTCAAAAGTTAATAGTTTCGGAGTTACAGGGTGCCGAAAACGTGAAATAAGTGAACTTTAAAAGTTCATAGCTCTACTACTATGGGACCTATCGTAGTCTGGTCAAAACATCACTAAGGAACTGGTATGTGAACTATCCAAATATCCATGTTTAAGAATGTTCCAGTACTTGTACACCAATTTTTATAGAGGTAGGCGGAAAGTGATGAAGTACTCCCAAACAGTCTCTCAAAAAATGATTGTGCAAGTACCCGAAGTTCTGAAAGATGGATATTTGGATAGTTCACATACTTGTTCCTCAGTGATGTCTTTATTCGACTACTATCGGTCCTATAGTAGTGGAACTTATAGACCTTTAAAGCTCATTTTTCTTTTACGTTTTCGGCACCCTATAACTCCGAAACTATCCAGTTTTGAAAATGAAATGAAATCTTTGAGTTTTACGTCTCATGGTTATGCCGGTTAGGCTAAAGGAGACGATGATGATGAGTAATGAATGAAATGGTGGAATGAAGAAAGTGGGAGGAAACGTGAGAACCCCGAGGAAATCCATGCACATGGTGTTTGTCCACCACAAAGTTCACTTGGTTGGGGCTGGGATCGAACCCGGGACCCCAAGCACCAGAGGTGAACGCTCTACCACATCCACTTTTGAGCACAGATTCATATGAACTTTTTCTTATTTTGGTGTGAGACTCAAAATATTGTGACAAAATTCTGTAACACCTCTACGATCGCTGGAAACACTCCGGAAATTGTACTGGGTACCATGTACCTCACGTAGTTAAGCAGGAGTGACCAATTCCGGAACCGATAGTTTTCTTTCGTTAAGACTAGTTGATTGATATATATACACACACAGTATATTTTGTATTTATGTGCAATCACTGAAAATACCCCACTCCCGGAAACTGTACTATTCCTTGATTTGGTATTCTGCATCAAACGCTGGTGCTTTATCCGGTTGCCAGCGAAAGTATGTTTGCGTACCGCCCCCTCGGGCTTGTGTTCTCCTGTCGTATCCCGAACAAACAAGGTGACGAGACGTCCCGTTTTAGCAGGAACAGTCCCTTTTTCAACCGTTGTCCCGTTTTTTTCTCTGATTCTCAAACGGGACGCCTAAATGTCCCGTTTTTAAGCGAAAATGACCCAGGTGTCCCGTAATTATTATTCAAAATATAAATGGTCAATGCAAATTCTACACTCTTCCGTACCAACACTCATTGGAAAGGTTCAGCCGTGTCTAGAACTTCTGAATTTTCAAATGGGAATTGAGTGTTCGTGGTTCAAGTGGGAATTGAGTGGGAATTCTGAGTGTTCAACTAGTTAAAAGAATTGTTGGGTAGAACTTGCAATCGGGAACCTTTATTTGTTGTGTGGTACACGTAAAGTTAGAAACGGTGTGTTATCACTCTTACTTGTGTATTTTGTAAATTGAGAACACTGCTGAGTCCCAAAATGCAATCTGGAAGTCAGATATCCCCCCCTCCGTAGCCGATTCGTATGCGTCCCGTTTTCGCAAGTGAAAATTCTGGTTACCTTGCCTTCCTTTAGTCCTGGAATTCCATTTCCATCCCTATACATAGAAAAGGATGTCAGGATAGAAAATATGACAAGTCATAATCATCCGACCCTGAATGACAACTAACCAGAACTAAAACTCTATATAACGGTTGACTATTGTTTTTAGTATGGTGGGTAAGGATTAGCTAATGACACCTTGGGAAAGAAGTGCTCAACGCATAAGATCTTGAGAGTTTGAATCGTGCGAATTGAGTCAAGTTCATTGTTACAGTATACAGACAGCATTGTTGTAAACTTCAAGGTTTGCAGCGGTTTCATCCTTCAATTATACTTGTTAATTCTCAATTATTTCCGCTATTTTTGTTTTAGAACTAACTAACTAAATATCTTTCTTTCCTAAAATGTGTAAACAATTACTTTGATTTTTGGGCCAAGGATTTCGTTATTGCGCATTCTGCTTGGGAAATGGTCGTTCTCGTAACATTTTCTTCTCGACAAGTTGTCGCCAAAAGTTGTGGTTTTATTTATTTCGTTGAATAAGAACCTAGGATAAAAAACCTTATATGCACCATATTAATAATAATAATAATAATAATAATAATAATAATAATAATAATAATAATAATAATAATAATAATAATAATAATAATAATACAATATTATTAACGTTTTTAACAACAAAAAAATATCCAAAGGCGGAACATACAGTATAGCAATCGATAAAACTCATCCAGCTGAATAACACAATAAATTATCATGCGTAATTTTCGAGGAAAACAAAATTTTATGCCGCTAAAGCATGTCGTTCGTTACAAATAATAGTTGATATTTTTATTCTTCTGGAACATGTGTTTATCTCTATTTATAAAAGAAGTCCTGGGTGAGTGAGCGAGAACTGGCTGACAGACTGATCAACTCCCAGTAAAAAAAAAAAAAAAAAAGCTAGAAAGTTGAAATTTTGACAATGGATAGGATTTGTAACGTAAGATACCACTAAGGAAAAATTTTCGGAAATTCGACGAGGAGGGGACAAAAAGAGGTGGAAATTATTATGGTAAAATATCTGTAACTCGGAATCTCCGAAGCGTAAAGACATGAAATATGGTATATGGGCTTCCCGTTTAAAATAATTAGACAAGTGTTGCATAGTTTTATTATTATTATTATTTGTCCTAGAAGGGAAGAACAGGATGGTCATATCGCGAAATCTAAGGGTAGAGACATTAAATTTGGTATATGTTGTTCGCATTTAAAATAAGTAAAGACGTATTTAAGTGTTTTTCTTTTCTTTTTATGTATTTCCTCCGCAAGAAAAAAAGTGAGAGTTGAAATTATTAAAATATGATGACCATACCTCGAAATTCCCTTAACGTCAGATACTTGAAATTTGATATTTATACTTTCTATTTAAAATAATAAATGACGTACTTACGCATCTTTTTAATATTTCCTCTAGTAGGGACGAAAAATCGTGGGAAGAAAAAAAGATGGGAGTTACAATGGATATAGTAAGATAGCTATATCTCGACATCCCTGAAGATTAGAGATATGTTAGAGTTTATGGAACTTGGTAGCCTATATAAACTCATTATTCAAAAGAAGTAGGTATATGTCAAAACTTTCCGAAAATTCCACTTTTAACGAAAGAAGGACGTACATATATATGTATTTTTCTCAATATATACCTAGGTATATAAATGACCGAGATTGTCAGTTTCATCATCAGGGAAAAACGGGTGAACCAGTTGAAATGAATATTTGAACATAGCACTAAGGGCTGACATGAGTTTTTATTACTTTACTTCGATTGAAATGCATATTCCAAGGGGGAAAGGGATTTAAATTTTTCGCAAAGAATAACCCCATAAACGTACATATTTTTGGCGTGCGAAGGAGGGCACATAGCGGTTCAGTCATAGAACACTTACCCCTGGTGCTTGAGGTTTCTGGTTCGATCCTCGACCAAGTAAGCTTGTTGTGGTCATCTTGTCCGTGGTTTTTCTCGGAGAACTCATATTTACTCCATTTTCTCATTCCACCAATTCTTCCATCATCCTTCACTTGCCCTAATCATCGTCTTATTTAGCCTAAAGGGCATATTCGTGGTATGTTAAACTGAAATATTTCATTTCATTTTCTTGCCGTGCGAAGAATGGAAGCAAAGTCCGAAATATGAGGTGCGAGACCTATGCCGAGCAAGTCCCGTCTGGTGGCGTCTGGGGATGAAGTCCCCAGCTAGCTTAAGGCTAATTTATTTATATACTGTATAAGTAAAAATAAGGGTATATTTGTACTGTTAAGTGCAGATTGTGTCAATTTTAGTTTGTTCTCCTAACGATCACCTCATCTGACCCTTTGCTGTTAGTCTAGAAGCTAGCGCGCTCGTCATCGTTGTCACTCTTGGGCTCGACTCCTCGAGGGATACCATTGAACACATTACAGTGACCCGAGTTCATGTCTCATATAGTCTCGGTGTTGGAAAGGGACTCTAAAACTTCGACGAACACTAAACCGATTGGGCCACACTCGTAAACATTGTCCATTGAAGTATATAGATAACAATGTTAGGTGGCAAGTGGCTTCATTATACGTAGCTAATTTACAATTTTTGCACTGTAAAATCAAGAACATTCCTTGTATCGTAATGATTAGCACGAGCGTCTTTAATGTGCATGATCTCTGGCATATATAATAATTTTCAGTATTAGTCTAGCATAGTAAGGCCCTCTGCTGGCTGTACAGACTCTTCCAAAAGTCCTGCAAAAAAGTAAAAAACTGTAACTTTGAAAGTACTACTTACAATTTTGTATTTTGTTTGTAATGTTTAGTGGAAATGTTAAAATTTTTGTTGGTAACAATGAGCGGATGTAAACGTTGACGTCATAACAGCAAATCACGTAACAAAGATGGCGTCTACTCAAGAGAAAGCGCAGTGTGTGGCGTGGTTTTGTGAGTTAAAATCTAGTGTTTTGGTGAGAAGAAAATTCCGACAAGAATATCAGAAACAACCACCTGCAGGTTCAAGTATCAAGAGATGGTACGATAAGTTCCTAGCTACCGGAAGTGTCTTGGACTTGCCTCGTAGTGGAAGGCCAACAACCAGTGTTGATGTGATTCAGTCCGTGCAGGAAAGCGTGTTGCGAAGTCCAAAGAAATCGTTAAAACGCAGATGCCTGGAGCTGCGACTGCCAATGACAACGTTACACAACATCGTTCGTAAGAAAATGATACAGAAGCTTACAAGCAAAAACCGAAAGATGTTCAGGACCTCCGGAAGAAGATACGTGATGTGATTGGGAGTATTACGGATGAAGCACGTCGAAATGCCATTCTTGGATTCCCGAAAATACTTCACCAATGTTTGAAGTTAAATGGTGCTCAGCTGGATTTTTGGCGTTGAAAAAATGCTTTTGGAAGACTGTATTTACCCCCTGATTGCCTCTAGATATGTTGTAGTATAATGTACAGGATGGGTGGAAGAGTAACTTGCTATTTTTGAATTGTGAATTTTTATTGATGTTATGTGTAGATAGCAATGAAAGTTATCTCGTTTTATAGACTAAAGTACGCAATTTTCACCTCATTTTTTTTTTTTTTTTCAGATTATGTGAAGCTTTGGTTGTTCCTTTGAAGTTACAGAGATGCCAGGATGATTAAGTATTGAGGAAAGAGTTAAAATAGCAGCAAAATTTGAGGTGTGTCAGCCTGTGATTCAGGTCCAATGGTGGCGGAGGGATCAGTATGAGGCACGTTGTTCTGGATGCAAAAATAATTTAAATTACCACAGAAAATTAATGACTACCGGAAGTGTCGTGGACAGTAAGAGATGATGTAGGCCTTCGACATCCATATCAGAGGAAAAGGTGGCCACCGAGTGGGAGATGTTCGAGCGAAGTTCTTCAAAATTAACAACTGCAAGAGAGAATGGCATTACACGCTATTCTGTGCTTGCAATTCTCCACAAAGAGTTACGTAACAGATCATGAGACCCTCATTATGTCCAAAAGTTGTATCCAGATGATTGGCATGTTGAATTTTGTGAAATGATACTCACATGGCTTGAAGATCATCCCCTCAGTTTGAAAAAAGCAATCTGTGGAGTGTTGAAGCTGTGCTTCATGTAGGGTAGTTCGTTAATCGTCATAATAGCCATCATTGAGTAGAAGATGATTTCAAAGAAGCCGCTGAAAAAACGCAGGCCAAGCCGAAAGTGACAGCGTAATGTGGATTAACTTCTTCCCGCATTATTGGATCCTATCTGTTGAGAGACACTATGAACGCTGAAAGATATCTGGAAAATGTTTTAAAAAATTGTATGGCTTGCAATTTCTGAATGGGACGGGTCACATGAATGGAGCTCCCCTTATTACACCTTGCTGTAAGGCAATGGCTTAATGAACGCTTCGCAGGATGATGGATAGGTCGCCAGGCTTCCACAGAATGACCAACACGAATTCTAGACCTCGTTCCATTTTTTAAATTTAATTTTTTTTATAGGAGTGGGCTAACGAAGAAGTGTATTCCAGCAAACCACAAACTCCTGGCGAACTTGACAATAAGATCTGCGAGGTCGTAAGTTTTGTTCTTGCTGAATGCTGAAGTCTTGAGGAAGATCGTAACAAACATACCTGTTCGTTTGAGACAGTGTCTACAAAATACTGGAGCACACATTAAGTTGTAACTTTTGGTAAAATAATGGTATATAATAAACTACGTGTGTGCAAAAACTGAGTTTATAGCTAAAATATTTCAGAAATTAAAAGTAGGGAGTTACATTCCGCCCACCCTATAGATCAAGTAATATAAAACTATAATATTGGTTTACAAAAAAGAAAAAAAAGCTGTCCTTCATAATTTTTCCATTACGTTTGACTGCCCCCCCTCAGGAAATTAAAATTGGCGTCTCCACTGATGATGTGATAAAATAAGAAGTTGAACTATAAGATAACGATCGCCTGTCTACAAAGAAAGAAATAACTATTTTGCCAGCACCTATCACGCAGAAGCTATGTTAAAACAGAAGAAAGGCCGAATCTGAGGGCTACTGACGAGGCGTGCATCTAGAAATTTTCGTTAGGAGAGGTCCAAGTTTTGATGATACCCAATAATACAAGCGACTATGTCTAGGTAGTACTGAACGGGTAATATTCTGTACCGGAAAAGGCAATAAGTAACTGTAAAATATTTCCACCTATATTTTCAGAAAAAAAATGATACAACTAGATTGCTTTTATAAGAGAAAGAGTACAAATGAGTGTAAGACCAAATTTTTATGCTACATCAATCATTTCCCTGTTAAACAAATTTAGTTTTATCGAGAAAGTGTATAAATGTATGTTCAGTTAGAAAGATTATATTTTCTTTGGGGGGAGGGAGGAATCCGGACCCGATGGACACCTCCCGTGGGCCGCTGAGATACACAGCAACACTTCCGATACCGTTTCAATCCAAATTCAGTCCCGTAAATTACGGGAGGAGGAGATATCTAAAAATGATCGAAAATGACCGATATCAGAGAGCGCTTCAGTACTATTAAAAAGTGATTGACTAACGGAACTTATTATTAATGTTTCTTAATTCAATCCAGCGAAGCAAGTAATTGACACTAGTATATTCTATTTGATATACGGTACGTAATAGCATGTCGAAACTTAATACACCATTCACGAACTTTACTTAAGAATTACAGAAGCTATGATTACACAAATCTCATTATGAATTAATAGCATGTGTAATACATCAATAATATAATAAATGAACAGCACAATAACCATCATCAGCTTAGATAATTGCCTGACAACATTGCTAATTAAGTTTTTCTTTAGTTCTTTCTTTCTTTTTCTTTTTTTTTTTTTTCGAATTACGCTGCCAGCTCTTGGCCAATCATAATCGTGAGGATGCTTGGTCTCTTGTGTATTATGCAACGTAACTGGTGTATATAACAGTTCTGTTTATATTTACGATTATAAAGATTACAGTTGGACTTTTATTGTTTTTTTTTTCAACGTTATTTGCTTCGAGAACTATTGATACCTTTGTAATACTTGTTACTTCAAATAAATATTAATGTGATAACTACGATCAAGTGGTTATGAGATACATTATGATCTTAATGCGATTGCAGTGTTATTTATGTCGTCAATTTGTTTTATACGCGTAAATTGGTAGCCACGTAAGAAACTGCACATGTATTGATGATATTGATCTGAAGTTATATAAAAACAATCTGTGGCGGTTGTTCTACCTCTGACTCAGAGAGCAAAGCAGCCAGACGAAAAAAAAAAAAAAATCTGAGCAGCTTGAGTTATAAAAGCATGTAATTTTCAAGGCAACGAGACTATCAAGTATTACCGAATATGAAACGCACTACAGTCCCCCGCGCACTCAAAAGTTATAAAAGGAAAACTAAGCGTTTATGAATGTAAGACGCACTTCAGAAGTATATAATATAAAAATTGATAGGAGGCAACACACCAGTATTTTTTTTATTGTATCGTATTTTTACCACGAACGATAAGTAGGAATTTTATTTTTGTAACGGTAACGATAATTTTTTATCACTAGTGTCCAGTCATGTTTTGAGTATTTCTACCAATTCATAAAGCAACTGCATATTTTATAGCTTAACAGTGATACTTCTGTAAACGTTTTGGTATATGATTCATTAAAAAAAAAAAAATCATGTGCAACTACATTTAAAACATCACGAATTTATTCCTCGAGTTCCTCAAGAAGTTTTTCCCCTTCAGTGTAGTGCACTATCACTAGGGAGGGGGTGGAGCCGAGAGGGCGGCTTCATTTCTTATTCATGTATCACCTTTCATCCGCATATTCTTACTTGCACTCTCAGCCTCAAATACTGCTACTGGACTCGCGGGTGATTCGTGACAGTCTTGGGAATGAACGTGTTCCTCCATTTGGGATAGACTTTCACCCATCCCGGCCTGCTGGTGTGTAATCCAATGTTTGTTGTTTGCTGTCCAAGTCTTTGAATATATATATATATATATATACAGGGTGAGTATTGTACATTGTCTCTTAATATTTTTTTATATGATGTATAGTTCGCGAGATATTGGCTTGTAACACTTATTTTGACTTACTGTATATATATATATATATATATATATATATATATATATATATATATATATATATATATATATATATATAACTATTAAAATGTAAGAAAGTAAAAGCCCTCTTGGATCCGGGCCTATTTATATATACTCTTTCTTCTATACCCATTATTCCTCTTCACCACGTCGGCCCCACGCTGATCCTACGGTGAGGGGGCTTGCTTATGGGATAGCCAGGGGAGTAGCGCAAGTTCTCTTCGCAGACGCATAGTTATCTGGCAACCCTTAACTTGCGAGTCGATTTTGTGTAAATTTTCATGATTATGATATAACATGTTTTCTCGACCCTAGGGTGTCTCGAGAGGATTTCATGGGGGTTCGCAAACATAAACGAAAGATGAATGAACTGACCAAATTTGGTTTGAATCAATTCGCTTTTAGGGAAATCACTGTCTCTACTATATACAAGAAATGGATTCTACTATTATATAAATAGATGGAGATATCGTGAGATTTCTGCAATAAGTATATTAAAAATCTCACACAAGCTTATTACAAATCAGAAATTATAAGGGGGTCGCTGGCAAGAGGATGTGATAAAATGAGGGTCGTGATAGGAATTAAGTTGAGAACCACTGTGATACAAGATATTTTAAATCAGCAAGAACAATACCGTGGCAAACCAAACCAAAATCGAGTCATTGCAAACAACACGTAATAGTTAGTTCTACTAGCAACCACGGCTCTACCATATGTGCAACACGTCCATTTGTATGGGACGGCAAAATCCATCATAACTATATTATTTAAAACAACTATTTCTTGTTGGAAACATACTTCATGATGATGGTAGTTACATTTACGAACCTGACCTTCTATTTGAATACTACATTAATAAATCATGTAGGCTATGTCGCATTAGTTTAAGCGCATATGGGCAGTGCTAAAGCAAATGGTCAAACCTATCCCAGCATGAATTACTTGATTGTTTTCAAACACAAGGACTCAATTCTCGAACAGTTGCGAATACCTGTTCCATTTTGTTAGTTATCACAGTTTTGACATGATAACTAGTCTTGTCTTTGTCACAAACAAGTTCCTTATCATTGAAGGTGAAAACAAGTTTATTTTTTAACTTTTTAACAGATGTGGAAGGACAATAAAAAAATAAAGATAAAAGAGCTAGTTGCACTGGAATTGCAAACTGATATATTGAGATTGAAGTTCGATATTGAATTCTATAAAAACGATTACTGTATTCCCTCTGCAAATGTGTTTCTTTTATTTTTCACTAACACAGTAGATTATTATTTAAAGGAAAAACAGACACAACAGGTTATATTTGTAGTGTTTAGGTTTTTGTGAGTGCGTATGTCTTTTTCCTCCCCTTTGTTGTTCATGATGGGGCAACATACTTAAAATCGTGGCTTTTAAGGTTTGCTCTTTCTGGAGATAGAGGGCAGTAAATAATACCATTGCTAATTGCCTAGGACAGGCCCTGCTAGGAACACAATATAATATTAAAATTGTAGTTATAACAAGTGTATGTCATGTCAAAGTCATACCAAAACCAGGAACATAAATAATCCAGAATAATATTTTCATGGTTACAAAGTCTACAAGTCTACATGAACCAGACTTCAAGGTAAGTTGGAATAATTTTGGTTAAAAAGACTTGCATTTCTGTAGTGGAACCGCCCAGGAAGTTTTAGACATAAGTCACAAGATGCTCCTGCAGAATATCCATTTTATGTGTTTGCGAGAAAAGGTAAGAATTAGGTTTTTAATCGTTATGAATCTTCTTAATAATTATCAATTAAAAATTAACTCTGGAAAAGTTGATTAACTAAATAACGGTATGGCCTATGGAACCCGGAGGTTCAATGCCGCGTTCACAAAAGCTCTCCACAGACTTCTATCCTTATCCAATTGGATCCAGTTTCTACTTTGTATTCCTATCTCTGCGAGATCCATCTAAATATTGTCCTCCCATCTACGCCTAGGTCATCCTAATGGTTGTTTTCCGATTGGTCTTCCAACAAGAGTTGGAAAGCGTTTCTACTTTCTTCCATCCTAGCTACATGACCTGCCCACCTAAGCCTCCTAGACTTGAGACCCTAACAATGTTTTGGTAACCGTATAAATTATGTAGTTCCTCGTTATGAAGTTTCCGGCATTCTCTATTCCTGTTCATCCTAGGTCCGAATATTCGTCTCGGGATATTGTTCTCAGAGTCTTTCAGTCTATGTTATTCTCTCAGAGTAAGCGACCATGTTTCGTAACCATACAGAACAACAGACTCGATTATCATTTTATATATTTTAGGCTTCAAATTCCTCGACAGAATTCGCGACGACAAGAGATTTTGAACGGAATAGTAACACGAATTCCCTGCTTTTAGTTGACATTTAATTTCTTCGTCAATATGGTTGATTAAGGCTTAAATTAACAAAACTGTTAATTGGTTAATTTAATCGTTACTTTTAACGGATACCGCTTAAATATAATGCTCCTATATATACCCTATAACTAATATAGACCTATATATAATATTCCATAATAAATCCGATTTATCTTATGCATCTGCAGTTAATGTATATTTACAGTAGATCTTACTGCCATGTGATGAAATCATAAAAAGAATACATTTGAAAATACAAAACGAAACAAATTGTGCAGGTTGTAACTTTTGCAAGGATTACTTCTTTCTTTCTTTCTTTTTTCCTGCTAATGTGTTTATCAAGAGCAACTAACGTGCAAAATTGCACTAGTTAGATAGGTTATTAGTATGATAGCCCTGACTTCAACTGCATATATGATAGCGAAGTCCATGCAAGAAGGACAACCACAGATGGAGCGAGAAAACCCGCATTTCCGGTTTTTCTAGTGCGTGCCTTCAGTAGCACGTGATCCTCACGAATTATACTTATTGCATTTTCTATTGATGTGTTATGTGGATTTAGCTTATTTCTAGCTCGATGTCCTTGTGACTGACTCGCATTTTGAATTCAATTATGCTGCTATATAAGCTGTACGATATACTAGCTATACCGACAGATACAGGGAACAAAATCTTTCCACTTGGGAAGAAAATCATTGATGTTCAAACTAGGAAGATATAAACAGATGGAGTTATGTAGGAGGTTATATAGACGTGATTACGTTTAGTTTGTTGTATTATGTTTATATACTAATGCACCCGAGTAACAGGTGTACAGTTTATGAAATGACGAAAGTGTTTCGTAAATCGAACAGATCTTGAATGTTAAACAGTCGTCCATAATATTAGATGTTTCTTAATAATTCAAAACTCAATTCAACTGTCTCGAGCCTCGGTCACGAAGGGCTATCACCGAAGAGGCGACACATGTCCAACAGGGTGATGTGTGGTCACCTCGATTCACCCTGAACGCCATTATTTCAGGAGCTTCTTTCCAAAAGAGAACATTTCCATCTGCAAATTTCTTTATTATTATTATTATTATTATTATTATTATTATTATTATTATTATTATTATTATTATTATTATTATTATTATTATTATTAAGGAGTGTATCGAAAAGTAGTTAGCAACATTGCATACGTCAGGAAAGTCAGAAGAAAAGATAAAAAGTGAAGCAAACCCACATTTTTATGAATAGAGAACCTGTATGTATCTACATGACAAAGAAAACACAACTTACAAGTCATGTCGTGCATATGAACGTAGTTTCTGTTTAATTCCAGCCATTAACCTTTGCACAGTCTCGACGGTGCATTTCCTCGATGCTGCAGCCCAGTTTCTCTTGAAGTCCGCCATGTTGCGCACTGGTTTATCATTCTTTCGGAAGTTGCGTTTGACAATTGCCCAATATTTTTCGATTGGACGGAGTTGTGGGCAATTTGGTAGATTCATGTGTTTACCTACAAACTCGATGTTTTGTTCATTGAGCCACCGTACTGTCGTCTTAACATAATGTGCTGTTTGCTAAGTCGGGCCAAAACAAGGGGGGATTGCATGCCTTTTATACAATGGCAGCAGTCTTTTTTGTAGACATTCCTTTCGGTACACTTCTGTGTTTATGGTAGATTCTGCATAAAAATACCGGAGCGCAAACCACAGGAGCAGATTGCCTGCCATACCAGTACTTTTTTCCCGAATTTTTCCACGTCAACCTACCTCTGTGCAGCACATACATCCCCAGCATTGCGTGCAGTATAATATTGGGGTCCCGGAAGTGTTTTTGAGTCCTCTTTTACGTACGTTTCATCGTCCATGAACACAAATCGCTCTGGCGACTTTACGATGTTGTCATACAGCTTGCGAACTCTTGTTTGTGCCGTTTGTCTCTGCTTTGGTGTTTGTTTCGCACGTTTTGGCTTCTTATAGGTCTTCAAATTATGTCTGGCCTTGATACGCTGAATCATTCCTATGGACGTTCTCGCTTTGGTAGCCAAATCCCGCACAGACATTGATGGATTTTGGTGTATCAACCGCACAACTTCACGGTCGAGTCCAGGGTTTCTGGGACCCATTTTTCGCCCGGATCTCGGCATATCTTCAAAGCTGTAATGTTCACCGAATTTCCCAATGACCGATTTCACAGTTGTATGATTAACCCCACACTTTTTTTCTATCTGATTGATGTTATGCCTTTGACAGTGCACCAATTGTGCAGGATTTCCCACTTCACTTCCCGTTTCACACGCGACATTTCCCATTCAACTCGGAACACAGCAACAAGCACGCAGCTATCCGTTTACAAGACTTCAACTGAACAGGTGCTTCCAGTTTTTGCCGTCTATGCAGCCTCGCAAGTGCACACCGACACCCCCAATGTTGCTAACTACTTTTCGATACACTCCTTATTATATTTTGCGAAATTGACCTTGAACGGTTTCTCAATCTTTGGGATGAAATGCTCCACAATTGCTAATTTCACAGTAGAAGTGAACGAGGTAGAACATTTCTCTCATTTTCACAGTGTTAATAAAACAGCCCTGACCAAAGCAATTAATATATATTAATAATATTTGTGCTACAGTTTCGGGAATGTAACACAAGTAGGGCCTATTATTAATATATAGACCGCCTATTAGGTGCTTTGGTCAAATTTGTTTTATTAATACTGTGTAATATTTCCAAAGTTATAATATCTTTTTTAAAAAATAGAGACAGCAAACTTTGTATTGTGATTTCTACCAAAAACTTTCCCTTTGCATAAACCCTATCGCATAATTCGACAAGGTCCACTCCGGTAGATTCAGAAATCGTTGAAGGACAATTCAGCAGGATAAGAAAAGAGATGAAAATGTTCCCTTTTTAACATAAGCTGGCTTTCTAGATCGGAGTTCGCTACGTTTTAATTCAAGTAGTAGGTATCTATTTGCTTCATAATCCTAAAAAATCCGAGACCACAGGAAACCGAATATCGAAACCACACGCACTTAGCGTTGAGTTGAGTTGATTTTAGTTTAGCGTCCCTTTCAGCAGCGAGGCTATATGAGACATGGACCTACTGATTAACGTGGAATCCGAACCACATGAGCTCCCTCCGGGAATCGAACCCGGGTCTCCCACGCCAAAGGCGCGTACGCTAACCGCTTAGCCACGGAGGAGCTCCACACGCGCTTAGCGTTTAATGTTTAAACATGAAGGTTACATCCTTTACCTAACAAAGGATTTCAAGTAATATGAACGTTACTGTTAGAAATCTGTGTGTCACTGTTCAGACAGTGACTGAAGAAGAATAGACAAGAATCTTAGGAATGATCCAAACAATGGATCAAAAGATTGTGATCTTGCCCAATAATTAGTTTTAGATAAGGAGTCACAAAATGTTTCAACGGTCCCTAAATCGAATTTTCGTACTTTTTACGGAATAAGCACATCATACTGAGTTAAGCGACTTTGGGCTTGGCTACACTATATGTAGTTCTTCAGATATAAGATCCACAAGAAAATTTTTGATTGAAATATATTGGATCTCTTGATCCAACCAGAAGTAGAGCGGGAAAAGCCAGTACATTTAGATGAAAATGTTGCGGGAAATCAATTCGTAAGCAAATTCTGCGAGTTGCTTATGAGCAAATTCTACAGACAAGGTATTTCACAGATTTGTACTGCTAGTTAAAAAGAACATGATATTATATACTTATATTCAAAAGAGTTTACTGATTTCAGCTCTACAGCAATTCTTAATAATAATAATAATAATAATAATAATAATAATAATAATAATAATAATAATAATAATAATAATAATAATAATAATAATAATAATAATAATAATAATAATGTTTTATTGTACTTAACACCCAAAGGCAATTACGAAGTTCAAAATTTTATATATAATCATCAAAGGATGTGCAACACCAAACATACATATAGTTAGTATCTAAACATGAAATTACAATAAGTATACACTTTTTCCATTTTTCAGCTTTTACAAAAACAAATCTATAATCTATAATCTATAATGTGAGATGTTTTGAATCTCTTATTTTGAAACATTTCAAGTCAAACATCAAATTTTCGAAAAATTCCAGTTTTTGATGTCCTATAACGAAGACTGAGACTTTCAGATATCAAATCCTTTTAGGGAGCAGTATACCACAAACCCTGTATAACGTTGTCTCTTTTTTTTCCTTTCTTTAAAATTTTAAATTTCAAAAATGACAATTTGCATTTTTTCAAATATCAGCTTTCAATAAGTTTTTAAATGTATTTTTAGTGTACACTGAGAAAAATCCATTATCCCGTCAGCGGTTTAATGTACAAATACACGGACTTCATATGTTTACTACGCAAATCTCTACAGTGCATACGTTATCTATATGCTACATATACGTACTGCCCTTTTCCCGCTTAGTTGTTACATCATGTCTCTGCAGTCTTTCGTATATTAACATCTAACAGTCTTTCGTATATTAACATCTAACAGTCTTTCCTATATTAATATCTAACAGTCTTTCGTATATTAACATCTAACAGTCTTTCGTATATTAACACCTAACAGTCTTTCGTATATTAACATCTAACAGTCTTTCGTATAATATATTAACATCTAACAGTCTTTTGTATGTTAACATCTAACAGTCTTTCGTATGTTAACATCTAACAGTCTTTCGTATGTTAACATCTAACAGTCTTTCGTATATTAACATCTAACAGTCTTTCGTATATTAACATCTAACAGTCTTTCGTATATTAGATACGTATACGTATGTAACATACGTATCCTACTTCCATCTGTATGTGAGATCCTGACCGTTATATACATTTCTTTGTTTTATACGGAAAGTACGTATAGATGGAACACGCACGGAAAGTATTATAAAATATACGTCTTCAGTTATACGTTTGCTGCGGGGTATTACCTAGAGTCGTACGGTAAGTCCAACAATTACAGGATTTATGCATGTAACCTACATTTTTATGTATGCCACATATGTTTTTCCCTGTGTGTAGCAGGTTTAAATGAGTGTTGGGTATAAAATGTTATATATTTAATTCTCTTTCATATAGCCTTTGTTTGAAATCAATATCGTAGAACATAACGGAGCTATAATGTTTAACGCAAAGGTTTGTAAACTGCAAAGTAGGCTTACGCACCTATACAAAACTGAAAAAAAAGAAAGAAAAGAAAGAAAGAAATGAATGAATACTTGTTTTCAACTTTCTAAATACAGTACAACTTTGTGTACAAATGTTTAAAAAATAATAAATTTTGTCAGCAATCTTTTAATCTGAAATTGGGTGGTTTCAAAGGGATTGAACCGTTGACAATCCATATCTGGTCTAAGGCTTTTCCAACTTCTTTTCACGATCTTGACTTCTTCTTCTTCTTCTTCTTCTTCTTCTTCTTCTTCTTATTATTATTATTATTATTATTATTATTATTATTATTATTATTATTATTATTATTATTATTATTATTATTATTATTCATCTGTGTTTCTTAATTTGATGAGTAGAGATCAACTATCGGTTACTGTCCTTGCTTCCCAAATAGGGGTCCAAGATTCAAATCTACTAGCTGATTCTCCTAACTCAAGATTTTTAGTTCCTCCACGTAAATGTTAAGTATAAACCCTGGACGATTTCCTACCTTTCCTTTCCTCGCATTTGTTAACGATTTAGCGTAAATTCACTATGACAATGTGTATTTCAGATCCTCTATTCATGTTACTTTCCATCTTTTTTTTTTTTCACGGAGGAAAATATAAAAAAAATGTAAAGAGGGACTAATATCTATGCTCATATATTAGTCCCTTGATATATTCAGATCATACGGTACTCCCAAAAGTTATGGGTCAACATATGTTCGTTCCGTAACAATTGTCAAGCAATATATAGACTACATGTTTATAACGTTCAATTTGAAGTGTATAGAATATACAAGGTGTTTCAAAATGAATAGGAGTTTTAAAGCTGTGTAATATTTATTACTATTAACTTGCAATTATAAATAACATCAAATGAACGAACAACTCAAACAGTTTTGTGCGCAGCGCACGCATACAGCTTCCTCTATTCGCCGTTAAAAAACGCTAGTAGCAAAGATGGCGATCAGTGAGCAGAAAGATTTTTGTGTTTTTTATTTTGCAAAGACTGAATTTATATTTACATTGCAACCAACTGTGTGGAGGATTTTAAAGAGACGTTTACAACTGCGTCCTTATCAGGACCACGGTGGCTCAGTGGTAGAGCGTTCACCTCTAGTGCTTGGGGTCCCTGGTTCGATCCCAGCCCCCACCAAGTAAACTTTGTGATGGACAAACACCGTGTGCGTGGGTTTCCTCGGGGTTTTCCCGTTTCCTCCCACTTTCTTCATTCCACCATTTCATTTATTACTCCTCATCACCGTCTCCTTTAGCCTAACCGGCATAACCATGAGACGTAAAACTCAAAGATTTCATTTCATTTTCAAAACTGGATAGTTTCGGAGTTATAGGGTGTCGAAAACGTAAAAGAAAAATAAACTTTAAAGGCCCATAGTTCCACTACTATAGGACTGATAGTAGTCGAATCAAGACATTACTGAGGAACAAGTATGTGAACTATCCAAATATCCATCTTTCAGAACTTCGGGTACTTGCACAATCATTTTTTGAGAGACTGTTGGGGAGTACTTCATCACTTTCCACCTACATCTCTAAAAATTGGTGTGCAAGTACTGGAACATTGTTAAACATGGATATTTGGATAGTTCACATATCAATTCCTCAGTGATTTCTTCATTTCATTTTTACGTCCTTATCGTTTGCAGTTGATTCAAGCTCTAAAGCCTACAGACTACGGTTTACGTGCCAAGTTTGCAAATGAAATATTGCATCTGGGGATCAATAAATCCTCACGAGATGGTACAGTAGCCACGAGACTTCCTCTAAATTGAACGTGTTTTGTGAAATATCCTGATAGAAAGTTTATGGGCCTTTCTCGCCTATCGACTCAATGTGTGCCGCGTAACGAATGGTGCCTGCATTGAACACTTGTATCAGAAACTGTTTGAGTTGCTCTTTCAATTAATGTATTATTTATAATTGGCGCTAAATGTAATAAAATACCACAAAGCCATAAACCCTGATATTCATTTTGAAACACCCTGTATAATTTTAAGTTCTTTAGTTCTATTTCACCACTGTTTTACAATTGATTCTATTCATTTCTTGATTAAAGTTGAACTTACCTTTCCAGCACTAAGGTTATAGAGATGAAACCTATTAATTAAAGTGGGGTCCGAAGCACATTCGTTTTCCTTTATTCGAAACAAATACCAAACTGAAGATCAAACTCGAAATCACAGGTTGAGGAAGAAAGAGTATTAGCAGCTTGGCCCCGAATGAGAACAACACTCTTTTACTATGTCATCTGATGTGTGCCGTCATCGACTATTTTTTAAAAGCATATTTCATGTATATACAAACTGTATAGAAAATATGCTATTTGCTTTATCGATAACTTACAGCGTAGACTTTTTGAAACATCTTAAAAACCTTGGGGGGAGGTATAGAAAATTGACCTATTAACCTTCTCCTCCTACTACATGGTAGTGAAACAGATATTTTCTCCGAAATCCGGTGTTGCCAAAAAATTCTAGTTGGCTGACAATTCTCGACCTGAGGAGTGAATATTCCTCTCTGTCACTTGAGAAAAGTTTTGGCGAAAAAGAAAAAAAAAAGTAGCGTAGAAACTCCGAATGGTTTGTGTTGTTTTGTTATTTGATACTTTAAATGGAATAATCTTTCTTCTTCCCTTGGAGAGGAACAAAATTCGAACTGGACGGCAGCTCTAGGCGAAAATAGAGGGTGAGCAAAAGCTGATCTTCTCCGTCACATGAATAAGGAATGGAATGTCTCGAATGTTTTGGCGAAGAAAAAAGTAGTTTGGAAACTCCGAGTACTTGATGTTGCTTTGTTATTTGACACTTTCAACCTGCTTTCAACAGAATATTTCTTTTTCCATTGAGAAGGAATGATCTATATATGCAGGCAAGTTGGTCAGTGTTTGTTTATTTCCCCCTTCTCTATACAGAAAGAAAGAACCCACATGTGTAAGCCATTAATCACAGTGTAATGGGGACCAAAGCTATGGCAACGTCGTTGAACATAAGTTAAGTTACAATGTCACTAGTAAGAGGATATGATTGTTCGGACAGTTCCGATTACCACCCACTAAGGTTTTTTAAGATTCTGCCAGTTCTATACGAGTATTTTTATCATTACTTGAATAATGTGACCTTATTGTGGTTATATACGGTTAGTGTATTCATCTTCGACGCGGGAGACCCGGGTAGGACTCCCAGCCCGGCTTATGTAGTTCTAAAAATGATATGAAATAACATTTCTATTTCTAGTTGAGTTGGATTTGGTTTGAATTTGGCGTCCTTTTCAGCAGCCAGGCTATGAGAAAAAATGCAAATGTGGGAGGAAACAAGGAAACCCCGAGAAAACCCACGGACGATTGTTGTATTTTACAGTTGTGTGGCTGGTGATCGAATCTGGAACTTATCGTTTCAGATGTATACGTTTTGTCACTGAGTCACCGTACCCCTTATGTAGTTCGGATCGCCTTATATTTGTTGTTGCTTAACGATACGCTAAACCAGTGGTTCTCAACCTTTTTTGTTTGACGACATACCTTACTGAACATCCAAGACATAGCGACACAGTTGTTTGATATTTTTATTATAAATAATAATAATATCTATTATCATAGTGAAACTAAATAGTTTGTCTCGATTTTATTTTTAAATTCTTCATGATTTTTTAATTCTAACATTTCGCAACACATCTTAGGGAACTGCGTGACACACCAGTGTGTCGCGACACACCGGTTGAGAAACAGTGCATTAAACAACAATCCAAGCAACCAACCTTTTGTTAATATCTTACCACGTATTATATATATATATATATATATATATATATATATATATATATATATATATATATATATAATACACGTGTTAACAAAAAAAAGTACGCATTTGCTCAACAGGTGCTCTTCGCTTATATCGGCTGTTATAAAATCTAATTAGGTACGAGCCTTGGAGGCTCAATTTTATTATTAATTTATATTTAGATTCTCAAAAGATTTACTTGTTTTTTCATCGATATTTCGATATTTTCGATACTTTTCGATACTACGACATTTCGATTATAAAATATTTTTCAATATTTCGATTATACAATATTTTTCAATATTTCTATTATACAATATTTTTCAATATTTCGATATATCGAACCTGTTTCGATATTTTGTCGATATTGATATTCGATATCCAAATCCGAATATCGCGCAACTCCATCCGAAGCAATCACCTGAAGTAGGATTTGAACCTGAGACCTCACACACGAAACAGCACGTGCTTCAACTACGAAGGGGAACGTAAAAAATGAAATGAAATCTTTGAGTTTTACGTCCCACGGTTATGCCGGTTAGGCTAAAGGAGACGGTGATGATGAGTAATGAATGAAATGGTGGAATGAAGAAAGTGGGAGGAAACGGGAGAGCCCCGAGAAAACCCACGCACACGGTGTTTGTCCACCACAAAGTTCACTTGGTGGGGGCTGGGATCGAACCCGGGACCCCAAGCACCAGAGGTGAACGCTCTACCACTGAGCCACCGCGGCCCCGAAGGGGATCGTAACAAACCGTTGCGTCCAAATCTATCTCTGAAGTTACTGTAACTGTGATACCTACAAGGTATCTTGCTGTTGCAATAAGAGAGGTTGTGGTATTTTAAATATTAATGATGTAACCATGTTTATTGCAATTAATAATCTCTCTTTCTTCATCGAAAATATTTCGCGGTTTATAGGACAACAAAATATAAAATTGATTAGGATGACTAACAGAGAAATTGGCATTAGTAATTGCGTGGCACTGCATCCAAGAATCTCGGTTATTTATGTAAGTAAATCCTAAGTTATATAGGTCTAATATACTGGCGTGTTATGTAAGTAAAGAATTATTTCAATCTCTCGTGTTGTCCCACAAACCTTTGAGTTTTATGTAATTCCTCGAAAGGCTCTTTTATTTTAATATCTTTCAAATGATGTAAAATATTTGTTCTTTAATTGTGCTTATGTATACAGCTTTTATTAATTTCAAGACTTGCAACAAGTACTTGTAAAGTTGTTACGTAATGCAGCTATTTTCGGATGTCCGGATCTGTTAATTAATGTTGGTGTATTTATATAACGGATATTATTGTGAGTTTCCATGGATGCGTTAGATGCGTTAGAATTAGCAAGTTTCTCGGTTGCAGAAGAAATGGCATTGATTCTTTTAAAGTGGGCTTTGGTTTAAAATCTGTTTTATATATTTAGTATGTCTGCCCGTGTGTCCGTCCGTCCAGGACCGACAAAAGCTTAAGAACTAGTTAAGAATCTTCATCCCGGCGAAATTAAAATACCGCTAATTTTACAGTAATTACGTGATATCTTCAAATAGATAAAAGATAATCGAAATGCGGAACAAGAGCGCCCTAGACAATATTATTTTACATGAGATACCGTTATCACGACTCACTTATCTGCTTTCGATTTCGAGCCATTTTGAAAATCGGCATTTATTTTCGCGTTTCTAAACAGCCGAAAACATAAAGCCACTAGGTGACTTGTGATAATGATACCTCACGCAAAATAATATTGTCTAGGGCGCTCTTGTTCCATATTTCAATTATCTTTTATCTATTTAAAGATATCACGTAATTACTGTAAAATTAGCGGTATTTTAATTTCGCCGGGATGAAGACTCTTAATGGAACACAATCAATTTTGGCCAGGGTGTAGAGAGGGGAAAGTTACGAATCGAGTTCGTTAATTCAAACCGGAAGTGGTAGAAATCAACCATTTCCGGTTTTAGCGTTGATCACTATACAGGGAAAGCGGTAATACAGGATCCGGCAGAAAAAACCTCCCGTATTTGGAAGGGGTGCTGTGTGAGTTGTGGTGGGGATACAGTAGCAGAGAGGGTATCAACCGATAGCGGTATACGTGCCATTTTCAGTATTCGCAATGTTGTGGCGCGGTGAGCGTCGTGCGTTTGTTGTGGAGAAGTATATTCGTAATTGTGGTTCTGTGATTAGTACTCAGCGGGCACTTCGGATTCGGTTCGGACTTAGTCGACGTGATTCTATTCCGCATAAAAAAAAAACTATCCAAATTTGGTTAGCAACGGGTTCTGCACTGAAAAAAAAAAATGCCTGGCCAACCTCGGACCGTAAACAACGCCGGAAAATGTGGCGCGTGTGAGAGTGTCCATGCAGCAATCTACAAAGCGTTCAGCACTTAAACAGATCGTTCAGGCGATTTTAGTTCAAAGGCGCAAGCGCTCTAGCCACTAGACCAGTTGCACATGAGTATTGAATAATATTTGATAAATATTCAAATAAGGATTTAATATCATAACACTTATTTGAATATTGAATATTTATTCAAGTCATTATTCAAGTGACGAATTTCAAGTGACGACATTTCGACCTATTATTTGAATATCGAAAATTATCCAAACCATTATTCGACTATCGATTAATTATTCGAACAGTGACTCAAATAACTGCTGCAAATATTCAAACGTGAAGGGTGGAAGGCAAGACCACTCTATTTTTCTCTAGTTTGCTGATAGCAGAAAGAGAACATATGTGCCTTACAATGGTCTTTCGCAGGTGAAGTGTGAATGTGAAATAAAAGCAAGGATAGGAATGGCGAAAAAAGCCTTTAGGAGGAAGAAAATACTATTTTGTGGGACCTTGAATGAAGAGTTGAGAAAAAAGAATCATAAAATGCTTCGTGTGGAGTATTGAGCTGTATGGGTTAGAAACATAGACAATTACGTATGAAAAACGACTGGAAGTTTTCGAAATGTGTGTGTGGAGAAGAATGAAGGGATTGGTTCGAGCGGAAAACGAACGAGAGTGTCTTAGAGTTAGAAATGGTGGGGGAGAAAAGAACAATGTTGAATATTATTAAGAAGAGGAAGAGAAACCGGTTGGGGACACTGGCTAAGTAAAAACTGTATCATGATAGACATGCTAGAGGACATGGTGGCAGGAAAGAGAGGGAGGAGTCGAAGAAGACTACAATTAATGGACGATATCAAAGTAGAAAAATCGTACGTGAAAACGAAAAGGTTAGCTGAAGATCGTAGAGCATGGAAGCTTGTCAGTTGCGGCAAGTGACCTGCCAACACTGACAGAATACCTATGATGATGATGATGATTCAAAAAATGAAGAACTATTGAAACGATTATTACGATAACGAAAATAGTTCAGACATGGGAAACGAATACTCTGATATTCGAATAATAATAGAAATATTATTCAAGCAATTTTTAACGGCACTAGTAAATACTCTTCCTGTTCATAAATTTTCCCCGTGTATCGAGACTTTATAAGCACTCTACACTGAATATTTCCTCAGCCAAAGAACAACACAGTGAAGGGAATAATGTAGTGAAACAGATATTCGTATTTATGATCCATATATAACCATAGCTATAATACCAAAACTGTTATCTAATACGTTTTATTATTATTGTTGTTATACCATTTGCTAGAAGGTAAGCGTCCCAGACCTCGTTTCAATATTTAATAAAATAGAGGTTATGCATAATTATAAATACTAGAAAATAATGTTCTTTCTTTTTTGAAGAAGAAAAAGAAAAATATCTGGGTATATTATGTTATATGGTGTGTGTGTGCTCCTTTCACCAATGCGAAACGATATATCTGCATGACCCAGAAGAATAAAGGAGTGAGTGTATTATGTCTGTGCGAATATTCTGTTGCAATTATTACAGCATTCTTATCTCTCCATGCTTTTATTCCATGTTGTGGATAACTTATGTAAGTGCTAAAGTCTCTCTCTCCCCCCGTCTTTGTTTTTTCTTTCTTATTTATGCGACCCTCATCGTGGCTTCAGTATAACAGTTATTGTAACTCCTTTCTTGTAAGCTAGTCAGGCGTTATTATGGAAATCGATAACAAAGTACCTTCACATTAAGGCTGCAGTGTTACCAACTACTAACTAAAAGTATACTTCTTTTTTCCTGGTGTTACAGTGTATGAAGGGCCGTGCCCCGACAACTGAGTGATGCACGCATCAAGTCCCAATCAGGCCTGGTGGCAGAGCGCTAAGACAGATGAGCCGAGATAATTATTTTAGGAGTCCAACTTGAGTTTGCCTTATATTCTTGACTGGTTACATTTTGTTCACAGTGTCGTTGTTCGAAGGGACGTCCATTTAGACAGACCCCCTCCCACTTCTTCCTCAAACGATTGTGCATTGTTTATGGACATTAGTTACACAAGACTGGCGTTTGTCCACAAAGCACTTTTAAGGTATTTAAACATTAATTTGGGGATCTGACTAAACGGCAGCCCCCCCTCCACCTCCAGCGATTGGCGCCAAAGTAGTCTCAATCGTTAGTGCATTCTTATGCACGTTTGTCATGCAAAATTTTTGTTTGTGCACAATAGATGTGAGATATCTAGTTTAGGCTCTAGCTTACCACTAACGCCAATTGGTACCAAACAAAATGTTCTAAGTTGTTAGTCCATCGTTTCAAAAAGGAGTATGAGATTTTGACGTATCCCTTTTCGGCACCACCTTCCGATTGGCGGCGATGGGTTTCGGTTAGATTTTCGGCTCTTGAGTCTAACCTAGACATCTGCACGGGCCGGAATATTTCGCCCGAGCCCGGCCCGACCCGAGTACGAAATATATTTTAGCATTTAGGCCCGAGCCCGGCCCGAGCTCGTGTGATAATCAAATAAACCCGAATTGCAGAAACTTAATAATTAACGCAAAATTGTATTTTTATTTACAGCAATTAGAGGTTTCATTTTGCAGTTGTGCTTCAAAAGTTCTCCAGAAAGAACGGTGAAAATATATCGTTGTACAGTATATTTACAAAGTTAGGCCCGAAAAGGCCCGAGAAATATGGCTGTATATTTAAATATTTACGGCCTGAGCCCGGCCCGGGCCTGAAGTGATATATATTTTGAAGGCTCGAGCCCGGTCCGCGGACCGGGTCGGGTTTAAGCCCGCAGGCTCTGCACGAGTCCCTGCAGAGCTCTAGTCTAGCCTAGAAGGACTGAGACGATTGGACCCAACTTGAAATATTTACAGCTCTTTAGCCTACGATTAACTCCCTCCAAGTAAATAAATAAAAATACTTACCTATTTACATAAATATATATTGTAATATACTATGTGATGTCGTAAACAAGCAATTCCACGCATTAATGTTTACAAACACCACCACATGGTTCAGCAAGAGGATCTCCCACCAGAGGGACCTATAATCACATGCAGACGACGGCTTCTGGCCCCTCCCACGGAGCAGAAGACGACATCGGAGCAGCAGCACCACCGCCACCCAAAAGGACCCTATAAATTGGATGGACGAAGGCAACTCGATACCAGTTTTCTGGTGACCCTCCTACTGTCTGCTTCGGGACTTTAGGAGTAACCTAACTCCAGGGCCTCTAGTCTGCTACGGGACTACGTCTCTCCTTTCTCCTGGCTTTGCCTGCTTCGGGGCTCTGACTGGAAATCCCAACCTCAGCCGCTTTGCCTGCTTCGGGGCTCTGTTGGCCATCTAACCTACCCACTGCTTGCTTCGGAGCTTTGGGCACCTAAAATCAACTCCTCTTTGCCTGCTTCGGGGCTCTGTTGAAGATCCTGTCTGGGACCTTACGGTCAACGACCACCTATAACTCACCTTGATTCTAGAGAGATCAATTTGTATAGTATTTTGTAAAAATACTTTTTATAAAGAAAAGTTTTATAATAAAACTGGTAGTGGGAGTCGATTCCGGACTCTCTTTTTATTAAATGCTCTACCCAAAATCTTATATGAGACAAAGTTTTACAATATGAAGACCTCGCTGCAAAAAGGGTACAGCTCCAATTTTACATTTAGCTCAGGATTGCAACAAAACTTCGTTAAAAATAAATTTGTTTACCTTTCGTCTTCAAATTTCTGGTGAAGAAAGGTTTTATCTTATAATAACATACAGTATGTCTTTACAAAAAGTTTGGAGGCCAGAGTAAAATAAGTTTTTAACGAAGTTTTGTTGCAATTCTGAGCCAAATGTAAAATTGGAGCTGTCCCCTTCTTGTACCGAGGTCTTTATATGTTGCATAAAATTTGTCATAATGAAAGAAAACTTGCAGAATTAGCTCTTCATGAAGCTCTGAAAAACATAATTTTTCAATTTTCTTTTCCTATTTGGTGAAAACAAAGGGGGTAGATTCCCTCAAGGGATTCCATAATTCAGCTCTTGGTTCTGTAGAAGGACTGGAACATTTGGAATCATACTTGTAGGATTAATAAGTCTTCGACCTACAACTTAAAACAAACTAGTAATAATACGCTTGTATATTTACATAAACAAGGGGACAGGGGGCATACTCTATAAAACCTATAAAAATTAAACAAAATTTTCAGAATTTACTCTCCAAGACGCTACGAAAAATTCCGTTTTTTATTTTAATTGTATTAATATTTTATAATGCTTAAGATGAATCATACAATGTAGGTAATTTGTAAAAGTCGTGTATTTTTTCTTCTTCTCAATTATTTTTCTTTCCCTACTTAGTGAGAGCAAGGGGATTATATTCCCCATGTAATGCCATGATCATTTCAATCGAACAAATTTTAGGGACTAAGCCCCCTTGTGCCCCTTTTATATGTAAATAGATAAGTTAATTTCTTTGATTTTATTCGTAGGCCAGAGAGCTATGGATACTGCAAGTTTTTAGGCTAGATCCAAGAGCCAAAAAGCAAACCGAACCATTCTGGCGCCAATTGATAGGTTCAGGGAAGCTGATGCCTAAATATACACGCAAAATTCTCACACTCAATTTCGTGCACAAGCGAGAATTTCTCTGCACAAACGATACACTAACGATTGAGAGCATTTTGGAATCAATCAGCGTTGGTGGGGGAGGGGGAGCTGGCGCCTAACCTGATACTCCATTATCTTCCACTTCCTGTTGTGCACAAACGGAAACTTTTTTCCAGTACTCCAAAGTCCATTTCAATAGAACACAGTCGTAACAGGTCACAGAGATGGGCATGATTCTGCGTTTATTTCTTTGCGTAGATTTTTATTGCTTTCACAGAAGAAAATGTACACTCACACATGTAAGTACTTCCGAACATGGAAGGAATCCTTCTTGCAAAGTCGATCAACTTGGGGAATTTATCAATTTTCACCAGTTTCCAGAACTGTAGACCCATCTCTTGCCTTGCCTTATCTATGTCTTCACTTAAAAGCGACATGATACAGTGGCTATCAGCGACAGACAAACCTATAAACGAAACCGAAATTGAAGCGGAGAATAGAGTAAATACATTGTGGAGAATGAACAAAAGACAATTTTTCTTAAGAATTCAAAATGTACCTTATGTGAAACAATACGCGATTGACAAGAAATTTATAAACGCGAGGCACACTATAATAAGACTTCCACCTTACCACGCAGACTTAAATCCTATTGAACTTGTGTGTGGGGGGGGAAGGGGGAATAAAGAGCAAAGCAAGGCAATGCATTTCCGATTCACTGGATGAAAAGAAAGAATTACTGGGAAAGTTATTTAATGAATATTCACCACAGAAATGGGTAAAATGTTCTGAACACGTGAAAAAAATTGAAGATTCTTACTTTGAAAGAGACGGACTTATGGATGAGCGTGTAGATGAACTGATAACTAGATTTGGTGAAACCGATTCAGACTCAGATTCATCGGCCGATACAGATTCAGATGAGTGGGAGAGTGAAACTGAAGGAGAAATGGAAAATATTTAGAAGGTGATTTCTGTTATCATTTATTTATTTATTTTTCATTAAGATTCATTGCGAACTCTTCCACCTTTTAATTCATATATTACGTTGGTAAGGAATACCCCTAATCCTACTTAATTCATTTAATATTCAAAGAGAAAATATTAAAATGCATTAAAAATTTAGTGCAATCAATATACAGCATTTACACTCAAATGTCGTAGAAAATCCTCAGACCATTCTGCTCCCTCCAGATTGCAACACTGCAAAACATCATCGTCGCAGAGAAGGGAGTGGGGAAATGTAGGATTAGATGCGCAACAACTAGGCTGCAGCGTTCTGTTTACAAACTTTTTCACTTATAATAATAATAATAATAATAATAATAATAATAATAATAATAATAATAATAATAATAATAATAATAATAATAATAATAATTTTTTATTTAAGCTCATTGTAGTCTTTCTTGTAGTTATTAAAGATTAATCTCTTAAGTCACAATTGTTAAGTAAACGTTTAGATGAAGTGCATTTAAGTTGTGAAATATATGTTACTAACGCTGCATGTTTACTATAAATACGGCTATTTGAGTTACCGTTCTTACCAAGTTATTTGAAAGCTTTTATCTTGCAAGTAAGATTACTCAAATGTAACATGCCAATTTCATTCATACTTCACATAGACAGACTACAGAAAACCGGCATTTTTTAATTCCGAGAATGTGAGGTGTAAAATCAAGCATTGTGAATTGGAATGAGTGGATAAGCATTGTGTAACAATGCAACTATGAAACAAAACTATGTAAACTTTGAGTATACATTATTTTAAAAGGGTCGAATGAAGACTACATTATTCCAGTATTGATTTGCGAGACCGCGAGACCAACGCGAGAAGTCTCGCGCAAGACCGCCAGACGAGACTTCCAAAATTTTGCGAGACGCGAGACGAGAACTTAGGTCTGCGAGACGAGACGAGACGCGAGACGAGAACAGCTTTTGATTTTGCGAGACGAGACGAGACTTGTTTCAGTTCTCGTCTCGTTTGGTCTCGCGCCCATGCCTAACTATGAGCGACGGAGATATCCTTTAATACCTACTCCCAGGGCTGCTATGAGATACGGAGTATAATCCTCTAAGACCTTCTCCCGAGGTTGCTATGAGTGACGGAGATATCCTTTAATACCTACTCCCAGGGTTGCTATGAGCTACGGAGTATAATGCTCTAAGACCTTCTCCCGAGGTTGCTATGAGTGACGGAGATATCCCTTAATACCTACTCCCAGGGCTGCTATGAGCTACGGAGTATAATCCTGTAAGACCTTCTCCCGAGGTTACTACGAGCGACGGAGATATCCTTTAATACCTACTCCCAGGGTTGCTATGAGCTACGGAGTATAATCCTCTAAGACCTTCTCCCGAGGTTGCTATGAGCGACGGAGATATCCTTTAATACCTACTCCCCGGGCTGCTATGAGCTACGGAGTATAATCCTCTAAGACCTTCTCCCGAGGTTACTACGAGCGACGGAGATATCCTTTAATACCTACTCCCAGGGTTGCTATGAGCTACGGAGTATAATCCTCTAAGACCTTCTCCCGAGGTTGCTATGAGTGACGGAGATATCCTTTAATATCTACTCCCAGGGCTGCTATGAGCTACGGAGTATAATCCTCTAAGACCTTCTCCCGAGGTTACTATGAGCGACGGAGATATCCTTTAATACCTACTCCCCGGGCTGCTATGAGCTACGGAGTATAATCCTCTAAGACCTTCTCCCGAGGTTACTATGAGCGACGGAGATATCCTTTAATACCTACTTCCCGGGCTGCTATGAGCTACGGAGTATAATCCTCTAAGACCTTCTCCCGAGGTTACTATGAGCGACGGAGATATCCTTTAATACCTACTCCCCGGGCTGCTATGAGCTACGGAGTATAATCCTCTAAGACCTTCTCCCGAGGTTACTATGAGCGACGGAGATATCCTTTAATACCTACTCCCAGGGCTGCTATGAGCTACGGAGTATAATCCTCTAAGACCTTCTCCCGAGGTTGCTATGAGTGACGGAGATATCCTTTAATACCTACTCCCAGGGCTGCTATGAGCTACGGAGTATAATCCTCTAAGACCTTCTCCCGAGGTTGCTATGAGTGACGGAGATATCCTTTAATACCTACTCCCAGGGTTGCTATGAGCTACGGAGTATAATCCTCTAAGACCTTCTCCCGAGGTTGCTATGAGTGACGGAGATATCCTTTAATACCTACTCCCAGGGCTGCTATTAGCTACGGAGTATAATAATCTAAGACCTTCTCCCGAGGTTGCTATGAGTGACGGAGATATCCTTTAATACCTACTCCCTGGGCTGCTATGAGCTACGGAGTATAATCCTCTAAGACCTTCTCCCGAGGTTGCTATGAGCGACGGAGATATCCTTTAATACCTACTCCCAGGGTTGCTATGAGCTACGGAGTATAATTCTCTAAGACCTTCTCCCGAGGTTGCTATGAGTGACGGAGATATCCTTTAATACCTACTCCCAGGCTTGCTATGAGCTATGGAGTATAATCCTCTAAGACCTTCTCCCGAGCTTGCTATGAGCGACGGAGATATCCTTTAGTACCTACTCCCAGGGTTGCTATGAGCTACGGAGTATAATCCTCTAAGACCTTCTCCCGAGGTTGCTATGAGTGACGGAGATATCCATTAATACCTACTCCGCGGGCTGCTATGAGCTACGGAGTATAATCCTCTAAGACCTTCTCCTGAGGTTGCTATGAGTGACGGAGATATCCCTTAATACCTACTCCCAGGGTTGCTATGAGCTACGGAGTATAATCCTCTAAGACCTTCTCCCGAGGTTGCTATGAGTGACGGAGATATCCTTTAATACCTACTCCCTGGGCTGCTATGAGCTACGGAGTATAATCCTCTAAGACCTTCTCCCGAGGTTACTATGAGCGACGGAGATATCCTTTAATAGCTACTCCCAGGGTTGCTATGAGCTACGGAGTATAATCCTCTAAGACCTTCTCCCGAGGTTGCTATGAGTGACGGAGATATCCTTTAATACCTACTCCCAGGGTTGCTATGAGCTACGGAGTATAATCCTCTAAGACCTTCTCCCGAGGTTGCTATGAGCGACGGAGATATCCTTTAATACCTACTCCCAGGGTTGCTATGAGCTACGGAGTATAATCCTCTAAGACCTTCTCCCGAGGTTGCTATGAGTGACGGAGATATCCATTAATACCTACTCCCCGGGCTGCTATGAGCTACGGAGTATAATCCTCTAAGACCTTCTCCTGAGGTTGCTATGAGTGACGGAGATATCCTCTAATACCTACTCCCAGGGTTGCTATGAGCTACGGAGTATAATAATCTAAGACCTTCTCCCGAGGTTGCTATGAGTGACGAAGATATCCTTTAATACCTACTCACAGGGTTGCTATGAGCTACGGAGTATAATCCTCTAAGACCTTCTCCCGAGGTTGCTATGAGTGACGGAGATATCCTTTAATACCTACTCCCAGGGTTGCTATGAGCTACGGAGTATAATCCTCTAAGACCTTCTCCCGAGGTTGCTATGAGTGACGGAGATATCCTTTAATACCTACTCCCAGGGCTGCTATGAGCTACGGAGTATAATCCTCTAAGACCTTCTCCCGAGGTTATTATGAGCGACGGAGATATTCTTTAATACCTACTCCCTGGGCTGCTATGAGCTATGGAGTATAATCCTCTAAGACCTTCTCCCGAGGTTGCTATGAGTGACGGAGATATCCTTTAATACCTACTCCCAGGGTTGCTATGAGCTACGGAGTATAATCCTCTAAGACCTTCTCCCGAGGTTGCTATGAGCGACGGAGATATCCTTTAATACCTACTCATAGGGTTGCTATGAGCTACGGAGTATAATCCTCTAAGACCTTCTCCCGAGGTTGCTATGAGTGACGGAGATATCCATTAATACCTACTCCGCGGGCTGCTATGAGCTACGGAGTATAATCCTCTAAGACCTTCTCCCGAGGTTACTATGAGCGACGGAGATATCCTTTAATACCTACTCCCAGGGTTGCTATGAGCTACGGAGTATAATCCTCTAAGACCTTCTCCCGAGGTTACTATGAGCGACGGAGATATCCTTTAATACCTACTCCCAGGGTTGCTATGAGCTACGGACTATAATCCTCTAAGACCTTCTCCCGAGGTTGCTATGAGTGACGGAGATATCCTTTAATACCTACTCCCAGGGCTGCTATGAGCTACGGAGTATAATCCTCTAAGACCTTCTCCCGAGGTTACTATGAGCGACGGAGATATTCTTTAATACCTACTCCCTGGGCTGCTATGAGCTACGGAGTATAATCCTCTAAGACCTTCTCCCGAGGTTGCTATGAGTGACGGAGATATCCTTTAATACCTACTCCCAGGGTTGCTATGAGCTACGGAGTATAATCCTCTAAGACCTTCTCCCGAGGTTGCTATGAGCGACGGAGATATCCTTTAATACCTACTCCCAGGGTTGCTATGAGCTACGGAGTATAATCCTCTAAGACCTTCTCCCGAGGTTACTATGAGCGACTGAGATATCCTTTAATACCTACTCCCAGGGTTGCTATGAGCTACGGAGTATAATCCTCTAAGACCTTCTCCCGAGGTTGCTATGAGTGACGGAGATATCCATTAATACCTACTCCGCGGGGTGCTATGAGCTACGGAGTATAATCCTCTAAGACCTTCTCCCGAGGTTGCTATGAGTGACGGAGATATCCTTTAATACCTACTCCCAGGGTTGCTATGAGCTACGGAGTATAATCCTCTAAGACCTTCTCCCGAGGTTGCTATGAGTGACGGAGATATCCATTAATACCTACTCCGCGGGCTGCTATGAGCTACGGAGTATAATCCTCTAAGACCTTCTCCTGAGGTTGCTATGAGTGACGGAGATATCCTCTAATACCTACTCCCAGGGTTGCTATGAGCTACGGAGTATAATCCTCTAAGACCTTCTCCCGAGGTTGCTATGAGTGACGGAGATATCCTTTAATACCTACTCCCAGGGTTGCTATGAGCTATGGAGTATAATCCTCTAAGACCTTCTCCCGAGGTTGCTATGAGTGACGGAGATATCCATTAATACCTACTCCGCGGGCTGCTATGAGCTATGGAGTATAATCCTCTAAGACCTTCTCCCGAGGTTGCTATGAGTGACGGAGATATCCTTTAATACCTACTCCCAGGGTTGCTATGAGCTACGGAGTATAATCCTCTAAGACCTTCTCCCGAGGTTGCTATGAGTGACGGAGATATCCTTTAATACCTACTCCCAGGGTTGCTATGAGCTATGGAGTATAATCCTCTAAGACCTTCTCCCGAGGTTGCTATGAGTGACGGAGATATCCTTTAATACCTACTCCCAGGGTTGCTATGAGCTACGGAGTATAATCCTCTAAGACCTTCTCCCGAGGTTGCTATGAGTGACGGAGATATCCATTAATACCTACCCCGCGGGCTGCTATGAGCTATGGAGTATAATCCTCTAAGACCTTCTCCCGAGGTTGCTATGAGTGACGGAGATATCCATTAATACCTACTCCGCGGGCTGCTATGAGCTATGGAGTATAATCCTCTAAGACCTTCTCCCGAGGTTGCTATGAGTGACGGAGATATCCTTTAATACCTACTCCCAGGGTTGCTATGAGCTATGGAGTATAATCCTCTAAGACCTTCTCCCGAGGTTGCTATGAGTGACGGAGATATCCTTTAATACCTACTCCCAGGGTTGCTATGAGCTACGGAGTATAATCCTCTAAGACCTTCTCCCGAGGTTGCTATGAGTGACGGAGATATCCATTAATACCTACTCCGCGGGCTGCTATGAGCTACGGAGTATAATCCTCTAAGACCTTCTCCTGAGGTTGCTATGAGTGACGGAGATATCCTCTAATACCTACTCCCAGGGTTGCTATGAGCTACGGAGTATAATCCTCTAAGACCTTCTCCCGAGGTTGCTATGAGTGACGGAGATATCCTTTAATACCTACTCCCAGGGTTGCTATGAGCTACGGAGTTTAATCCTCTAAGACCTTCTCCCGAGGTTGCTATGAGTGACGTAGATATCCATTAATACCTACTCCGCGGGCTGCTATGAGCTACGGAGTATAATCCTCTAAGACCTTCTTCCGAGGTTGCTATGAGTGACGGAGATATCCTTTAATACCTACTCCCAGGGTTGCTATGAGCTACGGAGTATAATCCTCTAAGACCTTCTCCCGAGGTTGCTATGAGTGACGGAGATATCCATTAATACCTACTCCGCGGGCTGCTATGAGCTACGGAGTATAATCCTCTAAGACCTTCTACCGAGGTTGCTATGAGTGACGGAGATATCCTTTAATACCTACTCCCAGGGTTGCTATGAGCTATGGAGTATAATCCTCTAAGACCTTCTCCCGAGGTTGCTATGAGTGACGGAGATATCCTTTAATACCTACTCCCAGGGTTGCTATGAGCTACGGAGTATAATCCTCTAAGACCTTCTCCCGAGGTTGCTATGAGTGACGGAGATATCCATTAATTCCTACTCCGCGGGCTGCTATGAGCTACGGAGTATAATCCTCTAAGACCTTCTCCCGAGGTTGCTATGAGTGACGGAGATATCCTTTAATACCTACTCCCAGGGCTGCTATGAGCTACGGAGTATAATCCTCTAAGACCTTCTCCCGAGGTTGCTATGAGTGACGGAGATATCCTTTAATACCTACTCCCAGGGCTGCTATGAGCTACGGAGTATAATCCTCTAAGACCTTCTCCTGAGGTTGCTATGAGTGACGGAGATATCCTCTAATACCTACTCCCAGGGTTGCTATGAGCTACGGAGTATAATCCTCTAAGACCTTCTCCCGAGGTTGCTATGAGTGACGGAGATATCCTTTAATACCTACTCCCAGGGCTGCTATGAGCTATGGAGTATAATCCTCTAAGACCTTCTCCCGAGGTTGCTATGAGTGACGGAGATATCCTTTAATACCTACTCCCAGGGTTGCTATGAGCTACGGAGTATAATCCTCTAAGACCTTCTCCCGAGGTTGCTATGAGTGACGGAGATATCCATTAATACCTACTCCGCGGGTTGCTATGAGCTACGGAGTATAATCCTCTAAGACCTTCTCCCGAGGTTGCTATGAGTGACGGAGATATCCTTTAATACCTACTCCCAGGGCTGCTATGAGCTATGGAGTATAATCCTCTAAGACCTTCTCCCGAGGTTGCTATGAGTGACGGAGATATCCTTTAATACCTACTCCCAGGGCTGCTATGAGCTACGGAGTATAATCCTCTAAGACCTTCTCCTGAGGTTGCTATGAGTGACGGAGATATCCTCTAATACCTACTCCCAGGGTTGCTATGAGCTACGGAGTATAATCCTCTAAGACCTTCTCCCGAGGTTGCTATGAGTGACGGAGATATCCTTTAATACCTACTCCCAGGGTTGCTATGAGCTACGGAGTATAATCCTCTAAGACCTTCTCCCGAGGTTGCTATGAGTGACGGAGATATCCATTAATACCTACTCCGCGGGCTGCTATGAGCTACGGAGTATAATCCTCTAAGACCTTCTCCCGAGGTTGCTATGAGTGACGGAGATATCCTTTAATACCTACTCCCAGGGCTGCTATGAGCTATGGAGTATAATCCTCTAAGACCTTCTCCCGAGGTTGCTATGAGTGACGGAGATATCCTCTAATACCTACTCCCAGGGTTGCTATGAGCTACGGAGTATAATCCTCTAAGACCTTCTCCTGAGGTTGCTATGAGTGACGGAGATATCCTCTAATACCTACTCCCAGGGTTGCTATGAGCTACGGAGTATAATCCTCTAAGACCTTCTCCCGAGGTTGCTATGAGCGACGGAGATATCCTTTAATACCTACTCCCAGGGTTGCTATGAGCTACGGAGTATAATCCTCTAAGACCTTCTCCCGAGGTTGCTATGAGTGACGGAGATATCCATTAATACCTACTCCGCGGGCTGCTATGAGCTACGGAGTATAATCCTCTAAGACCTTCTCCCGAGGTTACTATGAGCGACGGAGATATCCTTTAATACCTACTCCCAGGGTTGCTATGAGCTACGGAGTATAATCCTCTAAGACCTTCTCCCGAGGTTACTATGAGCGACGGAGATATCCTTTAATACCTACTCCCAGGGTTGCTATGAGCTACGGACTATAATCCTCTAAGACCTTCTACCGAGGTTGCTATGAGTGACGGAGATATCCTTTAATACCTACTCCCAGGGCTGCTATGAGCTACGGAGTATAATCCTCTAAGACCTTCTCCCGAGGTTACTATGAGCGACGGAGATATTCTTTAATACCTACTCCCTGGGCTGCTATGAGCTACGGAGTATAATCCTCTAAGACCTTCTCCCGAGGTTGCTATGAGTGACGGAGATATCCTTTAATACCTACTCCCAGGGTTGCTATGAGCTACGGAGTATAATCCTCTAAGACCTTCTCCCGAGGTTGCTATGAGCGACGGAGATATCCTTTAATACCTACTCCCAGGGTTGCTATGAGCTACGGAGTATAATCCTCTAAGACCTTCTCCTGAGGTTGCTATGAGTGACGGAGATATCCTCTAATACCTACTACCAGGGTTGCTATGAGCTACGGAGTATAATCCTCTAAGACCTTCTCCCGAGGTTGCTATGAGTGACGGAGATATCCATTAATACCTACTCCGCGGGCTGCTATGAGCTACGGAGTATAATCCTCTAAGACCTTCTCCTGAGGTTGCTATGAGTGACGGAGATATCCTCTAATACCTACTACCAGGGTTGCTATGAGCTACGGAGTATAATCCTCTAAGACCTTCTCCCGAGGTTGCTATGAGTGACGGAGATATCCTTTAATACCTACTCCCAGGGTTGCTATGAGCTATGGAGTATAATCCTCTAAGACCTTCTCCCGAGGTTGCTATGAGTGACGGAGATATCCATTAATACCTACTCCGCGGGATGCTATGAGCTATGGAGTATAATCCTCTAAGACCTTCTCCCGAGGTTGCTATGAGTGACGGAGATATCCATTAATACCTACTCCGCGGGCTGCTATGAGCTATGGAGTATAATCCTCTAAGACCTTGTCCCGAGGTTGCTATGAGTGACGGAGATATCCTTTAATACCTACTCCCAGGGTTGCTATGAGCTATGGAGTATAATCCTCTAAGACCTTCTCCCGAGGTTGCTATGAGTGACGGAGATATCCTTTAATACCTACTCCCAGGGTTGCTATGAGCTACGGAGTATATTCCTCTAAGACCTTCTCCCGAGGTTGCTATGAGTGACGGAGATATCCATTAATACCTACTCCGCGGGCTGCTATGAGCTACGGAGTATAATCCTCTAAGACCTTCTCCTGAGGTTGCTATGAGTGACGGAGATATCCTCTAATACCTACTCCCAGGGTTGCTATGAGCTACGGAGTATAATCCTCTAAGACCTTCTCCCGAGGTTGCTATGAGTGACGGAGATATCCTTTAATACCTACTCCCAGGGTTGCTATGAGCTACGGAGTTTAATCCTCTAAGACCTTCTCCCGAGGTTGCTATGAGTGACGGAGATATCCATTAATACCTACTCCGCGGGCTGCTATGAGCTACGGAGTATAATCCTCTAAGACCTTCTTCCGAGGTTGCTATGAGTGACGGAGATATCCTTTAATACCTACTCCCAGGGTTGCTATGAGCTACGGAGTATAATCCTCTAAGACCTTCTCCCGAGGTTGCTATGAGTGACGGAGATATCCATTAATACCTACTCCGCGGGCTGCTATGAGCTACGGAGTATAATCCTCTAAGACCTTCTACCGAGGTTGCTATGAGTGACGGAGATATCCTTTAATGCCTACTCCCAGGGTTGCTATGAGCTATGGAGTATAATCCTCTAAGACCTTCTCCCGAGGTTGCTATGAGTGACGGAGATATCCTTTAATACCTACTCCCAGGGTTGCTATGAGCTACGGAGTATAATCCTCTAAGACCTTCTCCCGAGGTTGCTATGAGTGACGGAGATATCCATTAATTCCTACTCCGCGGGCTGCTATGAGCTACGGAGTATAATCCTCTAAGACCTTCTCCCGAGGTTGCTATGAGTGACGGAGATATCCTTTAATACCTACTCCCAGGGCTGCTATGAGCTACGGAGTATAATCCTCTAAGACCTTCTCCCGAGGTTGCTATGAGTGACGGAGATATCCTTTAATACCTACTCCCAGGGCTGCTATGAGCTACGGAGTATAATCCTCTAAGACCTTCTCCTGAGGTTGCTATGAGTGACGGAGATATCCTCTAATACCTACTCCCAGGGTTGCTATGAGCTACGGAGTATAATCCTCTAAGACCTTCTCCCGAGGTTGCTATGAGTGACGGAGATATCCTTTAATACCTACTCCCAGGGCTGCTATGAGCTATGGAGTATAATCCTCTAAGACCTTCTCCTGAGGTTGCTATGAGTGACGGAGATATCCTTTAATACCTACTCCCAGGGTTGCTATGAGCTACGGAGTATAATCCTCTAAGACCTTCTCCTGAGGTTGCTATGAGTGACGGAGATATCCTCTAATACCTACTCCCAGGGTTGCTATGAGCTACGGAGTATAATCCTCTAAGACCTTCTCCCGAGGTTGCTATGAGTGACGGAGATATCCTTTAATACCTACTCCCAGGGCTGCTATGAGCTATGGAGTATAATCCTCTAAGACCTTCTCCCGAGGTTGCTATGAGTGACGGAGATATCCTTTAATACCTACTCCCAGGGTTGCTATGAGCTACGGAGTATAATCCTCTAAGACCTTCTCCTGAGGTTGCTATGAGTGACGGAGATATCCCCTAATACCTACTCCCAGGGTTGCTATGAGCTACGGAGTAAAATCCTCTAAGACCTTCTCCCGAGGTTGCTATGAGTTACGGACATATCCTTTAATACCTACTCCCAGGGCTGCTATGAGCTATGGAGTATAATCCTCTAAGACCTTCTCCCGAGGTTGCTATGAGTGACGGAGATATCCTTTAATACCTACTCCCAGGGCTGCTATGAGCTACGGAGTATAATCCTCTAAGACCTTCTCCTGAGGTTGCTATGAGTGACGGAGATATCCTCTAATACCTACTCCCAGGGTTGCTATGAGCTACGGAGTATAATCCTCTAAGACCTTCTCCCGAGGTTGCTATGAGTGACGGAGATATCCATTAATACCTACTCCGCGGGCTGCTATGAGCTACGGAGTATAATCCTCTAAGACCTTCTCCCGAGGTTGCTATGAGTGACGGAGATGTCCTTTAATACCTACTCCCAGGGTTGCTATGAGCTACGGAGTATAATCGTCTAAGACCTTCTCCCGAGGTTGCTATGAGTGACGGAGATATCCTTTAATACCTACTCCCAGGGTTGCTATGAGCTACGGAGTATAATCCTCTAAGACCTTCTCCCGAGGTTGCTATGAGTGACGGAGATATATTTTAATACCTACTCCCAGGGTTGCTATGAGCTACGGAGTATAATCCTCTAAGACCTTCTCCCGAGGTTGCTATGAGTGACGGAGATATCCTTTAATACCTACTCCCAGGGCTGCTATGAGCTATGGAGTATAATCCTCTAAGACCTTCTCCCGAGGTTGCTATGAGTGACGGAGATATCCTTTAATACCTACTCCCAGGGCTGCTATGAGCTACGGAGTATAATCCTCTAAGACCTTCTCCTGAGGTTGCTATGAGTGACGGAGATATCCTCTAATACCTACTCCCAGGGCTGCTATGAGCTACGGAGTATAATCCTCTAAGACCTTCTCCTGAGGTTGCTATGAGTGACGGAGATATCCTTTAATACCTACTCCCAGGGTTGCTATGAGCTACGGAGTATAATCCTCTAAGACCTTCTCCCGAGGTTGCTATGAGTGACGGAGATATCCTTTAATACCTACTCCCAGGGCTGCTATGAGCTACGGAGTATAATCCTCTAAGACCTTCTCCCGAGGTTGCTATGAGTGACCGAGATATCCTTTAATACCTACTCCCAGGGTTGCTATGAGCTACGGAGTATAATCCTCTAAGACCTTCTCCCGAGGTTGCTATGAGTGACGGAGATATCCTTTAATACCTACTCCCAGGGTTGCTATGAGCTATGGAGTATAATCCTCTAAGACCTTCTCCCGAGGTTGCTATGAGTGACGAAGATATCCTTTAATACCTACTCCCAGGGTTGCTATGAGCTACGGAGTATAATCCTCTAAGACCTTCTCCTGAGGTTGCTATGAGTGACGGAGATATCCTCTAATACCTACTCCCAGGGCTGCTATGAGCTACGGAGTATAATCCTCTAAGACCTTCTCCTGAGGTTGCTATGAGTGACGGAGATATCCTCTAATACCTACTCCCAGGGTTGCTATGAGCTACGGAGTATAATCCTCTAAGACCTTCTCCTGAGGTTGCTATGAGTGACGGAGATATCCTCTAATACCTACTCCCAGGGCTGCTATAAGCTACGGAGTATAATCCTCTAAGACCTTCTCCCGAGGTTGCTATGAGTGACGGAGATATCCTTTAATACCTACTCCCAGGGTTGCTATGAGCTACGGAGTATAATCCTCTAAGACCTTCTCCCGAGGTTGCTATGAGTGACGGAGATATCCATTAATACCTACTCCGCGGGCTGCTATGAGCTACGGAGTATAATCCTCTAAGACCTTCTCCCGAGGTTGCTATGAGTGACGGAGATATCCTTTAATACCTACTCCCAGGGCTGCTATGAGCTATGGAGTATAATCCTCTAAGACCTTCTCCCGAGGTGGCTATGAGTGACGGAGATATCCTTTAATACCTACTCCCAGGGCTGCTATGAGCTACGGAGTATAATCCTCTAAGACCTTCTCCTGAGGTTGCTATGAGTGACGGAGATATCCTCTAATACCTACTCCCAGGGTTGCTATGAGCTACGGAGTATAATCCTCTAAGACCTTCTCCTGAGGTTGCTATGAGTGACGGAGATATCCTCTAATACCTACTCCCAGGGCTGCTATGAGCTACGGAGTATAATCCTCTAAGACCTTCTCCCGAGGTTGATATGAGTGGCGGAGATATCCTTTAATACCTACTCCCAGGGCTGCTATGAGCTATGGAGTATAATCCTCTAAGACCTTCTCCCGAGGTTGCTATGAGTGACGGAGATATCCTTTAATACCTACTCCCAGGGCTGCTATGAGCTACGGAGTATAATCCTCTATGACCTTCTCCTGAGGTTGCTATGAGTGACGGAGATATCCTCTAATACCTACTCCCAGGGTTGCTATGAGCTACGGAGTAAAATCCTCTAAGACCTTCTCCCGAGGTTGCTATGAGTGACGGAGATATCCTTTAATACCTACTCCCAGGGCTGCTATGAGCTATGGAGTATAATCCTCTAAGACCTTCTCCCGAGGTTGCTATGAGTGACGGAGATATCCTTTAATACCTACTCCCAGGGCTGCTATGAGCTACGGAGTATAATCCTCTAAGACCTTCTCCTGAGGTTGCTATGAGTGACGGAGATATCCATTAATACCTACTCCCAGGGTTGCTATGAGCTACGGAGTATAATCCTCTAAGACCTTCTCCCGAGGTTGCTATGAGTGACGGAGATGTCCTTTAATACCTACTCCCAGGGTTGCTATGAGCTACGGAGTATAATCCTCTAAGACCTTCTCCCGAGGTTGCTATGAGTGACGCAGATATCCTTTAATACCTACTCCCAGGGTTGCTATGAGCTACGGAGTATAATCCTCTAAGACCTTCTCCCGAGGTTGCTATGAGTGACGGAGATATCCTTTAATACCTACTCCCAGGGTTGCTATGAGCTACGGAGTATAATCCTCTAAGACCTTCTCCCGAGGTTGCTATGAGTGACGGAGATATCCTTTAATACCTACTCCCAGGGCTGCTATGAGCTATGGAGTATAATCCTCTAAGACCTTCTCCCGAGGTAGCTATGAGTGACGGAGATATCCTTTAATACCTACTCCCAGGGCTGCTATGAGCTACGGAGTATAATCCTCTAAGACCTTCTCCTGAGGTTGCTATGAGTGACGGAGATATCCTCTAATACCTACCCCCAGGGCTGCTATGAGCTACGGAGTATAATCCTCTAAGACCTTCTCCTGAGGTTGCTATGAGTGACGGAGATATCCTTTAATACCTACTCCCAGGGTTGCTATGAGCTACGGAGTATAATCCTCTAAGACCTTCTCCCGAGGTTGCTATGAGTGACGGAGATATCCTTTAATACCTACTCCCAGGGCTGCTATGAGCTACGGAGTATAATCCTCTAAGACCTTCTCCCGAGGTTGCTATGAGTGACGGAGATATCCTTTAATACCTACTCCCAGGGTTGCTATGAGCTACGGAGTATAATCCTCTAAGACCTTCTCCCGAGGTTGCTATGAGTGACGGAGATATCCTTTAATACCTACTCCCAGGGTTGCTATGAGCTATGGAGTATAATCCTCTAAGACCTTCTCCCGAGGTTGCTATGAGTGACGAAGATATCCTTTAATACCTACTCCCAGGGTTGCTATGAGCTACGGAGTATAATCCTCTAAGACCTTCTCCTGAGGTTGCTATGAGTGACGGAGATATCCTCTAATACCTACTCCCAGGGCTGCTATGAGCTACGGAGTATAATCCTATAAGACCTTCTCCTGAGGTTGCTATGAGTGACGGAGATATCCTCTAATACCTACTCCCAGGGTTGCTATGAGCTACGGAGTATAATCCTCTAAGACCTTCTCCTGAGGTTGCTATGAGTGACGGAGATATCCTCTAATACCTACTCCCAGGGCTGCTATGAGCTACGGAGTATAATCCTCTAAGACCTTCTCCCGAGGTTGCTATGAGTGACGGAGATATCCTTTAATACCTACTCCCAGGGTTGCTATGAGCTACGGAGTATAATCCTCTAAGACCTTCTCCCGAGGTTGCTATGAGTGACGGAGATATCCTTTAATACCTACTCCCAGGGTTGCTATGAGCTACGGAGTATAATCCTCTAAGACCTTCTCCCGAGGTTGCTATGAGTGACGGAGATATCCTTTAATACCTACTCCCAGGGTTGCTATGAGCTATGGAGTATAATCCTCTAAGACCTTCTCCCGAGGTTGCTATGAGTGACGGAGATATCCTTTAATACCTACTCCCAGGGTTGCTATGAGCTACGGAGTATAATCCTCTAAGACCTTCTCCTGAGGTTGCAATGAGTGACGGAGATATCCTCTAATACCTACTCCCAGGGTTGCTATGAGCTACGGAGTATAATCCTCTAAGACCTTCTCCCGAGGTTCCTATGAGTGACGGAGATATCCTTTAATACCTACTCCCAGGGCTGCTATGAGCTATGGAGTATAATCCTCTAAGACCTTCTCCCGAGGTTGCTATGAGTGACGGAGATATCCTTTAATACCTACTCCCAGGGTTGCTATGAGCTACGGAGTATAATCCTCTAAGACCTTCTCCCGAGGTTGCTATGAGTGACGGAGATATCCTTTAATACCTACTCACAGGGTTGCTATGAGCTATGGAGTATAATCCTCTAAGACCTTCTCCCGAGGTTGCTATGAGTGACGGAGATATCCTTTAATACCTACTCCCAGGGTTGCTATGAGCTACGGAGTATAATCCTCTAAGACCTTCTCCTGAGGTTGCTATGAGTGACGGAGATATCCTTTAATACCTACTCCCAGGGTTGCTATGAGCTAGGGAGTATAATCCTCTAAGACCTTCTCCCGAGGTTGCTATGAGTGACGGAGATATCCTTTAATACCTACTCCCAGGGTTGCTATGAGCTATGGAGTATAATCCTCTAAGACCTTCTCCCGAGGTTGCTATGAGTGACGGAGATATCCTTTAATACCTACTCCCAGGGTTGCTATGAGCTACGGAGTATAATCCTCTAAGACCTTCTCCCGAGGTTGCTATGAGTGACGGAGATATCCTTTAATACCTACTCCCAGGGTTGCTATGAGCTATGGAGTATAATCCTCTAAGACCTTCTCCCGAGGTTGCTATGAGTGACGGAGATATCCTTTAATACCTACTCCCAGGGTTGCTATGAGCTACGGAGTATAATCCTCTAAGACCTTCTCCTGAGGTTGCTATGAGTGACCGAGATATCCTCTAATACCTACTCCCAGGGCTGCTATGAGCTACGGAGTATAATCCTCTAAGACCTTCTCCTGAGGTAGCTATGAGTGACGGAGATATCCTTTAATACCTACTCCCAGGGTTGCTATGAGCTATGGAGTATAATCCTCTAAGACCTTCTCCCGTGGTTGCTATGAGTTACGGAGATATCCTTTAATACCTACTCCCAGGGTTGCTATGAGCTACGGAGTATAATCCTCTAAGACCTTCTCCTGAGGTTGCTATGAGTGACGGAGATATCCTCTAATACCTACTCCCAGGGCTGCTATGAGCTACGGAGTATAATCCTCTAAGACCTTCTCCTGAGGTTGCTATGAGTGACGGAGATATCCTTTAATACCTACTCCCAGGGTTGCTATGAGCTACGGAGTATAATCCTCTAAGACCTTCTCCCGAGGTTGCTATGAGTGACGGAGATATCCTTTAATACCTACTCCCAGGGCTGCTATGAGCTACGGAGTATAATCCTCTAAGACCTTCTCCCGAGGTTGCTATGAGTGACGGAGATATCCTTTAATACCTACTCCCAGGGTTGCTATGAGCTACGGAGTATAATCCTCTAAGACCTTCTCCCGAGGTTGCTATGAGTGACGGAGATATCCTTTAATACCTACTCCCAGGGTTGCTATGAGCTACGGAGTATAATCCTCTAAGACCTTCTCCCGAGGTTGCTATGAGTGACGGAGATATCCTTTAATACCTACTCCCAGGGTTGCTATGAGCTATGGAGTATAATCCTCTAAGACCTTCTCCCGAGGTTGCTATGAGTGACGGAGATATCCTTTAATACCTACTCCCAGGGTTGCTATGAGCTACGGAGTATAATCCTCTAAGACCTTCTCCTGAGGTTGCTATGAGTGACGGAGATATCCTCTAATACCTACTCCCAGGGTTGCTATGAGCTACGGAGTATAATCCTCTAAGACCTTCTCCCGAGGTTGCTATGAGTGACGGAGATATCCTCTAATACCTACTCCCAGGGTTGCAATGAGCTATGGAGTATAATCCTCTAAGACCTTCTCCCGAGGTTGCTATGAGTGACGGAGATATCCTTTAATACCTACTCCCAGGGCTGCTATGAGCTACGGAGTATAATCCTCTAAGACCTTCTCCCGAGGTTGCTATGAGTGACGGAGATATCCTTTAATACCTACTTCCAGGGTTGCTATGAGCTATGGAGTATAATCCTCTAAGACCTTCTCCCGAGGTTGCTATGAGTGACGGAGATATCCTTTAATACCTACTCCCAGGGTTGCTATGAGCTACGGAGTATAATCCTCTAAGACCTTCTCCTGAGGTTGCTATGAGTGACGGAGATATCCTCTAATACCTACTCCCAGGGTTGCTATGAGCTACGGAGTATAATCCTCTAAGACCTTCTCCCGAGGTTGCTATGAGTGACGGAGATATCCTTTAATACCTACTCCCAGGGTTGCTATGAGCTATGGAGTATAATCCTCTAAGACCTTCTCCCGAGGTTGCTATGAGTGACGGAGATATCCTTTAATACCTACTCCCAGGGTTGCTATGAGCTACGGAGTATAATCCTCTAAGACCTTCTCCCGAGGTTGCTATGAGTGACGGAGATATCCATTAATACCTACTCCGCGGGCTGCTATGAGCTACGGAGTATAATCCTCTAAGACCTTCTCCCGAGGTTGCTATGAGTGACGGAGATATCCTTTAATACCTACTCCCAGGGCTGCTATGAGCTACGGAGTATAATCCTCTAAGACCTTCTCCTGAGGTTGCTATGAGTGACGGAGATATCCTCTAATACCTACTCCCAGGGTTGCTATGAGCTACGGAGTATAATCCTCTAAGACCTTCTCCCGAGGTTGCTATGAGTGACGGAGATATCCTTTAATACCTACTCCCAGGGTTGCTATGAGCTACGGAGTATAATCCTCTAAGACCTTCTCCCGAGGTTGCTATGAGTGACGGAGATATCCATTAATACCTACTCCGCGGGCTGCTATGAGCTACGGAGTATAATCCTCTAAGACCTTCTCCCGAGGTTGCTATGAGTGACGGAGATATCCTTTAATACCTACTCCCAGGGCTGCTATGAGCTATGGAGTATAATCCTCTAAGACCTTCTCCCGAGGTTGCTATGAGTGACGGAGATATCCTCTAATACCTACTCCCAGGGTTGCTATGAGCTACGGAGTATAATCCTCTAAGACCTTCTCCTGAGGTTGCTATGAGTGACGGAGATATCCTCTAATACCTACTCCCAGGGTTGCTATGAGCTACGGAGTATAATCCTCTAAGACCTTCTCCCGAGGTTGCTATGAGTGACGGAGATATCCTTTAATACCTACTCCCAGGGCTGCTATGAGCTATGGAGTATAATCCTCTAAGACCTTCTCCCGAGGTTGCTATGAGTGACGGAGATATCCTTTAATACCTACTCCCAGGGCTGCTATGAGCTACGGAGTATAATCCTCTAAGACCTTCTCCCGAGGTTGCTATGAGTGACGGAGATATCCTCTAATACCTACTCCCAGGGTTGCTATGAGCTACGGAGTATAATCCTCTAAGACCTTCTCCCGAGGTTGCTATGAGTGACGGAGATATCCTTTAATACCTACTCCCAGGGCTGCTATGAGCTATGGAGTATAATCCTCTAAGACCTTCTCCCGAGGTTGCTATGAGTGACGGAGATATCCTTTAATACCTACTCCCAGGGCTGCTATGAGCTACGGAGTATAATCCTCTAAGACCTTCTCCTGAGGTTGCTATGAGTGACGGAGATATCCTCTAATACCTACTCCCAGGGTTGCTATGAGCTACGGAGTAGAATCCTCTAAGACCTTCTCCCGAGGTTGCTATGAGTGACGGAGATATCCTTTAATACCTACTCCCAGGGTTGCTATGAGCTACGGAGTATAATCCTCTAAGACCTTCTCCCGAGGTTGCTATGAGTGACGGAGATATCCATTAATACCTACTCCGCGGGCTGCTATGAGCTACGGAGTATAATCCTCTAAGACCTTCTCCCGAGGTTGCTATGAGTGACGGAGATGTCCTTTAATACCTACTCCCAGGGTTGCTATGAGCTACGGAGTATAATCCTCTAAGACCTTCTCCCGAGGTTGCTATGAGTGACGGAGATATCCCTTAATACCTACTCCCAGGGTTGCTATGAGCTACGGAGTATAATCCTCTAAGACCTTCTCCCGAGGTTGCTATGAGTGACGGAGATATCCTTTAATACCTACTCCCAGGGTTGCTATGAGCTACGGAGTATAATCCTCTAAGACCTTCTCCCGAGGTTGCTATGAGTGACGGAGATATCCTTTAATACCTACTCCCAGGGCTGCTATGAGCTATGGAGTATAATCCTCTAAGACCTTCTCCCGAGGTTGCTATGAGTGACGGAGATATCCTTTAATACCTACTCCCAGGGCTGCTATGAGCTACGGAGTATAATCCTCTAAGACCTTCTCCTGAGGTTGCTATGAGTGACGGAGATATCCTCTAATACCTACTCCCAGGGCTGCTATGAGCTACGGAGTATAATCCTCTAAGACCTTCTCCTGAGGTTGCTATGAGTGACGGAGATATCCTTTAATACCTACTCCCAGGGTTGCTATGAGCTACGGAGTATAATCCTGTAAGACCTTCTCCCGAGGTTGCTATGAGTGACGGAGATATCCTTTAATACCTACTCCCAGGGCTGCTATGAGCTACGGAGTATAATCCTCTAAGACCTTCTCCCGAGGTTGCTATGAGTGACGGAGATATCCTTTAATACCTACTCCCAGGGTTGCTATGAGCTACGGAGTATAATCCTCTAAGACCTTCTCCTGAGGTTGCTATGAGTGACGGAGATATCCTTTAATACCTACTCCCAGGGTTGCTATGAGCTACGGAGTATAATCCTCTAAGACCTTCTCCTGAGGTTGCTATGAGTGACGGAGATATCCTCTAATACCTACTCCCAGGGTTGCTATGAGCTATGGTGTATAATCCTCTAAGACCTTCTCCTGAGGTTGCTATGAGTGACGGAGATATCCTCTAATACCTACTCCCAGGGTTGCTATGAGCTATGGTGTATAATCCTCTAAGACCTTCTCCTGAGGTTGCTATGAGTGACGGAGATATCCTCTAATACCTACTCCCAGGGTTGCTATGAGCTACGGAGTATAATCCTCTAAGACCTTCTCCCGAGGTTGCTATGAGTGACGGAGATATCCTTTAATACCTACTCCCAGGGTTGCTATGAGATACGGAGTATAATCCTCTAAGACCTTCTCCAGAGGTTGCTATGAGTGACGGAGATATCCTTTAATACCTACTCCCAGGGTTGCTATGAGCTACGGAGTATAATCCTCTAAGACCTTCTCCAGAGGTTGCTATGAGTGACGGAGATATCCTCTAATACCTACTCCCAGGGTTGCTATGAGATACGGAGTATAATCCTCTAAGACCTTCTCCCGAGGTTGCTATGAGTGACGGAGATATCCTTTAATACCTACTCCCAGGGTTGCTATGAGCTACGGAGTATAATCCTCTAAGACCTTCTCCCGAGGTTGCTATGAGTGACGGAGATATCCATTAATACCTACTCCCAGGGTTGCTATGAGCTACGGAGTATAATCCTCTAAGACCTTCTCCCGAGGTTGCTATGAGTGACGGAGATATCCTTTAATACCTACTCCCAGGGCTGCTATGAGCTATGGAGTATAATCCTCTAAGACCTTCTCCCGAGGTTGCTATGAGTGACGGAGATATCCTTTAATACCTACTCCCAGGGCTGCTATGAGCTACGGAGTATAATCCTCTAAGACCTTCTCCTGAGGTTGCTATGAGTGACGGAGATATCCTCTAATACCTACTCCCAGGGCTGCTATGAGCTACGGAGTATAATCCTCTAAGACCTTCTCCTGAGGTTGCTATGAGTGACGGAGATATCCTCTAATACCTACTCCCAGGGCTGCTATGAGCTACGGAGTATAATCCTCTAAGACCTTCTCCTGAGGTTGCTATGAGTGACGGAGATATCCTTTAATACCTACTCCCAGGGTTGCTATGAGCTACGGAGTATAATCCTCTAAGACCTTCTCCCGAGGTTGCTATGAGTGACGGAGATATCCTTTAATACCTACTCCCAGGGTTGCTATGAGCTACGGAGTATAATCCTCTAAGACCTTCTCCCGAGGTTGCTATGAGTGACGGAGATATCCTTTAATACCTACTCCCAGGGTTGCTATGAGCTACGGAGTATAATCCTCTAAGACCTTCTCCCGTGGTTGCTATGAGTGACGAAGATATCCTTTAATACCTACTCCCAGGGTTGCTATGAGCTACGGAGTATAATCCTCTAAGACCTTCTCCTGAGGTTGCTATGAGTGACGGAGATATCCTCTAATACCTACTCCCAGGGCTGCTATGAGCTACGGAGTATAATCCTCTAAGACCTTCTCCTGAGGTTGCTATGAGTGACGGAGATATCCTCTAATACCTACTCCCAGGGCTGCTATGAGCTACGGAGTATAATCCTCTAAGACCTTCTCCCGAGGTTGCTATGAGTGACGGAGATATCCTTTAATACCTACTCCCAGGGTTGCTATGAGCTACGGAGTATAATCCTCTAAGACCTTCTCCCGAGGTTGCTATGAGTGACGGAGATATCCTTTAATACCTACTCCCAGGGTTGCTATGAGCTACGGAGTATAATACTCTAAGACCTTCTCCCGAGGTTGCTATGAGTGACGGAGATATCCTTTAATACCTACTTCCAGGGTTGCTATGAGCTATGGAGTATAATCCTCTAAGACCTTCTCCCGAGGTTGCTATGAGTGACGGGGATATCCTTTAATACCTACTCCCAGGGTTGATATGAGCTACGGAGTATAATCCTCTAAGACCTTCTCCCGAGGTTGCTATGAGTGACGGAGATATCCTCTAATACGTACTCCCAGGGCTGCTATGAGCTACGGAGTATAATCCTCTAAGACCTTCTCCTGAGGTTGCTATGAGTGACGGAGATATCCTTTAATACCTACTCCCAGGGTTGCTATGAGCTACGGAGTATAATCCTCTAAGACCTTCTCCCGAGGTTGCTATGAGTGACGGAGATATCCTTTAATACCTACTCCCAGGGCTGCTATGAGCTACGGAGTATAATACTCTAAGACCTTCTCCCGAGGTTGCTATGATTGACGGAGATATCCTTTAATACCTACTCCCAGGGTTGCTATGAGCTACGGAGTATAATCCTCTAAGACCTTCTCCCGAGGTTGCTATGAGTGACGGAGATATCCTTTAATACCTACTCCCAGGGTTGCTATGAGCTACGGAGTATAATCCTCTAAGACCTTCTCCCGAGGTTGCTATGAGTGACGGAGATATCCTTTAATACCTACTCCCAGGGTTGCTATGAGCTATGGAGTATAATCCTCTAAGACCTTCTCCCGAGGTTGCTATGAGTGACGGAGATATCCTTTAATACCTACTCCCAGGGTTGCTATGAGCTACGGAGTATAATCCTCTAAGACCTTCTCCTGAGGTTGCTATGAGTGACGGAGATATCCTTTAATACCTACTCCCAGGGTTGCTATGAGCTACGGAGTATAATCCTCTAAGACCTTCTCCCGAGGTTGCTATGAGTGACGGAGATATCCTTTAATACCTACTCCCAGGGTTGCTATGAGCTATGGAGTATAATCCTCTAAGACCTTCTCCCGAGGTTGCTATGAGTGACGGAGATATCCTTTAATACCTACTCCCAGGGTTGCTATGAGCTACGGAGTATAATCCTCTAAGACCTTCTCCCGAGGTTGCTATGAGTGACGGAGATATCCTTTAATACCTATTCCCAGGGTTGCTATGAGCTATGGAGTATAATCCTCTAAGACCTTCTCCCGAGGTTGCTATGAGTGACGGAGATATCCTTTAATACCTACTCCCAGGGTTGCTATGAGCTACGGAGTATAATCCTCTAAGACCTTCTCCCGAGGTTACTATGAGCGACGGAGATATCCTTTAATACCTACTCCCAGGGTTGCTATGAGCTACGGAGTATAATCCTGTAAGACCTTCTCCCGAGGTTACTATGAGCGACGGAGATATCCTTTAATACCTACTCCCAGGGCTGCTATGAGATACGGAGTATAATCCTCTAAGACCTTCTCCCGAGGTTACTATGAGTGACGGAGATATCCTTTAATACCTACTCCCAGGGCTGCTATGAGATACGGAGTATAATCCTCTAAGACCTTCTCCCGAGGTTACTATGAGCGACGGAGATATCCTTTAATACCTACTCCCAGGGTTGCTATGAGATACGGAGTATAATCCTCTAAAACCTTCTCCCGAGGTTACTATGAGTGACGGAGATATCCTTTAATACCTACTCCCAGGGTTGCTATGAGATACGGAGTATAATCCTCTAAGACCTTCTCCCGAGGTTACTATGAGTGACGGAGATATCCTTTAATACCTACTCCCAGGGTTGCTATGAGATACGGAGTATAATCCTCTAAGACCTTCTCCCGAGGTTACTATGAGTGACGGAGATATCCTTTAATACCTACTCCCAGGGTTGCTATGAGATACGGAGTATAATCCTCTAAGACCTTCTCCCGAGGTTACTATGAGTGACGGAGATATCCTTTAATACCTACTCCCAGGGTTGCTATGAGATACGGAGTATAATCCTCTAAGACCTTCTCCCGAGGTTACTATGAGTGACGGAGATATCCTTTAATACCTACTCCCAGGGCTGCTATGAGATACGGAGTATAATCCTCTAAGACCTTCTCCCGAGGTTACTATGAGTGACGGAGATATCCTTTAATACCTACTCCCAGGGCTGCTATGAGATACGGAGTATAATCCTCTAAGACCTTCTCCCGAGGTTACTATGAGTGACGGAGATATCCTTTAATACCTACTCCCAGGGTTGCTATGAGCTACGGAGTATAATCCTGTAAGACCTTCTCCCGAGGTTACTATGAGTGACGGAGATATCCTTTAATACCTACTCCCAGGGTTGCTATGAGATACGGAGTATAATCCTCTAAGACCTTCTCCCGAGGTTACTATGAGCGACGGAGATATCCTTTAATACCTACTCCCAGGGCTGCTATGAGCTACGGAGTATAATTCTCTAAGACCTTCTCCCGAGGTTACTATGAGTGACGGAGATATCCTTTAATACCTACTCCCAGGGCTGCTATGAGATACGGAGTATAATCCTCTAAGACCTTCTCCCGAGGTTACTATGAGCGACGGAGATATCCTTTAATACCTACTCCCAGGGTTGCTATGAGATACGGAGTATAATCCTGTAAGACCTTCTCCCGAGGTTACTATGAGTGACGGAGATATCCTTTAATACCTACTCCCAGGGCTGCTATGAGATACGGAGTATAATTATGTAAGACCTTCTCCCGAGGTTACTATGAGCGAGGGAGATATCCTTTAATACCTACTCCCAGGGTTGCTATGAGCTACGGAGTATAATCCTGTAAGACCTTCTCCCGAGGTTACTATGAGCGACGGAGATATCCTTTAATACCTACTCCCAGGGCTGCTATGAGCTACGGAGTATAATCCTCTAAGACCTTCTCCCGAGGTTACTATGAGCGACGGAGATATCCTTTAATACCTACTCCCAGGGCTGCTATGAGATACGGAGTATAATCCTCTAAGACCTTCTCCCGAGGTTACTATGAGCGACGGAGATATCCTTTAATACCTACTCCCAGGGTTGCTATGAGATACGGAGTATAATCCTCTAAGACCTTCTCCTGAGGTTGCTATGAGTGACGGAGATATCCTCTAATACCTACTCCCAGGGCTGCTATGAGCTACGGAGTATAATCCTCTAAGACCTTCTCCTGAGGTTGCTATGAGTGACGGAGATATCCTTTAATACCTACTCCCAGGGTTGCTATGAGCTACGGAGTATAATCCTCTAAGACCTTCTCCCGAGGTTGCTATGAGTGACGGAGATATCCTTTAATACCTACTCCCAGGGCTGCTATGAGCTACGGAGTATAATCCTCTAAGACCTTCTCCCGAGGTTGCTATGATTGACGGAGATATCCTTTAATACCTACTCCCAGGGTTGCTATGAGCTACGGAGTATAATCCTCTAAGACCTTCTCCCGAGGTTGCTATGAGTGACGGAGATATCCTTTAATACCTACTCCCAGGGTTGCTATGAGCTACGGAGTATAATCCTCTAAGACCTTCTCCCGAGGTTGCTATGAGTGACGGAGATATCCTTTAATACCTACTCCCAGGGCTGCTATGAGCTACGGAGTATAGTCCTCTAAGACCTTCTCCCGAGGTTGCTATGAGTGACGGAGATATCCTTTAATACCTACTCCCAGGGTTGCTATGAGCTACGGAGTATAATCCTCTAAGACCTTCTCCTGAGGTTGCTATGAGTGACGGAGATATCCTTTAATACCTACTCCCAGGGTTGCTATGAGCTACGGAGTATAATCCTCTAAGACCTTCTCCCGAGGTTGCTATGAGTGACGGAGATATCCTTTAATACCTACTCCCAGGGTTGCTATGAGCTATGGAGTATAATCCTCTAAGACCTTCTCCCGAGGTTGCTATGAGTGACGGAGATATCCTTTAATACCTACTCCCAGGGTTGCTATGAGCTACGGAGTATAATCCTCTAAGACCTTCTCCCGAGGTTGCTATGAGTGACGGAGATATCCTTTAATACCTACTCCCAGGGTTGCTATGAGCTATGGAGTATAATCCTCTAAGACCTTCTCCCGAGGTTACTATGAGTGACGGAGATATCCTTTAATACCTACTCCCAGGGTTGCTATGAGCTACGGAGTATAATCCTCTAAGACCTTCTCCTGAGGTTGCTATGAGTGACGGAGATATCCTTTAATACCTACTCCCAGGGTTGCTATGAGCTACGGAGTATAATCCTCTAAGACCTTCTCCCGAGGTTGCTATGAGTGACGGAGATATCCTTTAATACCTACTCCCAGGGTTGCTATGAGCTACGGAGTATAATCCTCTAAGACCTTCTCCCGAGGTTGCTATGAGTGACGGAGATATCCTTTAATACCTAATCCCAGGGTTGCTATGAGCTATGGAGTATAATCCTCTAAGACCTTCTCCTGAGGTTCCTATGAGTGACGGAGATATCCTTTAATACCTACTCCCAGGGTTGCTATGAGCTACGGAGTATAATCCTCTAAGACCTTCTCCTGAGGTTGCTATGAGTGACGGAGATATCCTCTAATACCTACTCCCAGGGTTGCTATGAGCTACGGAGTATAATCCTCTAAGACCTTCTCCCGAGGTTGCTATGAGTGACGGAGATATCCTTTAATACCTACTCCCAGGGTTGCTATGAGCTATGGAGTATAATCCTCTAAGACCTTCTCCCGAGGTTACTATGAGTGACGGAGATATCCTTTAATACCTACTCCCAGGGTTGCTATGAGCTACGGAGTATAATCCTCTAAGACCTTCTCCTGAGGTTGCTATGAGTGACGGAGATATCCTCTAATACCTACTCCCAGGGTTGCTATGAGATACGGAGTATAATCCTCTAAGACCTTCTCCCGAGGTTGCTATGAGTGACGGAGATATCGTTTAATACCTACTCCCAGGGTTGCTATGAGCTACGGAGTATAATCCTCTAAGACCTTCTCCCGAGGTTGCTATGAGTGACGGAGATATCCTCTAATACCTACTCCCAGGGTTGCTATGAGATACGGAGTATAATAATCTAAGACCTTCTCCCGAGGTTGCTATGAGTGACGAAGATATCCTTTAATACCTACTCCCAGGGCTGCTATGAGATACGGAGTATAATCCTCTAAGACCTTCTCCCGAGGTTACTATGAGTGACGGAGATATCCTTTAATACCTACTCCCAGGGCTGCTATGAGATACGGAGTATAATCCTCTAAGACCTTCTCCCGAGGTTACTATGAGTGACGGAGATATCCTTTAATACCTACTCCCAGGGCTGCTATGAGCTACGGAGTATAGTCCTCTAAGACCTTCTCCCGAGGTTGCTATGAGCGACGGAGATATCCTTTAATACCTACTCCCAGGGTTGCTATGAGCTACGGAGTATAATCCTCTAAGACCTTCTCCCGAGGTTACTATGAGTGACGGAGATATCCTTTAATACCTACTCCCAGGGCTGCTATGAGATACGGAGTATAATCCTCTAAGACCTTCTCCCGAGGTTACTATGAGTGACGGAGATATCCTTTAATACCTACTCCCAGGGTTGCTATGAGCTACGGAGTATAATCCTCTAAGACCTTCTCCCGAGGTTGCTATGAGTGACGGAGATATCCTTTAATACCTACTCCCAGGGTTGCTATGAGCTATGGAGTATAATCCTCTAAGACCTTCTCCCGAGGTTGCTATGAGTGACGGAGATATCCTTTAATACCTACTCCCAGGGTTGCTATGAGCTACGGAGTATAATCCTCTAAGACCTTCTCCCGAGGTTGCTATGAGTGACGGAGATATCCTTTAATACCTACTCCCAGGGTTGCTATGAGCTATGGAGTATAATCCTCTAAGACCTTCTCCCGAGGTTGCTATGAGTGACGGAGATATCCTTTAATACCTACTCCCAGGGTTGCTATGAGCTACGGAGTATAATCCTCTAAGACCTTCTCCCGAGGTTACTATGAGCGACGGAGATATCCTTTAATACCTACTCCCAGGGTTGCTATGAGCTACGGAGTATAATCCTGTAAGACCTTCTCCCGAGGTTACTATGAGCGACGGAGATATCCTTTAATACCTACTCCCAGGGCTGCTATGAGATACGGAGTATAATCCTCTAAGACCTTCTCCCGAGGTGGCTATGAGTGACGGAGATATCCTTTAATACCTACTCCCAGGGCTGCTATGAGCTACGGAGTATAATCCTCTAAGACCTTCTCCTGAGGTTGCTATGAGTGACGGAGATATCCTCTAATACCTACTCCCAGGGTTGCTATGAGCTACGGAGTATAATCCTCTAAGACCTTCTCCTGAGGTTGCTATGAGTGACGGAGATATCCTCTAATACCTACTCCCAGGGCTGCTATGAGCTACGGAGTATAATCCTCTAAGACCTTCTCCCGAGGTTGATATGAGTGACGGAGATATCCTTTAATACCTACTCCCAGGGCTGCTATGAGCTATGGAGTATAATCCTCTTAGACCTTCTCCCGAGGTTGCTATGAGTGACGGAGATATCCTTTAATACCTACTCCCAGGGCTGCTATGAGCTACGGAGTATAATCCTCTAAGACCTTCTCCTGAGGTTGCTATGAGTGACGGAGATATCCTCTAATACCTACTCCCAGGGTTGCTATGAGCTACGGAGTAAAATCCTCTAAGACCTTCTCCCGAGGTTGCTATGAGTGACGGAGATATCCTTTAATACCTACTCCCAGGGCTGCTATGAGCTATGGAGTATAATCCTCTAAGACCTTCTCCCGAGGTTGCTATGAGTGACGGAGATATCCTTTAATACCTACTCCCAGGGCTGCTATGAGCTACGGAGTATAATCCTCTAAGACCTTCTCCTGAGGTTGCTATGAGTGACGGAGATATCCATTAATACCTACTCCCAGGGTTGCTATGAGCTACGGAGTATAATCCTCTAAGACCTTCTCCCGAGGTTGCTATGAGTGACGGAGATGTCCTTTAATACCTACTCCCAGGGTTGCTATGAGCTACGGAGTATAATCCTCTAAGACCTTCTCCCGAGGTTGCTATGAGTGACGCAGATATCCTTTAATACCTACTCCCAGGGTTGCTATGAGCTACGGAGTATAATCCTCTAAGACCTTCTCCCGAGGTTGCTATGAGTGACGGAGATATCCTTTAATACCTACTCCCAGGGTTGCTATGAGCTACGGAGTATAATCCTCTAAGACCTTCTCCCGAGGTTGCTATGAGTGACGGAGATATCCTTTAATACCTACTCCCAGGGCTGCTATGAGCTATGGAGTATAATCCTCTAAGACCTTCTCCCGAGGTAGCTATGAGTGACGGAGATATCCTTTAATACCTACTCCCAGGGCTGCTATGAGCTACGGAGTATAATCCTCTAAGACCTTCTCCTGAGGTTGCTATGAGTGACGGAGATATCCTCTAATACCTACCCCCAGGGCTGCTATGAGCTACGGAGTATAATCCTCTAAGACCTTCTCCTGAGGTTGCTATGAGTGACGGAGATATCCTTTAATACCTACTCCCAGGGTTGCTATGAGCTACGGAGTATAATCCTCTAAGACCTTCTCCCGAGGTTGCTATGAGTGACGGAGATATCCTTTAATACCTACTCCCAGGGCTGCTATGAGCTACGGAGTATAATCCTCTAAGACCTTCTCCCGAGGTTGCTATGAGTGACGGAGATATCCTTTAATACCTACTCCCAGGGTTGCTATGAGCTACGGAGTATAATCCTCTAAGACCTTCTCCCGAGGTTGCTATGAGTGACGGAGATATCCTTTAATACCTACTCCCAGGGTTGCTATGAGCTATGGAGTATAATCCTCTAAGACCTTCTCCCGAGGTTGCTATGAGTGACGAAGATATCCTTTAATACCTACTCCCAGGGTTGCTATGAGCTACGGAGTATAATCCTCTAAGACCTTCTCCTGAGGTTGCTATGAGTGACGGAGATATCCTCTAATACCTACTCCCAGGGCTGCTATGAGCTACGGAGTATAATCCTATAAGACCTTCTCCTGAGGTTGCTATGAGTGACGGAGATATCCTCTAATACCTACTCCCAGGGTTGCTATGAGCTACGGAGTATAATCCTCTAAGACCTTCTCCTGAGGTTGCTATGAGTGACGGAGATATCCTCTAATACCTACTCCCAGGGCTGCTATGAGCTACGGAGTATAATCCTCTAAGACCTTCTCCCGAGGTTGCTATGAGTGACGGAGATATCCTTTAATACCTACTCCCAGGGTTGCTATGAGCTACGGAGTATAATCCTCTAAGACCTTCTCCCGAGGTTGCTATGAGTGACGGAGATATCCTTTAATACCTACTCCCAGGGTTGCTATGAGCTACGGAGTATAATCCTCTAAGACCTTCTCCCGAGGTTGCTATGAGTGACGGAGATATCCTTTAATACCTACTCCCAGGGTTGCTATGAGCTATGGAGTATAATCCTCTAAGACCTTCTCCCGAGGTTGCTATGAGTGACGGAGATATCCTTTAATACCTACTCCCAGGGTTGCTATGAGCTACGGAGTATAATCCTCTAAGACCTTCTCCTGAGGTTGCAATGAGTGACGGAGATATCCTCTAATACCTACTCCCAGGGTTGCTATGAGCTACGGAGTATAATCCTCTAAGACCTTCTCCCGAGGTTCCTATGAGTGACGGAGATATCCTTTAATACCTACTCCCAGGGCTGCTATGAGCTATGGAGTATAATCCTCTAAGACCTTCTCCCGAGGTTGCTATGAGTGACGGAGATATCCTTTAATACCTACTCCCAGGGTTGCTATGAGCTACGGAGTATAATCCTCTAAGACCTTCTCCCGAGGTTGCTATGAGTGACGGAGATATCCTTTAATACCTACTCACAGGGTTGCTATGAGCTATGGAGTATAATCCTCTAAGACCTTCTCCCGAGGTTGCTATGAGTGACGGAGATATCCTTTAATACCTACTCCCAGGGTTGCTATGAGCTACGGAGTATAATCCTCTAAGACCTTCTCCTGAGGTTGCTATGAGTGACGGAGATATCCTTTAATACCTACTCCCAGGGTTGCTATGAGCTAGGGAGTATAATCCTCTAAGACCTTCTCCCGAGGTTGCTATGAGTGACGGAGATATCCTTTAATACCTACTCCCAGGGTTGCTATGAGCTATGGAGTATAATCCTCTAAGACCTTCTCCCGAGGTTGCTATGAGTGACGGAGATATCCTTTAATACCTACTCCCAGGGTTGCTATGAGCTACGGAGTATAATCCTCTAAGACCTTCTCCCGAGGTTGCTATGAGTGACGGAGATATCCTTTAATACCTACTCCCAGGGTTGCTATGAGCTATGGAGTATAATCCTCTAAGACCTTCTCCCGAGGTTGCTATGAGTGACGGAGATATCCTTTAATACCTACTCCCAGGGTTGCTATGAGCTACGGAGTATAATCCTCTAAGACCTTCTCCTGAGGTTGCTATGAGTGACCGAGATATCCTCTAATACCTACTCCCAGGGCTGCTATGAGCTACGGAGTATAATCCTCTAAGACCTTCTCCTGAGGTAGCTATGAGTGACGGAGATATCCTTTAATACCTACTCCCAGGGTTGCTATGAGCTATGGAGTATAATCCTCTAAGACCTTCTCCCGTGGTTGCTATGAGTTACGGAGATATCCTTTAATACCTACTCCCAGGGTTGCTATGAGCTACGGAGTATAATCCTCTAAGACCTTCTCCTGAGGTTGCTATGAGTGACGGAGATATCCTCTAATACCTACTCCCAGGGCTGCTATGAGCTACGGAGTATAATCCTCTAAGACCTTCTCCTGAGGTTGCTATGAGTGACGGAGATATCCTTTAATACCTACTCCCAGGGTTGCTATGAGCTACGGAGTATAATCCTCTAAGACCTTCTCCCGAGGTTGCTATGAGTGACGGAGATATCCTTTAATACCTACTCCCAGGGCTGCTATGAGCTACGGAGTATAATCCTCTAAGACCTTCTCCCGAGGTTGCTATGAGTGACGGAGATATCCTTTAATACCTACTCCCAGGGTTGCTATGAGCTACGGAGTATAATCCTCTAAGACCTTCTCCCGAGGTTGCTATGAGTGACGGAGATATCCTTTAATACCTACTCCCAGGGTTGCTATGAGCTACGGAGTATAATCCTCTAAGACCTTCTCCCGAGGTTGCTATGAGTGACGGAGATATCCTTTAATACCTACTCCCAGGGTTGCTATGAGCTATGGAGTATAATCCTCTAAGACCTTCTCCCGAGGTTGCTATGAGTGACGGAGATATCCTTTAATACCTACTCCCAGGGTTGCTATGAGCTACGGAGTATAATCCTCTAAGACCTTCTCCTGAGGTTGCTATGAGTGACGGAGATATCCTCTAATACCTACTCCCAGGGTTGCTATGAGCTACGGAGTATAATCCTCTAAGACCTTCTCCCGAGGTTGCTATGAGTGACGGAGATATCCTCTAATACCTACTCCCAGGGTTGCAATGAGCTATGGAGTATAATCCTCTAAGACCTTCTCCCGAGGTTGCTATGAGTGACGGAGATATCCTTTAATACCTACTCCCAGGGCTGCTATGAGCTACGGAGTATAATCCTCTAAGACCTTCTCCCGAGGTTGCTATGAGTGACGGAGATATCCTTTAATACCTACTTCCAGGGTTGCTATGAGCTATGGAGTATAATCCTCTAAGACCTTCTCCCGAGGTTGCTATGAGTGACGGAGATATCCTTTAATACCTACTCCCAGGGTTGCTATGAGCTACGGAGTATAATCCTCTAAGACCTTCTCCTGAGGTTGCTATGAGTGACGGAGATATCCTCTAATACCTACTCCCAGGGTTGCTATGAGCTACGGAGTATAATCCTCTAAGACCTTCTCCCGAGGTTGCTATGAGTGACGGAGATATCCTTTAATACCTACTCCCAGGGTTGCTATGAGCTATGGAGTATAATCCTCTAAGACCTTCTCCCGAGGTTGCTATGAGTGACGGAGATATCCTTTAATACCTACTCCCAGGGTTGCTATGAGCTACGGAGTATAATCCTCTAAGACCTTCTCCCGAGGTTGCTATGAGTGACGGAGATATCCATTAATACCTACTCCGCGGGCTGCTATGAGCTACGGAGTATAATCCTCTAAGACCTTCTCCCGAGGTTGCTATGAGTGACGGAGATATCCTTTAATACCTACTCCCAGGGCTGCTATGAGCTACGGAGTATAATCCTCTAAGACCTTCTCCTGAGGTTGCTATGAGTGACGGAGATATCCTCTAATACCTACTCCCAGGGTTGCTATGAGCTACGGAGTATAATCCTCTAAGACCTTCTCCCGAGGTTGCTATGAGTGACGGAGATATCCTTTAATACCTACTCCCAGGGTTGCTATGAGCTACGGAGTATAATCCTCTAAGACCTTCTCCCGAGGTTGCTATGAGTGACGGAGATATCCATTAATACCTACTCCGCGGGCTGCTATGAGCTACGGAGTATAATCCTCTAAGACCTTCTCCCGAGGTTGCTATGAGTGACGGAGATATCCTTTAATACCTACTCCCAGGGCTGCTATGAGCTATGGAGTATAATCCTCTAAGACCTTCTCCCGAGGTTGCTATGAGTGACGGAGATATCCTCTAATACCTACTCCCAGGGTTGCTATGAGCTACGGAGTATAATCCTCTAAGACCTTCTCCTGAGGTTGCTATGAGTGACGGAGATATCCTCTAATACCTACTCCCAGGGTTGCTATGAGCTACGGAGTATAATCCTCTAAGACCTTCTCCCGAGGTTGCTATGAGTGACGGAGATATCCTTTAATACCTACTCCCAGGGCTGCTATGAGCTATGGAGTATAATCCTCTAAGACCTTCTCCCGAGGTTGCTATGAGTGACGGAGATATCCTTTAATACCTACTCCCAGGGCTGCTATGAGCTACGGAGTATAATCCTCTAAGACCTTCTCCCGAGGTTGCTATGAGTGACGGAGATATCCTCTAATACCTACTCCCAGGGTTGCTATGAGCTACGGAGTATAATCCTCTAAGACCTTCTCCCGAGGTTGCTATGAGTGACGGAGATATCCTTTAATACCTACTCCCAGGGCTGCTATGAGCTATGGAGTATAATCCTCTAAGACCTTCTCCCGAGGTTGCTATGAGTGACGGAGATATCCTTTAATACCTACTCCCAGGGCTGCTATGAGCTACGGAGTATAATCCTCTAAGACCTTCTCCTGAGGTTGCTATGAGTGACGGAGATATCCTCTAATACCTACTCCCAGGGTTGCTATGAGCTACGGAGTAGAATCCTCTAAGACCTTCTCCCGAGGTTGCTATGAGTGACGGAGATATCCTTTAATACCTACTCCCAGGGTTGCTATGAGCTACGGAGTATAATCCTCTAAGACCTTCTCCCGAGGTTGCTATGAGTGACGGAGATATCCATTAATACCTACTCCGCGGGCTGCTATGAGCTACGGAGTATAATCCTCTAAGACCTTCTCCCGAGGTTGCTATGAGTGACGGAGATGTCCTTTAATACCTACTCCCAGGGTTGCTATGAGCTACGGAGTATAATCCTCTAAGACCTTCTCCCGAGGTTGCTATGAGTGACGGAGATATCCCTTAATACCTACTCCCAGGGTTGCTATGAGCTACGGAGTATAATCCTCTAAGACCTTCTCCCGAGGTTGCTATGAGTGACGGAGATATCCTTTAATACCTACTCCCAGGGTTGCTATGAGCTACGGAGTATAATCCTCTAAGACCTTCTCCCGAGGTTGCTATGAGTGACGGAGATATCCTTTAATACCTACTCCCAGGGCTGCTATGAGCTATGGAGTATAATCCTCTAAGACCTTCTCCCGAGGTTGCTATGAGTGACGGAGATATCCTTTAATACCTACTCCCAGGGCTGCTATGAGCTACGGAGTATAATCCTCTAAGACCTTCTCCTGAGGTTGCTATGAGTGACGGAGATATCCTCTAATACCTACTCCCAGGGCTGCTATGAGCTACGGAGTATAATCCTCTAAGACCTTCTCCTGAGGTTGCTATGAGTGACGGAGATATCCTTTAATACCTACTCCCAGGGTTGCTATGAGCTACGGAGTATAATCCTGTAAGACCTTCTCCCGAGGTTGCTATGAGTGACGGAGATATCCTTTAATACCTACTCCCAGGGCTGCTATGAGCTACGGAGTATAATCCTCTAAGACCTTCTCCCGAGGTTGCTATGAGTGACGGAGATATCCTTTAATACCTACTCCCAGGGTTGCTATGAGCTACGGAGTATAATCCTCTCAGACCTTCTCCTGAGGTTGCTATGAGTGACGGAGATATCCTTTAATACCTACTCCCAGGGTTGCTATGAGCTACGGAGTATAATCCTCTAAGACCTTCTCCTGAGGTTGCTATGAGTGACGGAGATATCCTCTAATACCTACTCCCAGGGTTGCTATGAGCTATGGTGTATAATCCTCTAAGACCTTCTCCTGAGGTTGCTATGAGTGACGGAGATATCCTCTAATACCTACTCCCAGGGTTGCTATGAGCTATGGTGTATAATCCTCTAAGACCTTCTCCTGAGGTTGCTATGAGTGACGGAGATATCCTCTAATACCTACTCCCAGGGTTGCTATGAGCTACGGAGTATAATCCTCTAAGACCTTCTCCCGAGGTTGCTATGAGTGACGGAGATATCCTTTAATACCTACTCCCAGGGTTGCTATGAGATACGGAGTATAATCCTCTAAGACCTTCTCCAGAGGTTGCTATGAGTGACGGAGATATCCTTTAATACCTACTCCCAGGGTTGCTATGAGCTACGGAGTATAATCCTCTAAGACCTTCTCCAGAGGTTGCTATGAGTGACGGAGATATCCTCTAATACCTACTCCCAGGGTTGCTATGAGATACGGAGTATAATCCTCTAAGACCTTCTCCCGAGGTTGCTATGAGTGACGGAGATATCCTTTAATACCTACTCCCAGGGTTGCTATGAGCTACGGAGTATAATCCTCTAAGACCTTCTCCCGAGGTTGCTATGAGTGACGGAGATATCCATTAATACCTACTCCCAGGGTTGCTATGAGCTACGGAGTATAATCCTCTAAGACCTTCTCCCGAGGTTGCTATGAGTGACGGAGATATCCTTTAATACCTACTCCCAGGGCTGCTATGAGCTATGGAGTATAATCCTCTAAGACCTTCTCCCGAGGTTGCTATGAGTGACGGAGATATCCTTTAATACCTACTCCCAGGGCTGCTATGAGCTACGGAGTATAATCCTCTAAGACCTTCTCCTGAGGTTGCTATGAGTGACGGAGATATCCTCTAATACCTACTCCCAGGGCTGCTATGAGCTACGGAGTATAATCCTCTAAGACCTTCTCCTGAGGTTGCTATGAGTGACGGAGATATCCTCTAATACCTACTCCCAGGGCTGCTATGAGCTACGGAGTATAATCCTCTAAGACCTTCTCCTGAGGTTGCTATGAGTGACGGAGATATCCTTTAATACCTACTCCCAGGGTTGCTATGAGCTACGGAGTATAATCCTCTAAGACCTTCTCCCGAGGTTGCTATGAGTGACGGAGATATCCTTTAATACCTACTCCCAGGGTTGCTATGAGCTACGGAGTATAATCCTCTAAGACCTTCTCCCGAGGTTGCTATGAGTGACGGAGATATCCTTTAATACCTACTCCCAGGGTTGCTATGAGCTACGGAGTATAATCCTCTAAGACCTTCTCCCGAGGTTGCTATGAGTGACGAAGATATCCTTTAATACCTACTCCCAGGGTTGCTATGAGCTACGGAGTATAATCCTCTAAGACCTTCTCCTGAGGTTGCTATGAGTGACGGAGATATCCTCTAATACCTACTCCCAGGGCTGCTATGAGCTACGGAGTATAATCCTCTAAGACCTTCTCCTGAGGTTGCTATGAGTGACGGAGATATCCTCTAATACCTACTCCCAGGGCTGCTATGAGCTACGGAGTATAATCCTCTAAGACCTTCTCCCGAGGTTGCTATGAGTGACGGAGATATCCTTTAATACCTACTCCCAGGGTTGCTATGAGCTACGGAGTATAATCCTCTAAGACCTTCTCCCGAGGTTGCTATGAGTGACGGAGATATCCTTTAATACCTACTCCCAGGGTTGCTATGAGCTACGGAGTATAATACTCTAAGACCTTCTCCCGAGGTTGCTATGAGTGACGGAGATATCCTTTAATACCTACTTCCAGGGTTGCTATGAGCTATGGAGTATAATCCTCTAAGACCTTCTCCCGAGGTTGCTATGAGTGACGGGGATATCCTTTAATACCTACTCCCAGGGTTGATATGAGCTACGGAGTATAATCCTCTAAGACCTTCTCCCGAGGTTGCTATGAGTGACGGAGATATCCTCTAATACGTACTCCCAGGGCTGCTATGAGCTACGGAGTATAATCCTCTAAGACCTTCTCCTGAGGTTGCTATGAGTGACGGAGATATCCTTTAATACCTACTCCCAGGGTTGCTATGAGCTACGGAGTATAATCCTCTAAGACCTTCTCCCGAGGTTGCTATGAGTGACGGAGATATCCTTTAATACCTACTCCCAGGGCTGCTATGAGCTACGGAGTATAATACTCTAAGACCTTCTCCCGAGGTTGCTATGATTGACGGAGATATCCTTTAATACCTACTCCCAGGGTTGCTATGAGCTACGGAGTATAATCCTCTAAGACCTTCTCCCGAGGTTGCTATGAGTGACGGAGATATCCTTTAATACCTACTCCCAGGGTTGCTATGAGCTACGGAGTATAATCCTCTAAGACCTTCTCCCGAGGTTGCTATGAGTGACGGAGATATCCTTTAATACCTACTCCCAGGGTTGCTATGAGCTATGGAGTATAATCCTCTAAGACCTTCTCCCGAGGTTGCTATGAGTGACGGAGATATCCTTTAATACCTACTCCCAGGGTTGCTATGAGCTACGGAGTATAATCCTCTAAGACCTTCTCCTGAGGTTGCTATGAGTGACGGAGATATCCTTTAATACCTACTCCCAGGGTTGCTATGAGCTACGGAGTATAATCCTCTAAGACCTTCTCCCGAGGTTGCTATGAGTGACGGAGATATCCTTTAATACCTACTCCCAGGGTTGCTATGAGCTATGGAGTATAATCCTCTAAGACCTTCTCCCGAGGTTGCTATGAGTGACGGAGATATCCTTTAATACCTACTCCCAGGGTTGCTATGAGCTACGGAGTATAATCCTCTAAGACCTTCTCCCGAGGTTGCTATGAGTGACGGAGATATCCTTTAATACCTATTCCCAGGGTTGCTATGAGCTATGGAGTATAATCCTCTAAGACCTTCTCCCGAGGTTGCTATGAGTGACGGAGATATCCTTTAATACCTACTCCCAGGGTTGCTATGAGCTACGGAGTATAATCCTCTAAGACCTTCTCCCGAGGTTACTATGAGCGACGGAGATATCCTTTAATACCTACTCCCAGGGTTGCTATGAGCTACGGAGTATAATCCTGTAAGACCTTCTCCCGAGGTTACTATGAGCGACGGAGATATCCTTTAATACCTACTCCCAGGGCTGCTATGAGATACGGAGTATAATCCTCTAAGACCTTCTCCCGAGGTTACTATGAGTGACGGAGATATCCTTTAATACCTACTCCCAGGGCTGCTATGAGATACGGAGTATAATCCTCTAAGACCTTCTCCCGAGGTTACTATGAGCGACGGAGATATCCTTTAATACCTACTCCCAGGGTTGCTATGAGATACGGAGTATAATCCTCTAAAACCTTCTCCCGAGGTTACTATGAGTGACGGAGATATCCTTTAATACCTACTCCCAGGGTTGCTATGAGATACGGAGTATAATCCTCTAAGACCTTCTCCCGAGGTTACTATGAGTGACGGAGATATCCTTTAATACCTACTCCCAGGGTTGCTATGAGATACGGAGTATAATCCTCTAAGACCTTCTCCCGAGGTTACTATGAGTGACGGAGATATCCTTTAATACCTACTCCCAGGGTTGCTATGAGATACGGAGTATAATCCTCTAAGACCTTCTCCCGAGGTTACTATGAGTGACGGAGATATCCTTTAATACCTACTCCCAGGGTTGCTATGAGATACGGAGTATAATCCTCTAAGACCTTCTCCCGAGGTTACTATGAGTGACGGAGATATCCTTTAATACCTACTCCCAGGGCTGCTATGAGATACGGAGTATAATCCTCTAAGACCTTCTCCCGAGGTTACTATGAGTGACGGAGATATCCTTTAATACCTACTCCCAGGGCTGCTATGAGATACGGAGTATAATCCTCTAAGACCTTCTCCCGAGGTTACTATGAGTGACGGAGATATCCTTTAATACCTACTCCCAGGGTTGCTATGAGCTACGGAGTATAATCCTGTAAGACCTTCTCCCGAGGTTACTATGAGTGACGGAGATATCCTTTAATACCTACTCCCAGGGTTGCTATGAGATACGGAGTATAATCCTCTAAGACCTTCTCCCGAGGTTACTATGAGCGACGGAGATATCCTTTAATACCTACTCCCAGGGCTGCTATGAGCTACGGAGTATAATTCTCTAAGACCTTCTCCCGAGGTTACTATGAGTGACGGAGATATCCTTTAATACCTACTCCCAGGGCTGCTATGAGATACGGAGTATAATCCTCTAAGACCTTCTCCCGAGGTTACTATGAGCGACGGAGATATCCTTTAATACCTACTCCCAGGGTTGCTATGAGATACGGAGTATAATCCTGTAAGACCTTCTCCCGAGGTTACTATGAGTGACGGAGATATCCTTTAATACCTACTCCCAGGGCTGCTATGAGATACGGAGTATAATTATGTAAGACCTTCTCCCGAGGTTACTATGAGCGAGGGAGATATCCTTTAATACCTACTCCCAGGGTTGCTATGAGCTACGGAGTATAATCCTGTAAGACCTTCTCCCGAGGTTACTATGAGCGACGGAGATATCCTTTAATACCTACTCCCAGGGCTGCTATGAGCTACGGAGTATAATCCTCTAAGACCTTCTCCCGAGGTTACTATGAGCGACGGAGATATCCTTTAATACCTACTCCCAGGGCTGCTATGAGATACGGAGTATAATCCTCTAAGACCTTCTCCCGAGGTTACTATGAGCGACGGAGATATCCTTTAATACCTACTCCCAGGGTTGCTATGAGATACGGAGTATAATCCTCTAAGACCTTCTCCTGAGGTTGCTATGAGTGACGGAGATATCCTCTAATACCTACTCCCAGGGCTGCTATGAGCTACGGAGTATAATCCTCTAAGACCTTCTCCTGAGGTTGCTATGAGTGACGGAGATATCCTTTAATACCTACTCCCAGGGTTGCTATGAGCTACGGAGTATAATCCTCTAAGACCTTCTCCCGAGGTTGCTATGAGTGACGGAGATATCCTTTAATACCTACTCCCAGGGCTGCTATGAGCTACGGAGTATAATCCTCTAAGACCTTCTCCCGAGGTTGCTATGATTGACGGAGATATCCTTTAATACCTACTCCCAGGGTTGCTATGAGCTACGGAGTATAATCCTCTAAGACCTTCTCCCGAGGTTGCTATGAGTGACGGAGATATCCTTTAATACCTACTCCCAGGGTTGCTATGAGCTACGGAGTATAATCCTCTAAGACCTTCTCCCGAGGTTGCTATGAGTGACGGAGATATCCTTTAATACCTACTCCCAGGGTTGCTATGAGCTATGGAGTATAATCCTCTAAGACCTTCTCCCGAGGTTGCTATGAGTGACGGAGATATCCTTTAATACCTACTCCCAGGGTTGCTATGAGCTACGGAGTATAATCCTCTAAGACCTTCTCCTGAGGTTGCTATGAGTGACGGAGATATCCTTTAATACCTACTCCCAGGGTTGCTATGAGCTACGGAGTATAATCCTCTAAGACCTTCTCCCGAGGTTGCTATGAGTGACGGAGATATCCTTTAATACCTACTCCCAGGGTTGCTATGAGCTATGGAGTATAATCCTCTAAGACCTTCTCCCGAGGTTGCTATGAGTGACGGAGATATCCTTTAATACCTACTCCCAGGGTTGCTATGAGCTACGGAGTATAATCCTCTAAGACCTTCTCCCGAGGTTGCTATGAGTGACGGAGATATCCTTTAATACCTACTCCCAGGGTTGCTATGAGCTATGGAGTATAATCCTCTAAGACCTTCTCCCGAGGTTACTATGAGTGACGGAGATATCCTTTAATACCTACTCCCAGGGTTGCTATGAGCTACGGAGTATAATCCTCTAAGACCTTCTCCTGAGGTTGCTATGAGTGACGGAGATATCCTTTAATACCTACTCCCAGGGTTGCTATGAGCTACGGAGTATAATCCTCTAAGACCTTCTCCCGAGGTTGCTATGAGTGACGGAGATATCCTTTAATACCTACTCCCAGGGTTGCTATGAGCTACGGAGTATAATCCTCTAAGACCTTCTCCCGAGGTTGCTATGAGTGACGGAGATATCCTTTAATACCTAATCCCAGGGTTGCTATGAGCTATGGAGTATAATCCTCTAAGACCTTCTCCTGAGGTTCCTATGAGTGACGGAGATATCCTTTAATACCTACTCCCAGGGTTGCTATGAGCTACGGAGTATAATCCTCTAAGACCTTCTCCTGAGGTTGCTATGAGTGACGGAGATATCCTCTAATACCTACTCCCAGGGTTGCTATGAGCTACGGAGTATAATCCTCTAAGACCTTCTCCCGAGGTTGCTATGAGTGACGGAGATATCCTTTAATACCTACTCCCAGGGTTGCTATGAGCTATGGAGTATAATCCTCTAAGACCTTCTCCCGAGGTTACTATGAGTGACGGAGATATCCTTTAATACCTACTCCCAGGGTTGCTATGAGCTACGGAGTATAATCCTCTAAGACCTTCTCCTGAGGTTGCTATGAGTGACGGAGATATCCTCTAATACCTACTCCCAGGGTTGCTATGAGATACGGAGTATAATCCTCTAAGACCTTCTCCCGAGGTTGCTATGAGTGACGGAGATATCGTTTAATACCTACTCCCAGGGTTGCTATGAGCTACGGAGTATAATCCTCTAAGACCTTCTCCCGAGGTTGCTATGAGTGACGGAGATATCCTCTAATACCTACTCCCAGGGTTGCTATGAGATACGGAGTATAATAATCTAAGACCTTCTCCCGAGGTTGCTATGAGTGACGAAGATATCCTTTAATACCTACTCCCAGGGCTGCTATGAGATACGGAGTATAATCCTCTAAGACCTTCTCCCGAGGTTACTATGAGTGACGGAGATATCCTTTAATACCTACTCCCAGGGCTGCTATGAGATACGGAGTATAATCCTCTAAGACCTTCTCCCGAGGTTACTATGAGTGACGGAGATATCCTTTAATACCTACTCCCAGGGCTGCTATGAGCTACGGAGTATAGTCCTCTAAGACCTTCTCCCGAGGTTGCTATGAGTGACGGAGATATCCTTTAATACCTACTCCCAGGGTTGCTATGAGCTACGGAGTATAATCCTCTAAGACCTTCTCCCGAGGTTACTATGAGTGACGGAGATATCCTTTAATACCTACTCCCAGGGCTGCTATGAGATACGGAGTATAATCCTCTAAGACCTTCTCCCGAGGTTACTATGAGTGACGGAGATATCCTTTAATACCTACTCCCAGGGTTGCTATGAGCTACGGAGTATAATCCTCTAAGACCTTCTCCCGAGGTTGCTATGAGTGACGGAGATATCCTTTAATACCTACTCCCAGGGTTGCTATGAGCTATGGAGTATAATCCTCTAAGACCTTCTCCCGAGGTTGCTATGAGTGACGGAGATATCCTTTAATACCTACTCCCAGGGTTGCTATGAGCTACGGAGTATAATCCTCTAAGACCTTCTCCCGAGGTTGCTATGAGTGACGGAGATATCCTTTAATACCTACTCCCAGGGTTGCTATGAGCTATGGAGTATAATCCTCTAAGACCTTCTCCCGAGGTTGCTATGAGTGACGGAGATATCCTTTAATACCTACTCCCAGGGTTGCTATGAGCTACGGAGTATAATCCTCTAAGACCTTCTCCCGAGGTTACTATGAGCGACGGAGATATCCTTTAATACCTACTCCCAGGGTTGCTATGAGCTACGGAGTATAATCCTGTAAGACCTTCTCCCGAGGTTACTATGAGCGACGGAGATATCCTTTAATACCTACTCCCAGGGCTGCTATGAGATACGGAGTATAATCCTCTAAGACCTTCTCCCGAGGTTACTATGAGTGACGGAGATATCCTTTAATACCTACTCCCAGGGCTGCTATGAGATACGGAGTATAATCCTCTAAGACCTTCTCCCGAGGTTACTATGAGCGACGGAGATATCCTTTAATACCTACTCCCAGGGCTGCTATGAGATACGGAGTATAATCCTCTAAGACCTTCTCCCGAGGTTACTATGAGCGACGGAGATATCCTTTAATACCTACTCCCAGGGTTGCTATGAGATACGGAGTATAATCCTCTAAGACCTTCTCCCGAGGTTACTATGAGTGACGGAGATATCCTTTAATACCTACTCCCAGGGTTGCTATGAGATACGGAGTATAATCCTCTAAGACCTTCTCCCGAGGTTACTATGAGTGACGGAGATATCCTTTAATACCTACTCCCAGGGTTGCTATGAGATACGGAGTATAATCCTCTAAGACCTTCTCCCGAGGTTACTATGAGTGACGGAGATATCCTTTAATACCTACTCCCAGGGTTGCTATGAGATACGGAGTATAATCCTCTAAGACCTTCTCCCGAGGTTACTATGAGTGACGGAGATATCCTTTAATACCTACTCCCAGGGTTGCTATGAGATACGGAGTATAATCCTCTAAGACCTTCTCCCGAGGTTACTATGAGTGACGGAGATATCCTTTAATACCTACTCCCAGGGTTGCTATGAGATACGGAGTATAATAATCTAAGACCTTCTCCCGAGGTTACTATGAGTGACGGAGATATCCTTTAATACCTACTCCCAGGGTTGCTATGAGATACGGAGTATAATCCTCTAAGACCTTCTCCCGAGGTTACTATGAGTGACGGAGATATCCTTTAATACCTACTCCCAGGGTTGCTATGAGATACGGAGTATAATCCTCTAAGACCTTCTCCCGAGGTTACTATGAGTGACGCAGATATCCTTTAATACCTACTCCCAGGGTTGCTATGAGATACGGAGTATAATCCTCTAAGACCTTCTCCCGAGGTTACTATGAGTGACGGAGATATCCTTTAATACCTACTCCCAGGGTTGCTATGAGATACGGAGTATAATCCTCTAAGACCTTCTCCCGAGGTTACTATGAGTGACGGAGATATCCTTTAATACCTACTCCCAGGGTTGCTATGAGATACGGAGTATAATCCTCTAAGACCTTCTCCCGAGGTTACTATGAGTGACGGAGATATCCTTTAATACCTACTCCCAGGGCTGCTATGAGATACGGAGTATAATCCTCTAAGACCTTCTCCCGAGGTTACTATGAGTGACGGAGATATCCTTTAATACCTACTCCCAGGGCTGCTATGAGATACGGAGTATAATCCTCTAAGACCTTCTCCCGAGGTTACTATGAGCGACGGAGATATCCTTTAATACCTACTCCCAGGGTTGCTATGAGATACGGAGTATAATCCTGTAAGACCTTCTCCCGAGGTTACTATGAGTGACGGAGATATCCTTTAATACCTACTCCCAGGGCTGCTATGAGATACGGAGTATAATCCTGTAAGACCTTCTCCCGAGGTTACTATGAGCGACGGAGATATCCTTTAATACCTACTCCCAGGGCTGCTATGAGCTACGGAGTATAATCCTGTAAGACCTTCTCCCGAGGTTACTATGAGCGACGGAGATATCCTTTAATACCTACTCCCAGGGTTGCTATGAGCTACGGAGTATAATCCTGTAAGACCTTCTCCCGAGGTTACTATGAGCGACGGAGATATCCTTTAATACCTACTCCCAGGGCTGCTATGAGCTACGGAGTATAATCCTCTAAGACCTTCTCCCGAGGTTACTATGAGCGACGGAGATATCCTTTAATACCTACTCCCAGGGCTGCTATGAGATACGGAGTATAATCCTCTAAGACCTTCTCCCGAGGTTACTATGAGTGACGGAGATATCCTTTAATACCTACTCCCAGGGTTGCTATGAGATACGGAGTATAATCCTCTAAGACCTTCTCCCGAGGTTACTATGAGCGACGGAGATATCCTTTAATACCTACTCCCAGGGTTGCTATGAGATACGGAGTATAATCCTCTAAGACCTTCTCCCGAGGTTACTATGAGCGACGGAGATATCCTTTAATACCTACTCCCAGGGTTGCTATGAGATACGGAGTATAATCCTCTAAGACCTTCTCCCGAGGTTACTATGAGTGACGGAGATATCCTTTAATACCTACTCCCAGGGCTGCTATGAGATACGGAGTATAATCCTCTAAGACCTTCTCCCGAGGTTACTATGAGTGACGGAGATATCCTTTAATACCTACTCCCAGGGTTGCTATGAGATACGGAGTATAATCCTCTAAGACCTTCTCCCGAGGTTACTATGAGTGACGGAGATATCCTTTAATACCTACTCCCAGGGTTGCTATGAGATACGGAGTATAATCCTCTAAGACCTTCTCCCGAGGTTACTATGAGTGACGGAGATATCCTTTAATACCTACTCCCAGGGTTGCTATGAGATACGGAGTATAATCCTCTAAGACCTTCTCCCGAGGTTACTATGAGTGACGGAGATATCCTTTAATACCTACTCCCAGGGTTGCTATGAGATACGGAGTATAATCCTCTAAGACCTTCTCCCGAGGTTACTATGAGTGACGGAGATATCCTTTAATACCTACTCCCAGGGTTGCTATGAGCTACGGAGTATAATCCTGTAAGACCTTCTCCCGAGGTTACTATGAGTGACGGAGATATCCTTTAATACCTACTCCCAGGGCTGCAATGAGATACGGAGTATAATCCTCTAAGACCTTCTCCCGAGGTTACTATGAGCGACGGAGATATCCTTTAATACCTACTCCCAGGGCTGCTATGAGCTACGGAGTATAATCCTCTAAGACCTTCTCCCGAGGTTACTATGAGTGACGGAGATATCCTTTAATACCTACTCCCAGGGCTGCTATGAGATACGGAGTATAATCCTCTAAGACCTTCTCCCGAGGTTACTATGAGCGACGGAGATATCCTTTAATACCTACTCCCAGGGTTGCTATGAGATACGGAGTATAATCCTGTAAGACCTTCTCCCGAGGTTACTATGAATGACGGAGATATCCTTTAATACCTACTCCCAGGGCTGCTATGAGATACGGAGTATAATTATGTAAGACCTTCTCCCGAGGTTACTATGAGCGAGGGAGATATCCTTTAATACCTACTCCCAGGGTTGCTATGAGCTACGGAGTATAATCCTGTAAGACCTTCTCCCGAGGTTACTATGAGCGAGGGAGATATCCTTTAATACCTACTCCCAGGGTTGCTATGAGCTACGGAGTATAATCCTGTAAGACCTTCTCCCGAGGTTACTATGAGCGACGGAGATATCCTTTAATACCTACTCCCAGGGCTGCTATGAGCTACGGAGTATAATCCTCTAAGACCTTCTCCCGAGGTTACTATGAGCGACGGAGATATCCTTTAATACCTACTCCCAGGGCTGCTATGAGATACGGAGTATAATCCTCTAAGACCTTCTCCCGAGGTTACTATGAGCGACGGAGATATCCTTTAATACCTACTCCCAGGGTTGCTATGAGATACGGAGTATAATCCTCTAAGACCTTCTCCTGAGGTTGCTATGAGTGACGGAGATATCCTCTAATACCTACTCCCAGGGCTGCTATGAGCTACGGAGTATAATCCTCTAAGACCTTCTCCTGAGGTTGCTATGAGTGACGGAGATATCCTTTAATACCTACTCCCAGGGTTGCTATGAGCTACGGAGTATAATCCTCTAAGACCTTCTCCCGAGGTTGCTATGAGTGACGGAGATATCCTTTAATACCTACTCCCAGGGCTGCTATGAGCTACGGAGTATAATCCTCTAAGACCTTCTCCCGAGGTTGCTATGATTGACGGAGATATCCTTTAATACCTACTCCCAGGGTTGCTATGAGCTACGGAGTATAATCCTCTAAGACCTTCTCCCGAGGTTGCTATGAGTGACGGAGATATCCTTTAATACCTACTCCCAGGGTTGCTATGAGCTACGGAGTATAATCCTCTAAGACCTTCTCCCGAGGTTGCTATGAGTGACGGAGATATCCTTTAATACCTACTCCCAGGGTTGCTATGAGCTATGGAGTATAATCCTCTAAGACCTTCTCCCGAGGTTGCTATGAGTGACGGAGATATCCTTTAATACCTACTCCCAGGGTTGCTATGAGCTACGGAGTATAATCCTCTAAGACCTTCTCCTGAGGTTGCTATGAGTGACGGAGATATCCTTTAATACCTACTCCCAGGGTTGCTATGAGCTACGGAGTATAATCCTCTAAGACCTTCTCCCGAGGTTGCTATGAGTGACGGAGATATCCTTTAATACCTACTCCCAGGGTTGCTATGAGCTATGGAGTATAATCCTCTAAGACCTTCTCCCGAGGTTGCTATGAGTGACGGAGATATCCTTTAATACCTACTCCCAGGGTTGCTATGAGCTACGGAGTATAATCCTCTAAGACCTTCTCCCGAGGTTGCTATGAGTGACGGAGATATCCTTTAATACCTACTCCCAGGGTTGCTATGAGCTATGGAGTATAATCCTCTAAGACCTTCTCCCGAGGTTACTATGAGTGACGGAGATATCCTTTAATACCTACTCCCAGGGTTGCTATGAGCTACGGAGTATAATCCTCTAAGACCTTCTCCTGAGGTTGCTATGAGTGACGGAGATATCCTTTAATACCTACTCCCAGGGTTGCTATGAGCTACGGAGTATAATCCTCTAAGACCTTCTCCCGAGGTTGCTATGAGTGACGGAGATATCCTTTAATACCTACTCCCAGGGTTGCTATGAGCTACGGAGTATAATCCTCTAAGACCTTCTCCCGAGGTTGCTATGAGTGACGGAGATATCCTTTAATACCTAATCCCAGGGTTGCTATGAGCTATGGAGTATAATCCTCTAAGACCTTCTCCTGAGGTTCCTATGAGTGACGGAGATATCCTTTAATACCTACTCCCAGGGTTGCTATGAGCTACGGAGTATAATCCTCTAAGACCTTCTCCTGAGGTTGCTATGAGTGACGGAGATATCCTCTAATACCTACTCCCAGGGTTGCTATGAGCTACGGAGTATAATCCTCTAAGACCTTCTCCCGAGGTTGCTATGAGTGACGGAGATATCCTTTAATACCTACTCCCAGGGTTGCTATGAGCTATGGAGTATAATCCTCTAAGACCTTCTCCCGAGGTTACTATGAGTGACGGAGATATCCTTTAATACCTACTCCCAGGGTTGCTATGAGCTACGGAGTATAATCCTCTAAGACCTTCTCCTGAGGTTGCTATGAGTGACGGAGATATCCTCTAATACCTACTCCCAGGGTTGCTATGAGATACGGAGTATAATCCTCTAAGACCTTCTCCCGAGGTTGCTATGAGTGACGGAGATATCGTTTAATACCTACTCCCAGGGTTGCTATGAGCTACGGAGTATAATCCTCTAAGACCTTCTCCCGAGGTTGCTATGAGTGACGGAGATATCCTCTAATACCTACTCCCAGGGTTGCTATGAGATACGGAGTATAATAATCTAAGACCTTCTCCCGAGGTTGCTATGAGTGACGAAGATATCCTTTAATACCTACTCCCAGGGCTGCTATGAGATACGGAGTATAATCCTCTAAGACCTTCTCCCGAGGTTACTATGAGTGACGGAGATATCCTTTAATACCTACTCCCAGGGCTGCTATGAGATACGGAGTATAATCCTCTAAGACCTTCTCCCGAGGTTACTATGAGTGACGGAGATATCCTTTAATACCTACTCCCAGGGCTGCTATGAGCTACGGAGTATAGTCCTCTAAGACCTTCTCCCGAGGTTGCTATGAGCGACGGAGATATCCTTTAATACCTACTCCCAGGGTTGCTATGAGCTACGGAGTATAATCCTCTAAGACCTTCTCCCGAGGTTGCTATGAGTGACGGAGATATCCTTTAATACCTACTCCCAGGGTTGCTATGAGCTACGGAGTATAATCCTCTAAGACCTTCTCCCGAGGTTGCTATGAGTGACGGAGATATCCTTTAATACCTACTCCCAGGGTTGCTATGAGCTATGGAGTATAATCCTCTAAGACCTTCTCCCGAGGTTGCTATGAGTGACGGAGATATCCTTTAATACCTACTCCCAGGGTTGCTATGAGCTACGGAGTATAATCCTCTAAGACCTTCTCCTGAGGTTGCAATGAGTGACGGAGATATCCTCTAATACCTACTCCCAGGGTTGCTATGAGCTACGGAGTATAATCCTCTAAGACCTTCTCCCGAGGTTCCTATGAGTGACGGAGATATCCTTTAATACCTACTCCCAGGGCTGCTATGAGCTATGGAGTATAATCCTCTAAGACCTTCTCCCGAGGTTGCTATGAGTGACGGAGATATCCTTTAATACCTACTCCCAGGGTTGCTATGAGCTACGGAGTATAATCCTCTAAGACCTTCTCCCGAGGTTGCTATGAGTGACGGAGATATCCTTTAATACCTACTCCCAGGGCTGCTATGAGCTATGGAGTATAATCCTCTAAGACCTTCTCCCGAGGTTGCTATGAGTGACGGAGATATCCTTTAATACCTACTCCCAGGGTTGCTATGAGCTACGGAGTATAATCCTCTAAGACCTTCTCCTGAGGTTGCTATGAGTGACGGAGATATCCTTTAATACCTACTCCCAGGGTTGCTATGAGCTAGGGAGTATAATCCTCTAAGACCTTCTCCCGAGGTTGCTATGAGTGACGGAGATATCCTTTAATACCTACTCCCAGGGTTGCTATGAGCTATGGAGTATAATCCTCTAAGACCTTCTCCCGAGGTTGCTATGAGTGACGGAGATATCCTTTAATACCTACTCCCAGGGTTGCTATGAGCTACGGAGTATAATCCTCTAAGACCTTCTCCCGAGGTTGCTATGAGTGACGGAGATATCCTTTAATACCTACTCCCAGGGTTGCTATGAGCTATGGAGTATAATCCTCTAAGACCTTCTCCCGAGGTTGCTATGAGTGACGGAGATATCCTTTAATACCTACTCCCAGGGTTGCTATGAGCTACGGAGTATAATCCTCTAAGACCTTCTCCTGAGGTTGCTATGAGTGACCGAGATATCCTCTAATACCTACTCCCAGGGCTGCTATGAGCTACGGAGTATAATCCTCTAAGACCTTCTCCTGAGGTAGCTATGAGTGACGGAGATATCCTTTAATACCTACTCCCAGGGTTGCTATGAGCTATGGAGTATAATCCTCTAAGACCTTCTCCCGTGGTTGCTATGAGTTACGGAGATATCCTTTAATACCTACTCCCAGGGTTGCTATGAGCTACGGAGTATAATCCTCTAAGACCTTCTCCTGAGGTTGCTATGAGTGACGGAGATATCCTCTAATACCTACTCCCAGGGCTGCTATGAGCTACGGAGTATAATCCTCTAAGACCTTCTCCTGAGGTTGCTATGAGTGACGGAGATATCCTTTAATACCTACTCCCAGGGTTGCTATGAGCTACGGAGTATAATCCTCTAAGACCTTCTCCCGAGGTTGCTATGAGTGACGGAGATATCCTTTAATACCTACTCCCAGGGCTGCTATGAGCTACGGAGTATAATCCTCTAAGACCTTCTCCCGAGGTTGCTATGAGTGACGGAGATATCCTTTAATACCTACTCCCAGGGTTGCTATGAGCTACGGAGTATAATCCTCTAAGACCTTCTCCCGAGGTTGCTATGAGTGACGGAGATATCCTTTAATACCTACTCCCAGGGTTGCTATGAGCTACGGAGTATAATCCTCTAAGACCTTCTCCCGAGGTTGCTATGAGTGACGGAGATATCCTTTAATACCTACTCCCAGGGTTGCTATGAGCTATGGAGTATAATCCTCTAAGACCTTCTCCCGAGGTTGCTATGAGTGACGGAGATATCCTTTAATACCTACTCCCAGGGTTGCTATGAGCTACGGAGTATAATCCTCTAAGACCTTCTCCTGAGGTTGCTATGAGTGACGGAGATATCCTCTAATACCTACTCCCAGGGTTGCTATGAGCTACGGAGTATAATCCTCTAAGACCTTCTCCCGAGGTTGCTATGAGTGACGGAGATATCCTCTAATACCTACTCCCAGGGTTGCAATGAGCTATGGAGTATAATCCTCTAAGACCTTCTCCCGAGGTTGCTATGAGTGACGGAGATATCCTTTAATACCTACTCCCAGGGCTGCTATGAGCTACGGAGTATAATCCTCTAAGACCTTCTCCCGAGGTTGCTATGAGTGACGGAGATATCCTTTAATACCTACTTCCAGGGTTGCTATGAGCTATGGAGTATAATCCTCTAAGACCTTCTCCCGAGGTTGCTATGAGTGACGGAGATATCCTTTAATACCTACTCCCAGGGTTGCTATGAGCTACGGAGTATAATCCTCTAAGACCTTCTCCTGAGGTTGCTATGAGTGACGGAGATATCCTCTAATACCTACTCCCAGGGTTGCTATGAGCTACGGAGTATAATCCTCTAAGACCTTCTCCCGAGGTTGCTATGAGTGACGGAGATATCCTTTAATACCTACTCCCAGGGTTGCTATGAGCTATGGAGTATAATCCTCTAAGACCTTCTCCCGAGGTTGCTATGAGTGACGGAGATATCCTTTAATACCTACTCCCAGGGTTGCTATGAGCTACGGAGTATAATCCTCTAAGACCTTCTCCCGAGGTTGCTATGAGTGACGGAGATATCCATTAATACCTACTCCGCGGGCTGCTATGAGCTACGGAGTATAATCCTCTAAGACCTTCTCCCGAGGTTGCTATGAGTGACGGAGATATCCTTTAATACCTACTCCCAGGGCTGCTATGAGCTACGGAGTATAATCCTCTAAGACCTTCTCCTGAGGTTGCTATGAGTGACGGAGATATCCTCTAATACCTACTCCCAGGGTTGCTATGAGCTACGGAGTATAATCCTCTAAGACCTTCTCCCGAGGTTGCTATGAGTGACGGAGATATCCTTTAATACCTACTCCCAGGGTTGCTATGAGCTACGGAGTATAATCCTCTAAGACCTTCTCCCGAGGTTGCTATGAGTGACGGAGATATCCATTAATACCTACTCCGCGGGCTGCTATGAGCTACGGAGTATAATCCTCTAAGACCTTCTCCCGAGGTTGCTATGAGTGACGGAGATATCCTTTAATACCTACTCCCAGGGCTGCTATGAGCTATGGAGTATAATCCTCTAAGACCTTCTCCCGAGGTTGCTATGAGTGACGGAGATATCCTCTAATACCTACTCCCAGGGTTGCTATGAGCTACGGAGTATAATCCTCTAAGACCTTCTCCTGAGGTTGCTATGAGTGACGGAGATATCCTCTAATACCTACTCCCAGGGTTGCTATGAGCTACGGAGTATAATCCTCTAAGACCTTCTCCCGAGGTTGCTATGAGTGACGGAGATATCCTTTAATACCTACTCCCAGGGCTGCTATGAGCTATGGAGTATAATCCTCTAAGACCTTCTCCCGAGGTTGCTATGAGTGACGGAGATATCCTTTAATACCTACTCCCAGGGCTGCTATGAGCTACGGAGTATAATCCTCTAAGACCTTCTCCCGAGGTTGCTATGAGTGACGGAGATATCCTCTAATACCTACTCCCAGGGTTGCTATGAGCTACGGAGTATAATCCTCTAAGACCTTCTCCCGAGGTTGCTATGAGTGACGGAGATATCCTTTAATACCTACTCCCAGGGCTGCTATGAGCTATGGAGTATAATCCTCTAAGACCTTCTCCCGAGGTTGCTATGAGTGACGGAGATATCCTTTAATACCTACTCCCAGGGCTGCTATGAGCTACGGAGTATAATCCTCTAAGACCTTCTCCTGAGGTTGCTATGAGTGACGGAGATATCCTCTAATACCTACTCCCAGGGTTGCTATGAGCTACGGAGTAGAATCCTCTAAGACCTTCTCCCGAGGTTGCTATGAGTGACGGAGATATCCTTTAATACCTACTCCCAGGGTTGCTATGAGCTACGGAGTATAATCCTCTAAGACCTTCTCCCGAGGTTGCTATGAGTGACGGAGATATCCATTAATACCTACTCCGCGGGCTGCTATGAGCTACGGAGTATAATCCTCTAAGACCTTCTCCCGAGGTTGCTATGAGTGACGGAGATGTCCTTTAATACCTACTCCCAGGGTTGCTATGAGCTACGGAGTATAATCCTCTAAGACCTTCTCCCGAGGTTGCTATGAGTGACGGAGATATCCCTTAATACCTACTCCCAGGGTTGCTATGAGCTACGGAGTATAATCCTCTAAGACCTTCTCCCGAGGTTGCTATGAGTGACGGAGATATCCTTTAATACCTACTCCCAGGGTTGCTATGAGCTACGGAGTATAATCCTCTAAGACCTTCTCCCGAGGTTGCTATGAGTGACGGAGATATCCTTTAATACCTACTCCCAGGGCTGCTATGAGCTATGGAGTATAATCCTCTAAGACCTTCTCCCGAGGTTGCTATGAGTGACGGAGATATCCTTTAATACCTACTCCCAGGGCTGCTATGAGCTACGGAGTATAATCCTCTAAGACCTTCTCCTGAGGTTGCTATGAGTGACGGAGATATCCTCTAATACCTACTCCCAGGGCTGCTATGAGCTACGGAGTATAATCCTCTAAGACCTTCTCCTGAGGTTGCTATGAGTGACGGAGATATCCTTTAATACCTACTCCCAGGGTTGCTATGAGCTACGGAGTATAATCCTGTAAGACCTTCTCCCGAGGTTGCTATGAGTGACGGAGATATCCTTTAATACCTACTCCCAGGGCTGCTATGAGCTACGGAGTATAATCCTCTAAGACCTTCTCCCGAGGTTGCTATGAGTGACGGAGATATCCTTTAATACCTACTCCCAGGGTTGCTATGAGCTACGGAGTATAATCCTCTCAGACCTTCTCCTGAGGTTGCTATGAGTGACGGAGATATCCTTTAATACCTACTCCCAGGGTTGCTATGAGCTACGGAGTATAATCCTCTAAGACCTTCTCCTGAGGTTGCTATGAGTGACGGAGATATCCTCTAATACCTACTCCCAGGGTTGCTATGAGCTATGGTGTATAATCCTCTAAGACCTTCTCCTGAGGTTGCTATGAGTGACGGAGATATCCTCTAATACCTACTCCCAGGGTTGCTATGAGCTATGGTGTATAATCCTCTAAGACCTTCTCCTGAGGTTGCTATGAGTGACGGAGATATCCTCTAATACCTACTCCCAGGGTTGCTATGAGCTACGGAGTATAATCCTCTAAGACCTTCTCCCGAGGTTGCTATGAGTGACGGAGATATCCTTTAATACCTACTCCCAGGGTTGCTATGAGATACGGAGTATAATCCTCTAAGACCTTCTCCAGAGGTTGCTATGAGTGACGGAGATATCCTTTAATACCTACTCCCAGGGTTGCTATGAGCTACGGAGTATAATCCTCTAAGACCTTCTCCAGAGGTTGCTATGAGTGACGGAGATATCCTCTAATACCTACTCCCAGGGTTGCTATGAGATACGGAGTATAATCCTCTAAGACCTTCTCCCGAGGTTGCTATGAGTGACGGAGATATCCTTTAATACCTACTCCCAGGGTTGCTATGAGCTACGGAGTATAATCCTCTAAGACCTTCTCCCGAGGTTGCTATGAGTGACGGAGATATCCATTAATACCTACTCCCAGGGTTGCTATGAGCTACGGAGTATAATCCTCTAAGACCTTCTCCCGAGGTTGCTATGAGTGACGGAGATATCCTTTAATACCTACTCCCAGGGCTGCTATGAGCTATGGAGTATAATCCTCTAAGACCTTCTCCCGAGGTTGCTATGAGTGACGGAGATATCCTTTAATACCTACTCCCAGGGCTGCTATGAGCTACGGAGTATAATCCTCTAAGACCTTCTCCTGAGGTTGCTATGAGTGACGGAGATATCCTCTAATACCTACTCCCAGGGCTGCTATGAGCTACGGAGTATAATCCTCTAAGACCTTCTCCTGAGGTTGCTATGAGTGACGGAGATATCCTCTAATACCTACTCCCAGGGCTGCTATGAGCTACGGAGTATAATCCTCTAAGACCTTCTCCTGAGGTTGCTATGAGTGACGGAGATATCCTTTAATACCTACTCCCAGGGTTGCTATGAGCTACGGAGTATAATCCTCTAAGACCTTCTCCCGAGGTTGCTATGAGTGACGGAGATATCCTTTAATACCTACTCCCAGGGTTGCTATGAGCTACGGAGTATAATCCTCTAAGACCTTCTCCCGAGGTTGCTATGAGTGACGGAGATATCCTTTAATACCTACTCCCAGGGTTGCTATGAGCTACGGAGTATAATCCTCTAAGACCTTCTCCCGAGGTTGCTATGAGTGACGAAGATATCCTTTAATACCTACTCCCAGGGTTGCTATGAGCTACGGAGTATAATCCTCTAAGACCTTCTCCTGAGGTTGCTATGAGTGACGGAGATATCCTCTAATACCTACTCCCAGGGCTGCTATGAGCTACGGAGTATAATCCTCTAAGACCTTCTCCTGAGGTTGCTATGAGTGACGGAGATATCCTCTAATACCTACTCCCAGGGCTGCTATGAGCTACGGAGTATAATCCTCTAAGACCTTCTCCCGAGGTTGCTATGAGTGACGGAGATATCCTTTAATACCTACTCCCAGGGTTGCTATGAGCTACGGAGTATAATCCTCTAAGACCTTCTCCCGAGGTTGCTATGAGTGACGGAGATATCCTTTAATACCTACTCCCAGGGTTGCTATGAGCTACGGAGTATAATACTCTAAGACCTTCTCCCGAGGTTGCTATGAGTGACGGAGATATCCTTTAATACCTACTTCCAGGGTTGCTATGAGCTATGGAGTATAATCCTCTAAGACCTTCTCCCGAGGTTGCTATGAGTGACGGGGATATCCTTTAATACCTACTCCCAGGGTTGATATGAGCTACGGAGTATAATCCTCTAAGACCTTCTCCCGAGGTTGCTATGAGTGACGGAGATATCCTCTAATACGTACTCCCAGGGCTGCTATGAGCTACGGAGTATAATCCTCTAAGACCTTCTCCTGAGGTTGCTATGAGTGACGGAGATATCCTTTAATACCTACTCCCAGGGTTGCTATGAGCTACGGAGTATAATCCTCTAAGACCTTCTCCCGAGGTTGCTATGAGTGACGGAGATATCCTTTAATACCTACTCCCAGGGCTGCTATGAGCTACGGAGTATAATACTCTAAGACCTTCTCCCGAGGTTGCTATGATTGACGGAGATATCCTTTAATACCTACTCCCAG